>NC_080573.1:96630496-96949132 GCF_029962835.1 Magnolia sinica | reverse complement strand
CAAACCTTTAGACGAGCTCACCAAATGGATGGACAGTTTGGATATAATAGATACCTCATGATCAGACCCGCTGACATCAATACAGCAGCTATATAGCTGGTGTGAGGTACACCAGCCAATCCGCTTGGAAACAGATTGGTTACTCCCCCTTACAGCAGCCCCGTGGCTGGTGGTTAGTGTTCCGTGGACCCCACCATGATATATGTGTTTCATCCATTCCGTTCAACATCGATTATTACAGATAATTTTAGGGCTCGATCCCAAAACCGATAGGGATATAAATCTGAGGTGTACCACACCACATGAAAACAATAGTGATTGGATATCCACCATTAAAATCCTCCTAAGTCCCACTGTACTGTTTATTTGACATCCAATCTGTTTATTAGGTCATACAGGCCCAGATGAAGGGGAAAAAAAAAAATCAGCTTGATCCAAAACTCTTATGGCCCCAAAATGTTTTTAATGTCTGATGCTCATTCAACACCGTTTCCTGTAATGTGGTCCACTTGAGATTGGGATATACCTCTTTTTTGCCTCATACCTTAAAATGATTTGTAAAAATAGATGGACGGCATGAATGAAACATATACATCATGTTGGGGCCCACAGAGCACCGACCACCAGCCATTGGCCGGTGTCAGGGGGAGTAGCCAATCCGTTTCCAATCCGCTTCGCGGATCTCCTACAAAAGACTTTCACTGGAAGTTCCTGCGCTGGGAACTCAGATGGGGCCCACTGTGATGCTTGTGAGAACTCTTACCCGTCCATCCATTTTTTGAGTTTATTTTAAGACACGATGTCAAAAATGAACCATTTCCAAAGCTCAAATGGGCCGAAAACGTGATAAATGTCCACAGTTGAAATATTCGTGGACCACATAAGTTTTGAATCATGCTAATATTTGTGATTTTAGTTCATCCCAGTAATAATGAAGTTATTAATGGTATGGATGGTATGTAAACATCACTGTCGAAGCCAGGTAGGTTTCAACGGTAGGAATTTTTCTAACCATAATTTCCTTTATCTTGGCTCACTTGAGCTTTAGATACGGGTCATTTTTGGCATCATGTTTTGAAATGAACTCACTAAACTGATAGAAGGGGAGGATTTCTCACAAACATCACAGCGAGGCCCATCTTGATTCCAGCGCAGGAACTTCCCGAGGAAATCCGCATCCGTGAAAAGTAGGAGTATTTTTGTTAAATGCTCTGTCGGTACGTGAAAGGTTTAAGTTGGGAAGGAAAGTTCTGGGCAGTTGTCAAAAGAAGCTGAATAAAAGGTGGCGTGTACATTGATAATTTTCTCCATCATCAATTTTTACAAGATCATTCCACGGAATCGTCCAAAAAAAATTGCGACAGATCCAAAGCTCAAGTGGACCACACTACATATAGCAGTTGGGGTTGAATTTGTACCATTGAAAACTTCTTGAGAGCCACAGAAGTTTGCATCAATAAGATGATTTGCTTTTTCCCATCATCCAGGTCCCTTTGACCTCATGAACAGGTTGGATGACAAATAAATATCATGGTGACCCTAAGAAGGTTTCAACGGAGGGAATTATTGTCCTGGCTACTTTTTGGGGGGTGCCGCCCACCTGACCTTTACATCTGTCTCATTGTTTGGAATATGCCTTTAAATGATTTGGCTACTTTTTGTGGTGTTGCTCACTTTTAGCTTCAAATCTGTCTCATTGTTTGGAATATGCCTTAAAATTGATTAAAGGTGTGAAAATAACAAATACATCGCGACGGACCCACAGAGCTTGGTGACGTCAGTACACCATGGTTTCCTGGTGTGTGGTACTGCATGCAATCCGTTTCCAGTTTGGTTGATCCTGAGGTCATTGTATCGGGAGCGGATTGCTTCAGTAGTCAAAGGGATACTCCGTTGATCCGTTAACGGATCTTTCTCCGTTTCCGCCGGGCACCCACTCGGCCACGAAACCATATCTTCATATTGAAAAATTTTAGTTGGGCTACCGTGAATTTATTGATTTATCCACACCTTCTCTCTGTTTTTCCATGTAATTTTAGCTGTTGAGCCAAATTGAAGCTTATAAAAATCTCAAGTGGAATACACTACAGGAAACAGCGGAAATAATGATCCAAACTGTTCAATGGATCAAAAAACATGGATGAAGGTAAAAAAACAAATATAATCTTGATCCAAAACTTCTGTGGCCCCCAAGAATTTTTCAACGGTATAAATTCAATTCAGACTGTTTCCTTTGGTGTGGCCGATTTTAGCCTTTTATATGCTTAGGTTTTGAGCTAAGGCCCTAAAATTATCTTATAAAATGGTTGGACAGAGTCGATAAAATACATAAATCACGGTATCCCACAAAGTTTACTCAGTACATAATCAGCTTCCCTGGGCCAATTACGGACGTTTTTTCTGAACCCGGATTCTCAGGAAGGGCTTTCGCACGAAGTTCCTGCGCTGGAACCCAGGTGGGCCCCACTGTGATGTTTTTGAGAAATCCTTCCCTTTCATCCACCTTTTGAGTTCATTTCGGGACATGATGCCAAAAATGAACAGTATCAAAAGCCCAAGTGGACTGTGCTAAAGGAAAATGTGGTTAGGGAAATTCCGACCGTTAAAATCTACTTGCATTCGACAGGGATATTTACAAGCCATCCATACCGTTAATAACTTCATTCCTACTGGGATGAACTGAAGTCACAAATATTAGCAAGACTCAAAACTTCTATGGCCCATGAATATTTCAACTGTGGTCTTTCAATTATCACGTTTTTGACCCACTTGAGCTCTGGAACTGTTCATTTTTAACTTCATGTCCTAAATTGAACTCAAAAAACGGATGAACGGGTAAGATTTCTCACAAACTTCACAGTGGGTCCCACCTGAGTTTCCAGGGCAGGGACTTCAACTTTCGCAGGAAATCATCGGACGCGGATTTCCTGCGAAAGCCTTTCGCAGGTAGTTCCTGCCAAGGATGCTGGGTGGGGCCCACCACCATGTTTATGGGAAATATATTCCGTTCATCCATTTGGGGAGCTAATTTTAGTATAAGTGACCAAAAATGAGTTGGATCCAAAACTAAAGTGGACCACACCAGAGGAAAAATTGGGAAAAGAAATACCTACCGTTGAAACCTTCTTGGGTTCCACCTTGATGTTTATATGCCATCCAAACCGTTTATAAGGTCATTACCACAGGGATGAAGTGAAAATACAAAATAAAATAGCCTGAAACAAAGCTTTTATGGTCATAAGAATGTTTCAACGGTTCTCGCCGAATCTCCAATGTTTACTCTCGTGTGGCCCACTTGAATTTGTATACACCTCATTTTTTTTTCTTTTGTACTAAAATGAGTTCACAAAACGGATAAACGGAGTATATTTCTCAGAAACATAGTGGTGGGCCCCACCCAGCAACCTTGCGCAGGAACTTCCTGCGAAAGGCTTTCGCAGGAAATCCGCGTCCGAAATCATCGTCCTTGTTTTTCTTCAAGATGATCAATTACCTTTGCGTGGCCCAAAACGAAAAAATATCAGGCATGGCATTTATTGGGAGGAAACAGCCAACGGGTATCCACCAACGCCATTTTGCCACGTCACTTCCGTAGCCTTCTGGCTACTGAAGCGTTCAGCAGCCAATCCGTCCCCCATTGGATCCATAACTGTGGGGCCACGGTGATGTATTTACCTTACATCCACACCGTCCGTGCGTTTTAAATGCTCGTTGTGAGATATAATCAAGACATGAAGTAGATCCAAATCTTATGTGGACTATAGCACAGGAGACAGTAGTGATTGAATCCCATCCACCAAAGCCACGCCCAGATTGCCTGGGATGCCGTGCGTTGAGTGGATTGTAGCTCGTGGAAGCGGATTGCGTGGTGTACCGTGTGTTGACCTCACCAAGTTGTAGGTCCTGCTATAATGTATGTGTTATATCCACACCATCCATCCATTTTGAGAGATCATTTTAGTGCATGTGCGAAAAAATGAGAAAGATCAAAAGCTCAAGTGATCCATACAACAGAAAACAGTAGGGATTGAACACCTACCATTGAAAAATTCTGTGGCAATAGAAGTTTTGGATCAAGCTGATGCATGTGTTTTCCTATCATTTAGATCTGTGTGATCTTACTAACATGTGCTTTAGGGAGACGGGTGGAATAGGTATGCCATTCTCTACCAAACCCTATTCTAAGACACAAGTGGCCGGGCCATACCACATGAGTTTAGAAGTTTTGGTGTAATTTTACAGGGTGGCCCACCTTCTGTTTTAAATCAGCCTATTTTTAGGACTAAGGTCAAGCCATGTGTGTAGTATCCGATGGATGGAGTGGATTTCTTATGAACATCTCGGTGGGACACACATAAGGGCCCGTTTGGCCGGTCGGATTGGAAGGGATTGGATGGTATTGGAAGGGATTGAAAGCCAAATCTCGGAATTGCCTGGTGTGCCAAACAGAGTCGGTGATCTGATCCCAATCCCATGGATCTTAAGACAATCCACTGACAACACCATCATTACCTTTAAATCCCATCCAATCCAACCTAATCCTTTCAAATTTGCCTGGGACGTGTTTGGTTTGAGGGATTGGAAGGGATGAGAAGGTTTAATCCCAGGATTGGCCGGGCGCGCCAAACAGATTGGATATAGCAATCCAGGGATATAGCAATCCCATGGATCTCCAGACAATCCACTGACAACACCATCATTACCTAGAAATCCATGCCATCCACCCTAATACCATTCAATCCCTCCCAATCCACCCGGCCAAACGGGCCCTAAGAGACACTGTCAACACATGTGCGCTTGTAATAACGAGTATCAACCGGTTGCAACCGGTGTACAACGTTAGAGGATGGATGAGAACGGATGGGTAAAAACGTTGAGGAATTTTATGGTAAAACGAAATAGGAATTTTCTAATAAATTTCCCTTTATTATTTTAAGTGATATTTCCACCCATCCCAACACTCTCCGGTTATAAAAAGGGGTAGAACGTTGGAAATATCACTTCCAACTCTGAGTATTCAAAAGTTTCCTATTTGTTATTGAAGTCATGGTGAGTGCATCCCATCTTGCTGCTGTTGCCAAGAGGTATGTAGCCCTTTCAACTCCCAGACCTACTTTAATATAAAAGGATTGTGGATTTTTTATTTTTATTTTCCTTTTATGCTTCTTTACATGTTATCCGCATGCAAAGAAGCAGGGTGAGAAGCCCAACAACTTAAACGTTGTTCTTTTTGTAAAAAAAAAAAATAATAATTTTTTTTAATTATTATTATTATTATTATTATTTTGTGTGTGTGTGGGGCCATCCGAGGAGAGTCGGATTCAGTTGGACCGATCTGGTTCAACATCTTCTTGATGCTTGTTGGGATTAGAGATCTTGTACATTCAAGTTTTTAGGTGGTATGATTGAGATCTATGGTTAATGATCCAGATTATTTGTTTGTTGGACACACCAAGGATGGACCGCAACAGCTTCTCAAATTGGACGATTTTAACCTCCAATTAGCTACAAAAATTTTGAGTTAATTATGAAAAACTGTCTCTCCTTGGAAATACGCCGGCTTTTAAAATATTTAAAAGTAATATGCATAACGAAGATGAACAGGAAAAAAATGTCCTTACGGGCTAGAAAAGTTGGTTCTAAGAGTCCAGCCGTTTTTCATGATTCTACCCATTAATGGAGGTGGGCGTTCGGAAGAGTCCATGGAACTACTTTCATGTATGTCTGATTCAAGCTGTTCATTTTGCCATCTAATTTTCAGCCATGAGCCCAAATATGAGGGGATCTGAATTGTAGGTGAGCCCTGGGAATGTTTCAGCCCAAATATGAGGGGATCTGAATGGTAGGTGAGCCCTGGGAATGTTTCAACGTATGCAACCTTTGGACCATAAATTAATGAATATGCCTAGTGTGGTCCACTTGAGCATTGAATCTACCACATTCCTAGGGTCATGCCCTAAAATGATTTGGAAAAATGGACGGATAGCATGAATTTTTCACAAATACCAAGATAGACCCACCTAGCTTCTAACCTAAGGATGGGGAACTGACATGCTAGGAGGTGACATTATAAGACTCCATTAGGTGGGCCACACATGATCATTGGTTTAGATTTGACCGTTGGATTATGCAGAATGAGTGAGTCAGCGAACCCCACTGCAGTTGTACTCATAACATATAGGTATGAGGCAAAACTTATGGTGGAGAAGTGCGATGGGTAAGCCAGGTATCAAAACTTATGGTGGAGAAGTGCGATGGGTAAGCTTTTCTATCCTTCTTTCCTATATATACATGTTTTGGTCTCATCATCCACATATGAGAAAAAACCTTAATCCTATTTAAGGTTTTCCTAAAAGTGTAAGATATAGAAGACCAAGATCCCTTCTGGGCAAAATCTTGGCGACGGGAATGTTTTCCAATTAAGTACACCTTTAATATTAAAGTTTTAAATATCCACTATTATTGCATAGATGATTATTTAACTCCACAATATTAGGATTATAGTTGTATTAGAAACACTTATGCATTAGTTTTGGTGGATTTTTTATATATATTGTTTATATCAGGGTAACACATAATTCAAATTTCCTTGGGACCCATTGAGGACCGTCTACCTAGCTGAATCTGGAATTCAGTTTTGAGCCTTCGTATATAGGGCTATTGTGGCCATGATCGGAACCCACCATGTTTGCCATAGTTGTAGATTGCACAGCCATTGTCGGTGGCTGTTGGATGGGAGGGAAAACCCCATTGCTGGCCATTGTCTAGGCCCTGTATGGTAGACTCGATCCAACCAAATTGTCGGTTTTTCAGCATATAAATCGGCAAGCCATATGTTGTCATTATCTCATCTCCGGTAGCGATGCAATTCAGTTCAGATTGCACCGGTGCTGGCAGCCATAGCGCCTTTCAGACGATCTCAAACCTCATCCCAGCCATGATTCCGGCAGTCTTGTCCATGAGTGTTAGCAGTCAGGATCGAGACTCTACCTCTGATCGGCAGTAGGCCTTGATTCCCGCAATACAGGTTCCAATTAAAAAAAAATAATCAAACTCGACCGAGATCAACAGGAGCCATTACTGAGAATGGATGGTTGGGGACCAAACTGAGCGAGCGGATATGTATCCTCTGCCTTTCTTCTTCGTTTCGATCATCGGTAGCCATGGCTTCTCATCGCACCTACTGTTTTCCTAGTGTTGCCGTTAGCGCTGCAGTTTGCATTGGGGAAGATGACGGTTGCCCGAAAGACGTCGGTGCTCTAGTCCAGCTGTGGTGAGAGCTAATTGTAGCTAGGGTTTCAGCGGTGTGAAATATGAGAGGGAGCGGTGATGATGGGCCTTTTGCCATCGTCTTCTCCAGCAGTGGCTAGGGCGGTGGCTGCGCATGTGTGGCTAGGGTTTCCTTCACTCGACAGTGCAAGGAGAGTGGCAGCTAGGGTTTTAGCCGCAAGTAGAAGTTGGGTGTTGTATGGTTTGGACAAGATAGGTAGTCTTGGTATTTTGGGTGGAATGGTCCGTTTGTTTGGGCTCCTATAGTGGACTGTCTATTAGGTCCAGCGCCCATAATCCCTTTAGAGCATGTTTCCAGCAGCTATGGGCCTGGTTTGGGCTCATTTAGGAAGATATTAGGCCCTACTTTGTTCACAACCCCAAGTGCAGGGCTGCACTATCGTAATAACTCGGTAAGACCAAGATCGTATCCACAGGGACTTACCTTGTATGTGTTCTAAAATAGACTAGAAATATAACTAGAATAAGAATTTAAACTAAAATCTGAAATAAGAGAGATCAATAGTGAATAAATTATCAATAATAAAAGGGAAACTGGAGCACCTATAAGAATCCACTTGTTGCTATTGAGATGCTACCTCACTTGATTCAATTAACACAACTGGAATCGGAGCCCCATCCTATCTAGTTGGATAATGGAGCAGTTAAAACAAAATCTAAACTTGTCAGTGGATTAGTTCTCTCATGAAGCACCAATGTGATGATCGCGAGAAATTCAACCATCTACCGTGCCCAGGAGACGATGGTAATCATGAATTTTACAGATCTCACAATTCGAAACAGGTAAGAAGATATTAAAAGTATTCTAAGCATCTACTGTAATTGGAGTCACAATAAATCACAAAAAACTGAAAATATTCCTTTATTCAAACTAAGAATCAATGGAAGTTGAATATAAACGTGAATCAAAGTAAGATAACATCTAAATAAACTACGAGCTTCACCTCTTAGATCTAGCTAAGAGATTAGCTAATCACAGACATGATTGAAACTAAAACTCTTAAATAAAACATGAAAAAGTAACTAGAATGAAGGATTCGGAAAAGATGGAAGACTCCTCGAAGTTCTCCAGCACCTTGGCCTCTTCCATCAACCCTAATTCGTGCCTTGAAACAACTAAAGGTCCCCTATTTAGAAGAATTTTTCGAACCGACTTTGAAAATGCCTCAAGTTATGTAGTCGAGTTCTGCTTCGATCGCACCAAACCTGGTTTTGGTTGGACCAAAGTGGAATTCAAATTGTAACCGATTCTCTGCCTTCCTTAGTCTTTCGACTTTGGTCATACCGAATTTTCCTTCGGTCGGACCAAATTATCTCCTTTCAACGCTGGAGCTTTTTGTCCACTTTTGGTCACACCCGAGCTACCTTCGGTCGCACCAAACCTGGTTTCGGGTGAACCGAATTAACTTTTAGTCGAACTAAATTAACTCTGAAAATCAATGTTGGTCACTGGACTATTTTGTGCGTATTCGTTCTGTAACACCCCGAAATTTTCAATACCCGAGTATTGAAAGTTCTCGAGTGTTACTATGAAATTTAACTTATTATGTACATGTGTACGATACCAATCTAGCTATCCTAACCTTACATCTATTCTTCAAAATGAATAGGACCGTTGGGAATAATCTTCATTCATAGATCAAGCTATCTGACCGTTGATTTTGAGATAGGATCATTATATACCTAAGTATTCTTACTTTTCCATCATAACCAACCGTTTAGTCAATTATTCACCACTAGGTAAAGATATTTGACCGTCCACTTTGAGCTTGGACCACTTGATCATAATAAACTAGCTACTTGATCTCAGCATCCACTCATATACATATTAAATCGAGATTCTGATCCGTTCATCTTATTTACCACCTATGAATATGTTTAACACATCATCAAAACTATAATATGAGGAACTTATACATGTATAAGTCACCTGAATCTAATGGTATACATGTTCTACTTTTTGATCACTCCAAAAACTCGCTTGTGATCATCCGTTTACAAACTAACCTTACACCCATTTACATAAATAATCAGAGTACAAACTTTCAAGTTTTTCTATTTTTAACATGTCATCTGACTATTCAATATGTTGATTGATATATGTATATTCCCTTAATTAATTTGGTGAATAACTCCTTATTTATAATGATTTAGATATAAGTTTTTTTGTAAGAATTACTTAGAAACGTGCCTACAACCATGTAAAACCATTAGATTTTTCAAAAATCTCATATCAGTAATAATTACGAAAATGCCATTATCCTAGACCCATTAATTCTAAATCATATGGTTCCCATAATCCGTTTGACGTGAAATTTTATGTCATGCCTATGTATCATAAATTAACCATACATGTCAAATTTTGGCCCTTAGATCATTGTAAAAGTGACCCAATTGATAAATCAATCCCTTAACTGTTGATTTTGGTGTCCATCGAGTGAAGAAACTTCGTGGATAGTTGTACTAGGATATTTCCCTTCATATGAACGACTTGGATTACCCATCATATAGACTAAGTGTGAAATATGAAAACCCCACTTTGGTAGGCTTTTCCTTAGGCGCAAAGTTACTATGTCAAGGCCTACCAACTCCTTATAAATTTGGATCTTTTTATTTAACCACTTCCTTCCATCCATCGCAACTTAATTTTGAACCACACTCTGGTCTCATATGATTACGAGGTTATACAAAATTTAAGCCCCGATTTATAATCTTACAATATTGAAGGTTGAAGCCAGTTCCTTCCTTTTAGTACAAAAGGTGAAATTTTATATTTAGGTTTTTTCTACCATCGATCAACTACCAAATTTTGTCCAACCGTTTGTCTATCCTTCCTACACATTTCTTCCAAAATTGGGCCCTAATCATTAAGTGTGGACTGTTAATTGAAATCAAGTTTGTTTTGGCACCCGTTAGGAGAATTTTCAAGATAAGCCAATATAAATTTTGAATCGTCAAGAAAATTATGTACACCGACTTTATTCAATGATCTTGACACAATGGGTGAATTATATTTAAAGAAAAATCATCAGAAAAGGAAAACTTGGAGAAACTCAATCCAATTGGGATGTGAAACACACCCCTCTCACACGCCCACTCCTTTTAAAAAGGGGTGTTTGTTCCCCTCTCCATTCACACGCCCAATCTCCCAACGCTTAAGGAGAAAGAGAGAAAGAGAAAGAGAAAGGGAAAGAAAAAGAAAAAGAATGAAAGAGAAAGAGAAAAAGAGAATGAGAGAGAATGAGAAGGAGAAGCCTAGACGCCATCTTCGTTCTCTATATACATGGTATCTCCCTCTTGCTCAAGCAATGTCGTGATTCATATGAAAAAATTTCATGTAGAAGCTTTCCTACATGAATATCTACTTAGGGTTTAGATTTAAAGTTAAGGCGGGAGATTCTTTTAAGCTTGCATTAATTTAAGTTGGTATGATTTATCTTATTCTTTTATATGCTTTCATGTTACTGTGAATCCTCCCTTCAATTATTTAATTTACCATCATCAATTATTTATCGCTTGAAAATTATGGTTAATGTATGATTTTAATTATACGTAATCTTTATGAATGTATGTGAGGCTATGGATAGAAGTCTTGCCCTTGCCCTTTACCAATTTTGTTGAGTTAGTTATTGTTACTCTTCTATTTTGTTGAGTTAATCTTGCTACTCTTCTCTTTTGTTGAGTTACCCATTGCTACTCTTTTCTTTTGTTGAGTTAGTCATTGCTACTCTCCTCTTTTATTGAGTTAGCCTATCGCTACTCTTATCTTTTGTTGAGTTAGCTTATTGTTGCTCTTCTCCTTTATTATGTTAGTCTTGTGCTACCTCCCCCTATGGTTTGGGCATGTGTCTTGGAATTTCAAAACTCCCATGGTTCAGTTTATTTTCCCTTTGGTGCAAGTGATGTTTTAGAGGTCTTACAACTAGTGATTCAAATATTTTATTGTGAACGTAATGCATTACGGGTAGCGGCCATCTGGGTCGGTCGGTACGTAATTTCATGGGTTTAGATAGTGATGAATAAATCGATGTAAGTAATTCGCAATGCGTGTTACATCATTTTCAGGATTGGATGTCGCAAATAGTCACTCCATGAATGTCACATAATTCATCTGACTCATGATTTTTGCTGCCTCGAGGTGATCACGTAAATCCACAGTAGTGTTGGACACGCCAGGGAATCTCTGCAGTTATGGGATGTGGGGCAAGTTGGATTTTCTATAAATTATATTCCACATTATGATGATCACTACGTATGATGAGCCGCACACACTTTGTTAGGTATGCATTCATATACATATTGGTTGCGCATATTGATACCTATCGTAGTGGGAAAGTACGAGACGTGTCAGAACCCTTACATTACATTTATGAATCTCTTGAATATGTACTTTTAGAAGAATTTCCCGAACCGACTTTGAAAATGCCTCAATTTATGCAGTCAAGTTTTGTTTCGGTCATACCAAACCCAGTTTCGGTTGGACCAAAGTGGAATTCAAATTGTAACTGGATTCTTTGCCTTCTTTAGTCGTTCGACTTCCGTCATACCGAACTTTCCTTTGGTCAGACCGAATTATCTCCATTCAGCGTTGGAGCTTTTTGTCCACTTTTGGTCGCACTCGAGCTGCCTTTGGTCGCACCAAACCTGGTTTCGGTCGAATCGAATTAGCTCTGAAAATCAGTGTTGGTCATTAGACTATTTTGTGCACTTTTGTTCTGTAACACCTCAAAATTTTCAATGCCCAAATATTGAAAGCTCTCGAGTGTTACCATGAAATTTAACGTACATGTGTATGATACTAATCTAGCTATCTTAACCTTACATCCATTCTCCAACTTGAATATGACTATTAGAAATAATCTCCATTCATAGATCAAGCCATCTGACCGTTGATTTTGAGATAAGATCATCATACACCCAAGTATTCCCACTTTTCTATCACAACCAACTGTTTAGTCAACTATTCACAACTAGGTAAAGATATATGACCGTCCACTCTGAGTTTAGACCACTTGATCATAGTAAACTAGCTACTTGATCTCAACATCCACTTGTATACATACCAAATCGAGATTCGGATCTGTTCATCTTATTCACCACTTATGAATATACTTAACCCACCATCAAAACTACAATCTGAGAAACTTATACATGTGAACAAATCACTTGAATTTAATGGTATACTAGCTCAACTGGCAGATTGAGTGGAGATACTTCGTTTCAACACTTGAGGTCTTGGTATCGATCCCTAGCGAGGGTGGCTAACATGGAATGTGTGTGCTGACATTGGTGTGCTCTCACAGTAAAAAAAAAAGAAGGAATCTAACGGTATACATGTTCTACCTCTTAATCACTCTAAAAACTCACTTGTGATCATCCGTTTACAAAATTGGCCGTACACCCACTTACATACATGATCATAATACAAACTATCAAGTTTTTCTATTTTTAACATGTCATTTGACTATCTATTATGTTGATTGATATATGTACATTCCCTTAATTAGTTTAGTGAATAATTCCTTATTCATAATGATTTAGATATAAGTTCTTTTGTAAGAATTACTTAGAAACATTCTTACAACCATGTAAAACCATTAGATTTCTCAAAACTCTCATATCAGCAATAATTACGAAAATGCCATAAACCTAGACCCCTGAATTATAAATCATATGGTTCCCACAATCCATTTGACGTGAAATTTTATGTCATGCCTATGTATTATAAATTAACCATACATGTCAAATTCCGACCCTTAGATCATTGTAAAAATGACCCAATTGACAAATCAGTCCCTTAACCATTGATTTTGGTGTCTATCGAGTGAAGAAACCTCGTGGGTAGTCGTACTAGGATATTTTCCTTCATATGAACGACTTGGATTACCCATCATATAGGCTAAGTGTGAAATATGAAAACTCCACTTTAGTAGGCTTTTTGTTAGGTGCAAAGTTATCCTGTCAATGCCTACCAACTCCTTATAAATTCGGATCTTTCGATTTAACATCTTCCTTCCGTCCATCACAACTCAATTTTGAAACACACTCTGATCTCATATGACTATGAGGTTATACAAAATTTAAGCCCTAATTTATGATCTTACAATGTTGAAGGTTGAAGCCAGTTCCTTCATTTTGATATAAAATGTGAAATTTTATATTTAGGTTTTTTCTACTATCAATCAACCACCAAATTTTGTCCAACTATTTGCCTATCCTTACTACACATTTCTTCCAAAATTGGGCCTTGATCATTAAGTATGGACTATTAATTGAGATCAAGTTTGTTTTGGCACCTGTTAGGAAAATTTTTAAGATTAGCTGATATAAATTTTGGATCGTCAAGAAAATTATGTACACCGGCTTTATTCAACGACCCTGACATAATGAATGAATTATATTTTAAAAAAATATCATCAAAAAAGGAAAACTTGGAGAAACTCGATCCAAGTGGGATATGAAACACACCCCTCTCACACGCCCACTCCTTTTAAAAAGGGGTGTTTGTTCTCCTCTCCACTCACACACCCAATCTCCCAACGCCCAAGGAGAGAAAGAGAGAGAGAGAGAGAGAGAGAGAGAGAGAGAGAGAGAGAGAGAAATAAAAAGGGAAAAAAAAGAAAAAGAATGAAAGAGAAAGAGAGAGAAAGAGAAGGAAAAGCTTAGACGTCATCTTCCTTCTCCATATGCATGGTATCTCCCTCTTGCTCAAGAAATGTCGTGATTCATATGAAAATTTTTTATGTAGAAGCTTTCCTACATAGATATCTACTTAGAGTTTATATCTAAATCTAAGGTGAGAGATTCCTTTAAGCTTACATTAATTCAAGTTGGTGTGATTTATCTTGTTCTTTTATGTGCTTCCATGTTACTATGAATCCTCTCTGCAATTATTTGATTTACCATCATCAATTATTTATCACTTGAAAATCATGGTTAAGGTATAACTTTAATTATACGTAATCTTTATGAATTTATGTGAGGCTATGGATACAAGTCTTGCCCTTGCCCTTTACCAATTTTGTTGAGTTAGCCATTGTTACTCTTCTATTTTGTTGAGTTAGTCATTGTTACTCTTCTCTTTTGTTGAGTTACCCATTGTTACTCTTCTCTTTTACTGAGTTAGCCATTGCTACTCTCCTCTTTTATTGAGTTAGCCTATCGTTACTCTTATCTTTTGTTGAGTTAGCTTATTGTTGCTCTTCTCTTTTATTATGTTAGCTTTGTGCTACCTCCTTTTATGATTTGAGTACATATCCAAAACTCTCATGGTTCAGTTTATTTTTCCTTTGGTGCAAGTGATGCGTTAGAGGTCTCACAACTAGTGATTGAAATATTTTATCGTGGACGTAATGTATTACGAGTAACGGCCCTCTTGGTCGGCACATAATTTCATAGGTTTGGGTAGTGGCGCACAAATCGATGCAAGTAATTCACAATGCGTGTTACATCACTTGCGGGATTAGATGTCGCAAATAGGCGCTCCATAAACAAATCCTGTCATATAATTCATCCGACTAATGTGTTGTGCTGCCTCGAGGTGTTCACTTAAATCCATGGTAGCGTTGGACACGCCGGCGAATCTCCGTAGTTATAGGATGCGAGGCAAGTCGGGTTTTCTATAAATTATATTCCACATTATGATGATCACTATGTATGATGAGCCACACACACTTTGCTAGGCATGCATTCATATACATATTGGTTGCGCATATTGATACCTCTCGTAGTGGTGGAGTATGAAACGTATCAGAACCCTTACATTACTTTGATGAATCTCTTAAATTATTGTTAATCTTAAAGGATAATCATCACTATGAGTAAGGCATTGACCCTCTCCACCCATATAAATGATGTAAGTGATGTATAGATTGAAGACTTATAGGATCATCTGCTTATAGAAAATTATATTAAATGAATAAGAAGATAGTTTTATAATTTAGTTTTATATTTTCGCTGCAAACTCGATAATGTAACAAGCTCCCATTGAGAGGGAATTTCTTAATTTGTTAAATTCTTTTACTCAAATGAAATAATAAATACTGTCAAATTTATTCTTGTGAATGGTTACCTTCATAAATGTAACTGGATGTGATCTAATTAAAAAAAACAATATGGTACAATTTTTAAAGCATCCAATTTATACATTATTAACACTAGGAATTCTCGAGCGCGATTTTTAAAGCATCTAATTTATACATTATTAACACTAGGAATTCTCGAGCACAAGTATGTACTCGGGCCACGAAAATTCGAGATGTTACATGTTCGCACTGAACTTGGGTTCGATCGCACCAAAGATCGACCTGAACAATCTGTTGCTTCTGCATTTTTTTCAGCCTTTTCTCCCTCCTTTACACTTGGTTTTAACGGATCTTTAGCATGTAAATTCTTCATCCTTGACCTTCAAATCTCCAAGCCTCACTTTCGTAATATTTTGAGCTAATATTCACCGCTTTTAACGTCCTTTTCTCTAAAGCTCTCGAAATCACCTCGTAAGAGAAAACAAGTAAAAATGGATCAATTAAGCACTATCATGTTCATAAAACTAAGGAATAATTAGGTAAAAATATGTAATATTTCACACTCAACACACCCCCAACTAGTATTTTACTAGTCCTGAGCAAAACATGCGAAGACAAATTCTCAAAAATCTCAATTTCCAACCCTCCCTTAGATAATAATTTTTCTGTGCAAGCCTATACATGTGAGTGGTATAAGAAGTTACGAAAATAAAATATGGCTAATCCAGATCCTAATATCCTCAGCAATCAAATGAATTAAATTCTCATTCATCACTTAGCAAATAGAATAAGTTCAAACATCAAGTTTATGGTGTGTTTAGTGAACTCTAACTTACAATTCCATGAATTCATTTTTCCTTTCATAATGTTAGCCATGTTCGTTACCTTAAAGTGGACAATTCAACATAAATACCGATTTCGATCTTATCTTCCATTTCACTTATTTTCCAGCTTTTCATTTTATATTAATAGCTTTCATCTCTTTTCATTCTTTTATTGAATTTTTCATTTAAAACACATCCAGTAGGTGGTCATGATTTTACTATTTTATAGCTGGTTTGTTCTTCTTTTAACACTTTTAGGTAGATAATGATCTCTAAACTTGGTTCCTAATCACTTTGAAGTAATTATTATGTTACCATTTAGAAAGTAAACAATTTCACAATATATAAATTAGATGTGTATTGTGAGCAAGGTGTCCCGTATCGGTATCGGTTGGCATAATGGTGACCTCCAAAATCGATACGGATACGAGGGCGTAACGGTGATACGGGGGCGTAACGGCCCGTAACGGCGCAAAAAAAAAATTTTGCCAAAAAAATATGAAAAAATATAGATTAAATCCAGAATATTCTAAGCATTCCAAATATACATTCATTTATAAATTGGAACATGTTTATGGTGGTATAACGGTCCACTCTTTGGTGAGAAGTTGTATCGGACTGTCTGATGAATTTATGAACCAGATAACCTGAATTTGACTACAAAATTCATATCTTTAATTTTCTAACTATCTACTATCAATGATAGATATATTAAAATGAATGTAATATGAAAATATCTTACATTTAGGTGTTTGCAATTATTTTTGAGGGCCAAAATTCATGCGTAAATAGAAAAAAATATATAAAAAAATATAAAATGGCACCCCAAATATGTAAAATGAACATTAACATATTCTACTATGATTAACACATCATATGGCATCATTAAAACAGCAAAAGAATCATTAAAAAATGATTTTTTGAATTTTCAAAAAAAGAGCCGAAATAAATACGTAAATAGAAAAAAATATATAAAATATATAAAATGGCACCCCAAATATGTAAAATGCACATTAATATGTTCTACTATGATTAACACATCATATGACATCATTAAAACAGCAAAAGAATCATTAAAAAATGATTTTTCAAATTTTCAAAAAAAGGGCCGAAATAAATGCGTAAATAGAAAAAAATAAAAATATATATATATATAAAATGGCACCCCAAATCTGTAAAATGCACATTAACATGTTCTACTATGATTAACACATCATATGACATCATTAAAACAGCAAAAGAATCATTAAAAAATGATTTTTCGAATTTTCAAAAAAAGGGCCAAAATAAATGTGTAAATAGAAAAAATTATATAAAATATATAAAATGGCACCCCAAATCTGTAAAGTGTAAATTAACATGTTCTACTATGATTAACACATCATATGGCATCATTAAAACAGCAAAAGAACCATTAAAAAATGATTTTCCAAATTTTCAAAAAAAGGGCCAAAATAAATGCATAAATAGAAAAAAATACTAAAAAAATATAAAATGGCACCCAAAATCTGTAAAATGCACATTAACATGTTCTACTATGATTAACACATCAAATGGCATGATTAAAACAGCAAAACAACCATTAAAAATTGATTTTTCGAATTTTAAAAAAAGGGGCCAAAATTCATGTGTAAATAGAAAAAAATATAAAAAAATTATTAAATGGCACCCCAAATCTGTAAAATGCACATTAACATGTTCTACTATGATTAACATATCATATGACATGACTAAAATAACAAAATATATTAAAAAAAGTATAAATACTTATTTTTAACGAATTTCTGAAAAACGGCCCACCGAGCTTTGATTCAAAAAAATATGAATATAATGTGTTTTTATCTCAGATACCTAGCCAAAATTGGTCAAAATTAGTAGTAGAAGGAGTGAGAAACAGTTTGGAAGCAAAAGGTTTCAAAAAAACAGCAAAAATAGAGCTTAAAATGGAAAAAAAAAAGTTATCGTTACGGCCGTTACACCCCGTAACGTGCCCGTATCGGCCGATACGGGTACAAAATCGGGTAACGGCCGATACAACCCCAAAACGAGTAACGGTTCCCACCGTTACCATTACGTATCGGCCGTTACAGCCAATACATAACCGTTTTGGCACACCTTAATTGTGAGCTAGACTCAATTAATGTTTAAAATCTTATATCGATCAACTAATTAAGAGAACATAGTCAAAAGTGTACTAAATAATTAAGTATTAGATTCCCAAAGTTGTGTTTCATATTTTATTATATTACTCAACATGCATTCAAATCACACAAAAATTCACTTTCCAAGAGCCTCTAAAAAAAAAAATGAAAAATTTGCTCGCTTAGAAAAATATTGATTATATCCATCTAATCTCACCCTCAACCTAAAATTTACATTGTCCTTAATGTAAGAAATGCGCAATAATATCAACATTAGACAAAGATAAGAAAGGAAGAATTAGTTAGAAAGGTAGTACCTGAGAAGGTAGAATGCGGCGATATTCAAAGATTTTGCTATATAAGGGGTAAACAATGATAAGCATGAATAACTAAAGTAGAATCCATTTAACCTAATCCTACAAAAGCAATAAACCTAACTACACCTCCATCAGAGTAAGAGATCAATCCTGATACACAGGATCAGTCAGAGGGATGGACATATCCTCTGAATCAAATTTCTCAACAAATGGCTTGAGACGATAACCGTTCACTTTGAAGATGTTGTCATTCATTGGATTCTCAATCTTGACGGCCCGATGAGAATAAACAGTTTTAATAATAAAAGGGCATGTCCAACAAGATCGAAACTTACCCAGAAAAAGGTGTAATCGGGAATTGTACAAAAGGACTTTTTGACCTGTTCTAAATAATTTCAGAATATTGTTCCGGATATGGAACACCTTCATTCTATCCTTGTAAATTCTTGAGTTTTTGCACGCATCATTTCAGATTTCTTCAAGTTCATACAATTGAAGTTTACGCAGCGAGCCAGTTTTTTCTAAATTGAAGTTCAAATTTTTAATCACTCGGTAGGCCTTATGTTCCAACTCTACAGGCAAGTAGAAAGTCTTCTCATAAACAAGTTTAAAGAGAGACATTCCAATGGGGTCTTGTACGATATAGGTAAGCTCATAAAGTATCGGTCAATCGAATTGACCAATCTTTACGATCAAGGTTCACCGTTTTTTTTTTTTTCAAAATTTGTTTTATTTCCTTATTGAAAATTTTAGCTTGACTGCTTGTTTATGGGTGATAGGGGTGCTCACCTTGTGTGAAATGTCATATTTTTTCATTAAGTTTTCGAATGGCCTATTGTAAAAATATGACCCACCATCACTTATGATGACTCGAGGTGTTCCAAACCGAGAAAGGATGTTTTTTTTTAAGAATTGAATGACCGTTTGATGATCATTGTTCCGGCACGGAATCGCCTCGACCCACTTGGTGACATAGTCTACTGCTAACAAGATATAAGTGTTTTCAAATGATTGGGGAAATGGCCCCACGAAATCAATGCCCCAACAATCAAATGCTTCAATAATTGGAATGGGTTTCAATGGAATCATGTTTCGTTGGGACAATCCTTCCAATTTTTAACAATGCTCATAAGCTTCGTAAAACTCATAAGTATCTCTAAACATTGTGGGCCAGTAAAAGCCGCACTGCATAATTTTGGTCATGGTATTTTTGGAAGAAAAGTGACCACCACAAACCTAAGAGTGACAAAAGAAGATAACGCACTGATGTTAGTTGTCGAGTACACATCTCCTTAGAATTTGATTCGGACAATATTTAAAAAGATACGGATCATCCCAGATAAAATTAAAATTTACTTTTGACCGTCGATCTGATGGAATCTCGCAAATTTGGCGTGGGAAACCTCGTGTAGCGGGTTGTTGGCTAAAGTAGCTTCTCCTACCCCAAAATCATATATTATACATCAATAACTTATTCCGATTTGCAAGATACGCCTGCATTAGTGTTCCCACAGTCCTAATCACTTCCACCTTCGATCATGCTTTCTCTTGTCCATCTTGACCATGAAATTGTCCGCAACCCACTCTACATCAAAGAGCACTTGAATCACACGTTGATACAATTCTCATGTGTACAACTGCCGCTCCTCACTCTATAATTCCGTGCATCTAAAATCAGGCAAATATGATCATTTGACACACCTATAATTTTATTCATCTTAATCAATCATTTCTTTTGGATAGTGCATGCATGAAAATCATGCAAGTACGCTCTTTAGATATGGCGGGGAGAGTTTTGCACCAAAACTGGTTGTGACTCACCAACTATACACATGGCGTGGTTTTCCAGAGCTCAAAGACCATCCAAATAGCTGACCCAATTGTAGATACAGCATAACCTAAAAATTGCTCTCGCAGATGATAATGGTTGTCTGATTATTTATTTATTTTTTTCTCCCTTCGAATTCCGACCATTCACTGCTTTGCATTTACCCATCCATTTGATAGCCATTTAGCCATTAAATAGACGGTTAGGATTGCTTGATCAGTGTAATTTTAGTGATATTCTCTATCCAAAATGAACCCACAATTTGGATTGTCTGAGTAGTTCATCAATATCACTTGTGATGAGATTGAGTCACCATATTTTAAAAACTGTGATAAATTAATATAAGAGTGTAGCATGATAACAAATCATTTCCTTCATGCATGTAGATTTTGCATTTACTTCTATATGGAAAGGACGTAAAATCTATATACATGGAATGGAATAATTGGCTATCATAGTCGATCGCACACGTTCTTTGTTCATGTGTTGCCGACAAGCTTAGTAGATTTATTTATTTATTCGGTAAGCATCATGGAAACTTTGTTTTCGCATCCAAAGTTGTAATGTTTCGTAGCAATGTTTAAACATTTGGAAACTCGATTCACTCCAGAGTGCATCGATGATTCAGGTGAGCCAACTTGAAAGTCATTACCCATATAAGAATATACAAGTAATTGGTAAGAACGGTGGAGAGCACATGATCCTCCATCTGATTTTATTATTACGACCTAGAACAGCATGTACCACAATTTAGTTTGTTTAATTTGAGTTAATGTATACCAGAATTGATTCACACAAATTTCCCACTGTATAAAGTCAATTGGTAGGAAAGTAGTATTGGGACTCGTGGAAACACAGAGCATAATCAAACAAGGCAATCATAATCACAAAAACAAAATCCAACAGAGAACAATCCGAATTTACGTTGAAAAATTCTTTCCAGAAAAAACTACATAAAGCAAGAATGCACAATGAAAAACCAAATTACAAGAGGTGAAATCTTACCAATCAATGCCCCAAGAGAAAACCCCAACCTTTTCTTCTCTCCAAAACCGTCTCAAACCCTTAAGCACGACTTGCATTAACCTTAATCCCAATTAAACCTTCTTATTTAAGAAAAAATGGAAATAGAAATAATTCACACAAAAACATGTAAACTACGTAACACGTTGACCGGTCAAAATCCTTCAACCTGTCAAGTTGACCTATCGACCAACATTTTTAACCTATCAAAGACACGAAAAATTGTCTAGAGAATTTTGCCTACAAATTGATTTAATTCGATATCTTTTGATTGGTTGACCAGGTTGTCAACTGATTGAAAGCCCATATTTCATTACAAATTTGAGGCATCTAATTTTCAACAATCTCCACCATGACTCTAATTTTCGTGCTGCAACAGCCACGCTCAAACCTCCATCTCCACTTTGTCTCCATCATAGCTCCATAATCATCACTTCTCATGCACACTCTGTCTTCGGTCAATCTTTGCCAGATCAAGAGAAGTCGCACAAAAGTTGAACATTTCTACAGAAATCACCTTCATAAGCAAGTCAATCGGATTCACGCTTGTATATATCTTCTCGAGCATCACAACACCTTCCTCTAGCACCTGTTGGATAAAACAATGACGCATATCAATATGTTTAGTTCTAAAATGGTAAACAGAGTTCTGTGCCATATTGATCATGCTTTCGATGTCACAATTAATTGGCAGGCCTCCTGCTAAAGCCCCAATTGTTTTATCATTCTCATCAACCAAGCCACTTTCCTTGAATGCTTCCATCATGGCTACATACTCAGCTTTAGTTATGGACATATCCACCATAGACTAAAGCTTCGACATCCAACTAATCGCTCTACCTGCTAACACAAACGAGTAACCGAAAGTCTAATCTGAATCCACATATCCTACTAGCTTGTTCTCTAATTTTTTAAATGTCAAGACGTAGTCTTGTGTACCTTCAATATATCGAAGTAGCCATTTTGTAACATATAGAAAATTCGGCACCCGAGTACATAGACTCTGATCCCGAGTTTTCGGGTGTTAACTTAGTAAAATGCACGTGTGACCTCATTCATATTCACACTTATTTTACACACGAGCAATTAGAGTAGCGTAATTTAAATTAGTGAATCCAAGGCGAGGTAGAGATAACAAAAATAAATAAATATGGGGTTGGTAGTAAAAATACAATTAAAATATGGTGTCCACCCAAATGGGGATTATACAAGCCACAATATACATAATTCGCGGTTTGTCGGCCAACCCGACTACCCAGGTAGTCCCGGTCAGTTAATCGCACTAATAAATTGACTATCGCGACTATAGGGAGGAATATAAACAGTAAATCAAAAAATTTTACATTATAGTGCATTTCATCAAACATGCAAGTGGCATTACACTAAGATAACAATTCATGAAAAGTAAGCGGCCATATAAGTGCACATTGGTTAGCATGCATTCATCTACTTATTATATTAATCATCAATCAGCACTGAATAACACACATTCATCCACGCATAACCAATAATAACTAGCACTGGTTAGCATGCATCTGTTTATGCACTACACAATCATAAATCGACACTAATTATCATGTATTGGGTCATACATTACCCAAATCAATAATCATCATTGGTTAGCATGCATCTGTCTATGCATTACGCATTCATAAATCAACACAAATTATCATGCATTGGCCCATACATTACCCAATCAATAATCGGCATTGGTTAGCATGCATTCGTCTACGCACTACAAGTTCACAAATTGACACAAACTATCATGCATTCATCTATTCACTACATAAACCATTAATTATGGCATGAATTTGATAATTGACAACTTAAAGGTAATGGTCCGCGCCTTGGGGTAGTGCATCGGGTTTCGGGCTTGCTCCTAAGGCTAGAAATTTGGGGGAAAACGATTCCTGCGTTAAATTCAAAGGAATTGGTTGAGAATCATTCAATTAATCCTAGAAAACTTAAGTTGGAAAGCATGGTTCGTTTCTTACCTCTCAATCGAGAGTGGGATGGATTTGATGGAGGAAAACCATTAGAGGCTACAGCTTAATCGAAGGAAATCCATTAAGAATGCTCGAAGATCTCTCTCTCTCTCTCTCTCTCTCTCTCTCTCTCTCTCTCTCTCCCTCTCCCCTTTGTAGCAATGAAAACTCATATGGAAGTGATAGGGTGTAAATGTGGGGTTATTTATAGTGCTAGAATGTGCACGAATAGCCCCGATGACCCTTTTTCCAATAAACTTGCCATGGGGGAGGTTTTTTATTTATAAGGTCCTTTCGAGGGCCCACTGGCTCATCCGTATTAGGGGAAAGGTGCCCCACTATAGGATCTATGGTTTATCAGAATCAAGCGGTAATCGAACACTTCAATCAACCGTGGGAACCCCACTTGCGATGGAAGGTCATCGATGATCGATCGGGGTCGCAGCTATACAGATATGTATGGAAAAATATCCTTAACTCACACATCAAGTTTAGTTGGAACCCAACGGTCAAGAAGTCGCAACTTCGCAAAAGAGCAAAGAACCCACTTCACTTAAAATTTAGGTTTCTGCTTAGGGCATTTGCACATCCCATGCACCCGGCCTTCGATCTAAGTTGAACGATTCTAGACACTATCCTAGCTCGACATTTGTGATGGACGTCAAACCTGGTAAGACGATCATTATTCTATAGTTTCGAGTCTAGTGGCTCACTAATGAGCAATCTAGAGCTTATTCAGATAATTAAGGCATTTTCAGGATGAATTGGGCAGCGAGATTTCTCATACACGATGACTGGTTTTGATGCAGGATAACTAACCACTTGCTCTAAAAGCTCGAACTGTTAGAGCATGGCGAATTAATCCCTTTATCTCATAACCCAGGCTCCACATCTCATGGGTTAGGACCTCAGTCGAACCCTCCTCGTGACCCCCAAATCACATGGGTACCGCCTCACACGGGCAGCCCACCCCGAGTGTGTCCCCACATCCCACAGGCTACCTCACTCGATCCCGATGTGAAATGCGCATTAATCACCCCTGGTGAGGAGTCTCGAACATGAGACCTCCCCCGTGGGCCCCGCCCACTCCGAGTGTGCCCCCGCATCCCACAGGCGACTCCACTCAAGCCCCGTGTGAAAATGCCTCTGCATTAATCACCTTTGGTGAGGAGTCTTGAACACGAGACCTCCCACTCTGATACCAATTTGATGCAGGACAACTAACCACTTGCTCTAAAAGCTCGAACTGTTAGAGCATGGCGAATTAATCCCTTTATCTCATAGCCCAGGCGCCACATCTCATGGATTAGGACATTAGCCGAACCCCCCTCGCGGGCCCCAAATCACATGGGTACCTCCTCACACGAGTTGCCCACCCCTAATGTGTCCCCGCATCCTACAGGCTACCCCACTCGAGCTCGGTGAGGAGCCTCGAACACGAGACCTCCCCAGTGGGCCCCGCCCACCCCGAGTGTGCCCCTGCATCCCACAGGCGACCTCACTCGAGCACGGTGTAAAAATGTCCCTACATTAGGTTTGGATTAGCTAAATTCATAATATGATACATATTTACAATTAGCGAAAACGATGATTCATCTCTAATCACTCTAATCAAGGACCATAATTCAAGCATACTCAAAGTTATCCGAATTAGTAAAACATACCAAAAAATAGAAAATATTAATTTAATTAAATAGGATGATTCATATTATGATTAGAAGCAATTCGTAAGAAGAAATTGAGTACAAAAACTCTAAGATGAAAAAGATATGTGCAGCATGTAGACAACGTGTTGTTGTAGAAATTTTCAATTTAAATACGTATATTTCATATAATATTTTTGGTACTTTTAGTCAATAGATTATTTTTATTATTTTTGTAGTATTTTATCATTAAGTATAATTTAGCCTCACCAAATTTCATATCATTTTGAGTTATAAGAAAATTCTAAAAATTCTGGGAGTACTAGTTGCCTGAAACCAATGATTTTGGTACTGTTTCCAAAATATCCTAAACTTAATATTTTTTAGTTTTTTAATTATTTATTTTTTTCATGAAACTAAACTCATCAAGCTTCAATCTAATTTTTGAATCACCTCAATCAGAGTTGTAGAAAAATATATATGAATTTTTGAAGTTAGTGCACTGAAATTGTCAAAATCAAAACATGCAAAATACTGCTGATAAGAGTTAATCAGTTGCACCGAGTCCCACTCGGTGCAACTGAACCCTGTTATCCAGATTTACTCGATTGCTCGATGTTTACTTGATGCAACCGAGCAGTGCTGCCCCAGTTGCCTCAGTTTGCTCCATGCAACTGAGTTTCACTCAGTGTAACCGAACCTTGTTATCCATATTCTTCAAAATTCTCAAATTTCTCTTAGTCGGGCGGTTTTGGCAGATCCAAGGTCACTCCTTTTGGCCCCAAACATGTGTGAATACACACATGGACATGCACTCAAGTCCATAAATCAAATGTACTGCCTAATGACGTTCAATTCCCAACTAGCAAAAATTTGAGGCATTACAATCTACCCCCCTTAAAAACAATTTCGTCACCAAAATTGGCTAAGGCTGTTATTAGGTTCATATTAACGAGTTCATTTGCAAATACACTGACCTCGACTATTGTGATTTAGCTTGTACCCATTATTGGTCCTATTTTTAATGATCCAATCTACATATATGACTTGACCTAGTTCTTAAATCCCAACTCTTTCCCTTCAATGAGTTCATTACTAATGTTCTAGGGACGATTCAGATCCTATTTAGTCATTTAACCTTATGTATAACCTGGATCAATTTCCTTCGATCCTGGGCCAGTGGGCTATGAGCCCACCATGTTTTTGTTGTGCCACCCTGATTGAATGGACGTATTTACCAATAACTAGATTGGATTCTTAATGCTTTGCCCCCTTTAAAACATTTTTACCATCAAGGCTCAAGAATTTATGCCTCCATTCGTACGTCGGAACAAGTTGTAATTCGAGACCTAACTTCTTAACTATCCGGTGCCCATTTGAGAAATTTCTTGGGACCAAAAATCCTTATTGGCTATCTTTAATACTTTCCAAGGTGAAGTAACAAATTTTCAGTTGTCAGTGGTCGGGCCAACACGGAAGGAATGTTGTGTAGTAAGTTTGAGTAGGATACATCGACCTTCTGCCTAGCCATGGTAGAATGTTCATCGTATCATTTCCTAATCTCGGTTGATCCAGACTTTTTGCCTGATCAGGGCATTGAGTTTGTTGGTAACTAACAGGATTTAGAATTTGATTCGAACCGCGAACACTTCACTTGTCTATAGTTTCTTCATTATGTGCTCCCAATTGTAGCACGTCCTTGGGGAAGCAGTTCTAAGGGACGTATTGATATGACCTAATGTTCAATTTGAGGGATGTCAAAGTTTCCACCAATCCTAAATAGTTTCTAAGTTTAAAAAGCCATCCTAAGAGTTATTAAAGAAGCCTATAAGTGTCAAGGGAATTCAACGAAGGAAGGGGGTCTCACCCCAACCTAATAAACCAAACCAACTAAGTCTATCTTCCAATTATCCTAGCATAATCGGTCACTTACATTCGTTTGCATAACCAATAGCCTAGTCCTAACTTAGGAGTAGCGCTAATCCAGTAGCTGTAATCCAAAGTCTACGCTCATACGTTGGATTATTTTAATTTCTAATACAAGCAGTTCTTATGGCGCTTGGGGTCAAAAGTTGTCCGATTGGAACCAGGCAATCCAAACTTCAATTTTCGAGCACTCGAGCATTTCACACATGACAATACTGATTAAGGTCGTCCTAGGGTTCAAAATTATAGATTTATGTTCAAAAGCATCACAACATCGAGAGATTTGATCCTATTGTTCATCATTTCTAATTTTGAGTTCATAATCATAGAAAACTAGGGAATTTGGTCCTATGGTTCATTATTCCTAATTTATTTGATTTCCTATACTGCTAGATTTTTCGAAATCTAGGAGTCCTAATTCTAGGTCAAAAAATCTAAATGCCCCAACATCCTATGATCATTATGGTTTGTATAATCGTCATTCGCAAGGTCCTGGTTATATCAGTACTCCACTCTGATACCACCTGTAACACCTCAAAAATCAATACCCGAGTACATAGACTCTAATCTCGAGTTTTCGGGTGTTAACCTAATAAAATGTACGTGTGACCTCGTTCATATTCACACTTATTTTACACACAAGCAATCAGAGTAGCGTAATTCAAATTATCGGATCCAAAGCGAGGTAGAGATAACAAAAATAAATAAATATAGAGCTGACAGTAAATATACAATTAAAATATGTTGTCCGCCTAAATGAGGATTATACAAGCCATAATATACATACCCAAAATGATTAAAGTGTAAATTTTTCGGTTTGGTCCAATCCTCTGAAACACAATGTCGGTGGTGCAAGCCACTTTAAGCTTACCCGTTTGAGATCTCGATAGTACCTGCATCGATAATATCACCTGGTTGATGTTTTAAAATACCGTCCTAGAGTGGGAGTGAGTGATCAACTCAGTGGTTCCATTAACTCTAAGTTACGTATGTTATCAATTCCACTAACACAAGTAATGATAAAGCAACTTAAACACCTAGTTCTTAAATGTTCTTATTAATGCACATACATGTTATCATGAGATGATGCATACCCTTACAATCCAACACTCCCTCATAAACAACTCCAACACCACATTCGCAAATGCCAATACTCCCTCAACACGTGACCACAACACCAAGTCACCACAACCTATGCTAATGCAATACTATTAATATTCATGTTAGCCGAGTATTTAATTAAATCCGTTCATCCAGCAAGATTGGAGAAGCTGAAACACCTTCATTTAATCAATGGCCTTATTCATATCACTTGGCCCAGGGCGGCTGAAGCAGCTCTGACCCTGCGATCCATGATTCAAATTTAGATATCACCCATTTATCTCACAAATCAATTTTCCAAAGGTAATGCATGATATCCAAAGGTGTGAGGATCAACTTGGTATGGGTCGTCACCCAAACACCAAGTATGATCACTCAATTCTGATGTGCGGGCTTGTCACATTAAAACTAAATAACCACAAGGAAAAGGGTTCATCACCCAAACATCGTTCATGCCCGGGTCATTTGAACGGTGCTCTGGCACAGAACCATTGGCCAAGTAATTTGATAGGGGTCATTTGAACAATGATATATCACCTCCATTAGTTCTCGTTTGTCACTATGGGGAGGCCCGTCACCCCAGCATAGGATGACAGCACGAACACAATGTCCATACCACCATGCCCGGCTCCCGAAACTTGAGAATCGTATCCTAATAGTTATTAGTAGGCCTTTTTAGGGTATGGGGCAATCCAAATTCAGGCAGGCATGATCATACATGGTAGACACATATGGTTGGTCGGCTATTAGGCTAATTCGGTTGACTCGAACTAACTCCGGTATAACTGGCATTGGGTGCAAGCATCTCGTGTACTCCGATTACTACCGGTTATCCGCGTTCGGCCCAAATCAATTGGACTAGTCTGGGGCGCCCAACCCCATCGGGACCGCCCTCGTGGATTCGTGGTTTGCCAGCCAACTCGACTACACAGGTAATCTCAATCAGTCAATCACACGAATAAATTGACTACCGTGACTATAAGGAGAGATATAAACAGTAAATTAGAAAATTCTACATTATAGTGCATTTCATCGAACATGTAGGTGACATTACACTAAGATAGCATTTCATGAAAAGTAGGCGGCCATATAAGTGCGCACTGGTTGGCATGCATTCATCTACTCATTATATCAATCATCAATTGGCATTAAATAACACATTCATCCACGTGCAGCCAATAGTAACTAGCACTGGTTAGCATGCATCCGTCTATGCACTACATAATCATAAATCGACACTAATTATCATGCATTGGCCCATACAGTACCCAATCAATAATCGGCACTGGTTAGCATGCATTCATCTACGCACTACAAGTTCACAAATCGATACAAACTATCATGCATTCATCTATTCACTGCATAAACCATTAATTGTGGCATGAGTTTGATAATTGGCAACCTAAAGGTAATGGTCCGCAACTTGGGATAGTGCGTCTGGTTTCAGGCTTGCTCCTAGGGCTAGAAATTTGGAGGGAAACGATTCCTACACTAAATTCAAAGGAATTAGTTGAGAATCATGTCATTAATCCTAGAAAACTTAAGTTGTGAAGCATGGTTCGTTTCTTACCTCTCAATCAAGAGTGGGATGGATTTGGCAGAGGAGAACGATTGAGGCTATCACTTGATCAAAGAAAATCCATCAGGAATGCTCTAGGATCTCTCTCATCCTCTCTCTCTCTCTCTCTCTCTCTCTCTCTCTCTCTCTCTCTCTTTCTCTCTTTTTCCCTCTCCCCTTCGTTGCAATGAAAATTCATATGGGAGTGAGAGAGTGCAATGGGGGGCTATTTATAGTGCTAGAATATGCACAAATAGCCCCAGTGACCCTTTTTCCAATAAACTTGCCCTGAGGGAGGTTGTTTTTTATTTATAGGGTCCTTTTAGGCACTCACTTCCTCATCCATGTCAGGGGAAAGGTTCCTCACTAAGGATTTATGGTTTGTCAGAATCAAGCGATAATCAAACACTTCAATCAACCATGGGGACCCCACTTGCGATTAACGGTCATCAATGATCGATCGAGGCTGGGGCTATACGAGTATGTGTGGGAAAATATCCTTAACTCACACATCTAGTTTGGTTTGAACCCAACGGTCAAAAAGTCACAACTTCGTAAAAGAGTAGAGAGCTCAATTCACTTAAATTTCAGGTTTCTCCCTGGTGCATTTGTTCATCCCATACACCCAGCCTTCGGTCCAAGTTGAGCGATTCTAGACACTATCCTCGCTCGACATCCGTGATGGACTTCAAGCCCAATAAGACAATCATTATTTTATAGTTCCGAGTCTAGTGGCCTACTAATGAGCAGTCTAGATCTCATTCGGATAATCAGGGCATTTTCGGGACGAATTAGGCAACGAGATTTCTCATACACGATGACTGGGGTTTGGATTAGCTAAATTCATAGTCTAACATATTTGCAATTAGCGAAAATGGTGATTCGGCTCTAATCACTCTAATCAAGGACTATAATTCAACTATATTCAAAGCTATCCGAATTAGTAAAACATACTGAAAAAATAGAAAATATTAATTTAATTAAATAGGATGATTCCTAGTATGATTAGAAGCAATTCCTAAGAAGACATCAACATAAAAACTCTAAGATGAAAAAACTTTATGATTAATGATAACATTGTAGAAATTTTCAGTTTTAATGTGTATATATCATATAATTTTTTGGTACTTTTAGTTAATAGATTATTTTAATTATTTTTTTAATAGTTCATGATCAAGTACACTTTGGTGCTACCAAATTTCATCTCGTTTTGAATTATAGGAAATTTCTAAACATTCTAGGAGTACTAGCTGCCAGAAACCAATGATTTTGGTACAGTTTCCAAAACATCTAAAACTTAATATACTTTAAAGTTTTTTTTTCATAAAACTAGACTCATGAAGCTTCAATCTGGCTTTTGAATCACCTCAATCGAAATTGTAGAAAAATAAATATGAATTTTTGAAGTCAGTGCACTGAAACTATCAAAATCTGAACGTGCAGAATATTGTTGAACAGAGTTACTCCCACTCAGTGCAACCAAACCCTATTATCCAGATTTGCTCAGTTGCTCAATGTTTACTTGGTGTTGCCCTAGATGCCTCAGTTTGCTCAGTGCAACCGAACCTTACTATCCATATTCATCAAAATTCTCAAATTTCGCTTAGTCGAGCAATTTTGTTGGATCCAAGGTCACTCCTTTTGGCCCCAAACATGTGTGAATACACACACGAACATGCACTTATGTCCAGAAATCAAATGTACTGCCCAATGGCGTCCAATTCCCAATAGGCAAAAATCCAGGGCGTTACACATTTCATTATCTTCTTGTGTTGCTTACCGGGGTTCTACATGTATTTGCTAATAATATCCATCACATGTGAAATATCCAGTCTCGTACAGATCATGGCATACATCAAGCTACCAAGCACACTCGAATAAAGCACATGAGACATAACCTTCTTTTCTTCATCTGTTTTACGAAGTTACTCAGAAAAAAGCAAAAAATTAACTACATGGGGAACGCTAACCAACTTTGCCTTGTCCATCTTAAACTTCACAAATACCTTCTGAAGGTATTCAACTTCAGATAACCATAGCATACTCCTCATCCTATCTTTGCATATGTCAATGTTGAAAACCCTCTTTGTAGCCCCCTATTGAGGGTCAAATATTGCATATTAGACCCAGTTATTACTTGGTTTTACATACATGATAATGCTTAATGTTATATTTTAATCATGTTTTTGTTACAAGGTGAATTTAAGAGCTTGGATTGAAAAAGGTACTAAAAGCATGGATTTGATGCTCAAGAATCACCAAAGCAAGGGACGGATCTTAGTGGACCAAGATTAAAGAATTTACATGCCAAAAATCCGAGAAAATCAAGTGATTGGAGATAAACAAGCATGAAAATCGTCTTAAATGCAAGATCACTGGGTTCCCACCATCCGTTTGGCTCGAAACTTTATATTCGACCGGAGGATCATAAAGTAACCGTACACGTAAAATTTCAGCCATTGAATCCTTGTGGAAGTGGTCCAACGGACAGATCAGTCATAAATCGCCGATTTGGGGCCCACCTAATCTCTGGATATGCTTCAAACTTGGGCTCAACCCCTTGAATTGGATGGAAGGACAAATGGATGGTGCAAATTTTTGGAAAACATCACTGTGGAGCCCACATGAGTGGTGCAAGTGCACCACACAGGATCACTCATAATGCACCGGACACACCATCGGGTCAAACTCTGCTTGACCCGATGAATTTAGAAAGTGAGGAGAGAGAGCATCCAGCGAGCAGACGTCCGTCAGGCATGTTGTGGCCCACCTCAGTCACTCGGATGACTGATCCAAGCCGTCCATTCGATCCAGAGCATGGGACCGACCGTACCTATGGAGTCTAAGTACTACTATGCACGTGCACACACGATTTCCACTTCAAACGTCGGATGAACGGTGGTAAGATTTAATCCATTAGGCCGCACCAAACTAGAGCAAAAGTGGTCATTCCTGACTGAAATTTTGCCACGAATTCAATGGACGGAGTGGATTTCTCTGTTAACTCCGATCAGGGGCCTACCGAACACGTCAGTGCATGTACGTGTGTAAGAACGCGTCCGGGAAAATCGAAATTTCTAAGAAGTAGTGGCCCACGATCATCGATCATTTCGACGATCTAGACCATCCAAGTAGAACCCAGGCCCAAGAAGACCAAAGCCATGAAGCTAAATCGCAAGATGGGATGACCACCATCTCGAAAACTCAATCCACACGCAAATTGTTTGCATTTTTCTTGCGCACGCTGCTGTGCTCCGTAAAAAGCTTTCGCAGCCTTCTCCACCGACTTCCAGCCACCGCCCTTCATGCTGTATAAAAGGGAGAGAGAAAGAGAGAGAAGAATATCCAAAGACGTGGAGAAGCAGAGAGAGAGAGAGAGACGTGGAGACGGCCAGGCTTCCTTCCTTCTTCCTTCCTTTTCGGTTTTTCTTCTTTAATGCTTTCCTTTGAGACTTCGTTAATCATTCTTATAGTTGGCTAAACCTCTTAGCTAGGGCTAAGAGGTGAAGCTTGTAGTGTGATGGGATTGTTTCTATGCATTTGATTCATGTTTAATGAACTCTCTTTGATTATAGTTTGATTATAAGGAATGTTTTTAGTTTTTAATGGTTTATTGTGACTTAAATTACAATGGATCTGTGATAGCTCTGAGCATGTCCTTTCACTATTATGATTGTGAACTTGGGAACCCTGTTGTTCACCATCGTCTCATGAACATGGTCGAATGATGGAACCCTTCCTAACGTTCATAACTCTCTCAGATTGGTTGTGGATTAGTTAAATTCTGTTGTTTGTTTTATCTCATGGGCATGGTCTTGTGATGGAATTAATTCTAATTCTCATACCTCTCGTCTATTGAAAACTGGATCAAAGGATGTTCAAATTTAGATTTTAATGAATTATCTTCTAATTGGATGAAGATAGGACTCTGATTCCAGTTGTGTTCTTGAATTAAGCATAAATCTCCCTGATCTCTACAAGTGGATCCTTGGAAATCCTACTTTCCCACATTTGAATTTTACAAGTTTTAATTTAATATTTCACCATTATTCTCTTAAATTTTTCTGATTTAGATTACATCTTCTTCTAGTTTTAGCTCTAGTTACTTTCAGAATACGTACAAGGTTTAGTCCATGTGGATTTGACCTTGGTCTTACCGAGATTATTACTACATCGCAACCCTATACTTGGGGAGGTGAACACCCCCAAATCTTTTATCTCAAATGTCCTTGATTTTTTAGCCTTTAGTATGTTGATCTCAGACATGTTATGAAATAGACACAATGATCATACTCACTCCTGGTAAACCTCTAACTCATTATGAAAGGATCAAATTTCTTGTACTACTGCTTAGACGACTGTTTTAAGCTGTACAACGACCTCTTCAACCTACAAACCTTGTTCTCTGCTCCTTGTATTTCAAACCCTTCTGGTTACTTCATGTAAATATTGTCTTCCAATTCCCCTACAGGAAAGCAGTCTTCACAACCATTTGTTCCAAATTGAGATTATATTGGGCAATTAGTGCTAATACGAATCTGATAAATACTTGTTTCACCATAGGTGAGAATATCTAAGTGAAGTCGACACCTTCTCTCTGAGCATATCCCTTTGTTACGAACAATGCCTTGTACCTATCATGTTTCTTCTTAAAGATCCACTTGCACTCAATCGCTTTACAGCCGATAAGAAGCTCCAGTAGCTCTCACGTCTTATTCTCGTACAGGGAGTTTATCTTGTCATGAATTACTGTTTTCCACTTTTTGGCATCTACATCGTCAAGAGCCTTTTTAAAAAGTAGACAGATCTATCGCATCCGTGATAAGGGAAATGAAAATATTTGAGTCATTCATGTATCTTATCGGTAACCTACAATCCTTGAGCGAATTCCTTTTCACAAGTGGTTGCTCTACCTGCTCCTGTACCTCTATTTACATCTTAGTATCAACCTATGTCTCATCTCTGTTTATCTGAATGTCCATGACCAACTTTTCTACCTCATTGTTCTCACCCTTATGGAACAAATATTTTTCATCGAACCTGACGTCATGACTAAGGATGATTTTCGATGTGACCCGGTCGTATATCATGTACCCCTTCACGCCATTTTTGTAAATGACAAAGACATACTTTTTGCCCTTTGGTCTAGCTTATCTCTCTCAACTGATGATACGTGAGAGTAAGCATCACAACCAAATACTCGTAGTCCTGAGTAGTCTACCTATTAACCACTCCACACTTTCTTTAGAATTTTACAATCAATAGCCATAGAAGGAGACCAATTCACCAAGTAACAAGCTATGTCAACAACCTTGGTCTATATTTCCTTGTCCAACCAGCATTACTCATCACGCATCGAGACCTCTCTAAGAGAGTCAGATTCATCCGCTCTACACAATTCTACTCTAGTGTGTGGCGCATTGTGTTGTGCCTCACAATCCCTTCATTTTTACAAAACCGATTGATTCTCCAAAAGTGAATTCCCCATCGTTATCTATCATCAACACTTTCAACTTTTGCCCTGATTATTTTTTCATCATCGCCTTCTACTATTTGAAGTTAGTGAAAACCTCAAATTTATTTTTCATAAAATAGATCTACACCTTTCTGGAATAGTCGTCAATGAACATAACGAACCCTCACGACCCTTCATCAAAAACTACGAGTGAAGGCCCACATACATTATAATGCATGGAATCTAGAACTTCCGTAAAAACATATATTCCAAACTTAAAGATAATTTTAACCGTTCACTATATATATAATGCTCGCATATACTAAAATCAATGCTTTTAAAAACTAAAATTAAACAACGGTCAGAAAGTAGCTTCATACCTCGCTCGCTCATCTGGCCTAGGCGCACATGCCACATACGTGCAAACGTAGAATCCACTACATTTGCTGCAACTCCACCCGATGAAGTACTCCCAATCAATTTTAAAGGTAACCATTCCTCTGTGCTTTCATGACTATGAGTACCCCCTTTGAAACCTTAAGGACACGATCAAACTCAGTAAATTTATACCCTAGTGGCTCAAGTGCACCCAAAAATATTAGACTCTTACTTAACTTAAGAATGTGTCTCACATCAGTCAAGATACGCTCCATGCCATGAAACATCTTGATACGCACTGATCCAACACCAACCACATTACAGGCATTATCATTGCCCATAAACATTTGGCCATCATCACACTCACTGTAACTGGTGAACCAATCCTTATGAGGGGTCATGTGATATAAAGCCCCTTATCCAAAATTCATTCACTATTGAAATACTTAGATTTTGATGCGGTTAGTACGTCACTAACACTTGCCTCCTCACTGGATTTTGTAGTGTTTGACTCTTTGGAAGAATTTTCTAATTTCTCATTCCTATACTTAGAAGTCTGACAATCCTTATTCATGTGCCCTAACTTGCCACAATTCTAGCACTTCAAGTTTCATTTGCCCCTGCTCTTGGATTTGGGTCTCGATCGCAAAGATCCATTATCCTGCTCTAAATTTCTCTCCCTTATAACCAGTGCATTTGTAAAAACACCCACATCACCACTTCTCTTTCTCATTACCTGCGACTGAAGTGCTGAGATAATGGTCTTAACACTAATGATCGTCCTACTGGTGCACAAAGAGTCTTTCGAACGATTCATACAATTCTGTAAGAGATTTCAATAGAATATATTCTTAATCTTCATCTTTCATCGCCTCATTCAACGATCCTATTGAAGTTACTAATGTGGGCCTCAACATTAGTCCCCTCAGTCATCTTCAGATTGAACAACCGTAGTTTTAGATACAAACGATTTTCAAAAGACGTCTTTGTATAAATGTTCTCTAACTTCACACATGTATCCGCTGCAATCTTCTCTCTCATTACATTATAGAGGACATCATCCGTTAGATACAATTGGATTGAGATATTGACTTTTTAATCTAACTTGTTACATTTTTCTTCTTTCATAGTTTCCGGTCGCTTTCGAAGGAATGCTTTCTCCAATACTTACTGAACTAGGATGCCCTTCATTTTCACCTTCCATAGTTTAAAGTTAATTTTCTCAGGATACTTTTCTACATCGAACTTCATTTCAGATGTCATAGATACCTTGCTTTTAGATTCGTTTCACTTCCCAATGTTAGCTCTAATACCACTTGTTGGGACTCACAAAATCACACAGAGTAAAATCAAGCAAGGCAATCACAATTGCACAAACAAAATCCAACAGAAAACAATCAGAATTTATGTGGAAAAACTCTTTCGAAACAAAAAATCACAGTACAAAGCAAGAATGCACTATGAAAAACTAAGTTACAAGAGATGGAATCTTACTTATCAATACCCCAAGAGACAGCCACAATCTTTTCTTCTCTCCAAAACCTTTCAAACCCTTAAGCATGACTTGCATTAACCCTAATCCCGTTTACACTCTCTTATTTAAGAAAAAACGGAAATAGAATGAATATGCGCAAACTGCGCAACACACAGACCTGTCAAGTCGACTAGACAAAATCTTTCGACCCATTGGGTCAACCTATCGACTAACATTTTTGACCTATCAAAAACGCCAAAAAACTGTCCAAAGAATTTTGCCCGAATTTTGATTTAACTCGATATCTTTTGATCGATCCACCGGTCGAAAGCCCCTATTACAGCAGAGATTTAAGGCATCCGATTTTCAACAAGTAGCACCCATTAGAAAATGAAAAATCTCAAGAGTTTCAGTTTAAATTTGTGATGATATTTTCAAGTAGTATCCTTGTAAGTTAATAATAGTATAGTTTAAATCAGGCCTTTCACCTTTGAAATCAGTCCAATATATCAGACGGTTGATTTTCCATATGGCTTAGTCAGACTGATAAGAGAGGCTAGATGCAGAATCTCGTTGGCCCACCAATGATTTCGGATATAAAAGTAAAATAAAAAATAAAAAAAGGTTTTAGAATGAAAATATAAAAATGTTTTCATGTAATTCTATATTAGGTTTATAGAATTTTATACAATCGAAGGCACCAAAGTTCTCTTACATCATACATTATGGCTATGCTTGGCAGACTAGAAGGTAAGGTTGCGCTAATCACCGGCGGTGCAAGTGGCATTGGCGAGCAGACTGCAAGACTATTCAATCGTCATGGAGCCAAAGTCGTCATTGCCGACATCCAGGATGAACTGGGCCACTCTATCAGCAAAGAACTGGGCCCCACAGATACCTCCTTCATCCACTGCGACGTACGTGACGAGGCCCATGTCCAAAATGCTGTCGATAGTGCAATCGCCAAATTCGGGAAGCTCGACATCATGTTCAATAACGCGGGCATCATAGACATGACCAAACCAAGCATCTTTGAAAATGAAAAGGCCGACTTCGAGAGGGTCCTCAGCATCAATGTAACGGGCGCCTTCTTGGGCACAAAGCATGCAGCCCGAGTCATGGCCCCAGCCCGCCGCGGAAGCATAATCATAACAGCTAGTGTTGCTTCGGTCTCTGGTGGGATCACCACCCATGCTTACACATGCTCCAAACATGCGGTGGTGGGGCTCACAAAGAATGCTGCCGTTGAGCTCGGACGATATGGCATTCGTGTGAATTGTGTGTCACCATACGTGGTGGGGACACCATTAGCTAAGAACTTCTTCAAAATAGAAGATGCAGCTAGTGTCTACTCAAACCTTAAGGGGGTTGCGTTGAAGGCAGAAGACATTGCAGAAGCTGCCCTTTACTTGGGTAGTGATGAGTCAAGGTATGTGAGTGGGCACAACCTGGTAGTGGATGGAGGTTTCACCATCACTAATCCTGAGTTATCTATCTTCAATTAGAAAATCAGTACCATGAAAACAGTAGGCCCCACCATGAAGATCTCCCTTGTAAAAAAATCAGGCTGACCCACAAAGTAGGTGGATCACACTCGTTTGTGGAGTCAGATCATGGGTTGTCAATTTATTCCAACGGCGCACAGGCCTGATTTTTGTGATGGATGATCTTTTAGGAAGGCCCACCTTCTTTATGGTACTGATCTGATGTCGGTTTTTTCTTTGGCAGTTGATAAGTTGTGCTACTTAAATCTAAGTCTTCCAAACAGTGGATTGGATCCTGTTCTAGATGTGGTACGGGCTATAATAAGATTAATGGGCATTTCTATGCTGAATTTAAACCGTCGAATATTTTCAGTTTTACACTTTGCACTTGTAGAGTATCAATGGTTTTTTGGATAGGAGAGGGGATTCAAGGTGCAAGATCTGTCTCCATGGTCATGCGTGTGGTGAACCCACTTCGGACGTTCCTTCACCCAATAAGTGTGGTGGACCAAATTGATTTCTCAGGTAGGTTGGGCTCGCTGAGAGTCGGAACCCGGACATTCCCAACCATAGACACGGAAAAGGGCCAGAACATAAGGGGAAGAGATAGAGGTGGTTGGGATGGATAGGAAAGCAAGATGGTGAGATGGTTCCTGCTGCAGTGCAACGGGTGTTTGAAGAGGGATTTTCAATACTAGGACTGTCATTAGGCCACGCACAGGCTCTGAAAAATCATAACTCTCAATAGGGCTGGCCTGAAATTACAAAATCTGAGCCAAAGCAAACTCCATTCCTCCTTCCCCTCCGCTGCCATATGAGAGCCCTACTTGTCTGGATATCAATTGTAAACAATGCCGACCATTCATTTTCATAACCATTGATTGGATGGTGAGGATCATCCGATCAAATTGACCTTTAAGAAGGATGAAAAACAGACAACTTATTCACGCTATCCCATAAGATCAACGGTCCAAATCACTGATTGGACCTTCTCTAGACTAATAAATATTGGCAGTACATTGTTATAGCCATTGATCATATGGCTGGGATCATCCTTTCAAAAGGTTATTTTTAGGGATAAGAACCTGGGCCCCTACTCATGGCTTGTGGTGTGTGTTTGTGTGAGGGTGCTTAATGGTAAACTCACATGAGTTTCAACAATATGTGGTTAGTGTGGGTGTGTACGTATAAAAATAAATAAATAAAAAGTCAAACATCATGGCCGACTAAATAATTAATTAGACCTTTTTTAGTTTCATAAAATGCTCCTGATGACTAGCACCTAAAATGCACTAAAATGCGTACTTCACTGAAACTCCTTCAAGAAAGCCTTTCCTCTAAGCACATATCACCTAACGCTAAATTGCCTAAGTGCAAGTGCCTGTTTGTTAACGCTGAATTTTGACGCTGAATTTGGAAAATGTTCCGTATTTAGTAGTGTTTGCTAACGCAGCTTTAAGGGAGTCTAGCTCAATGGAAAATGAAGAATGCACTCTTTAATTATTAATTTTTAATTCAAAATTATCTTATGGGAAAAAGAATTTCTCATTTGCCTAATACACATCCCAACTTTTAACATGAGGTAACTCTCTGAGCCCGCCAGGTGCACGTGTTTCATCCATTCCATTCATCCATTTTTTAAGATCGTTTTAAAGCTTAATACCAAAAAAGAGAGGAATATAAATCTCAGGTGGACCAAACCACGGGAAAACAATAGTGATTGGATATCCACCATTAAAATTCTCCTAAGGCCCAATGTACTGTTTATTTGACATCCAATCTATTGATTAGGTCATATAGGCCCAGATGAATGGAAAAAACAAAGATCAGCTTGATCTAAAACTTTTATGGCCCCCAAAAAGTTTTTAATGGTCAACATTCATTCAACATTGTTTTCCTTTAATGTGGTCCACTTGAGATTGGGATATACCTCATTTTTGGTCTCATACCATAAAATGATCTAAAAACATAGATGGACGGCATGGATGAAACACATACATCATGTTGGGGCCCACATAGCACCGACCACCAGCCATTGGCCGGTGGCAGGGGAGTAGCCAATCTGTTTCCGTGGACGCGGATTGGATACTAACAGGTCGAGTAGCGCGACTCCCTACTAAAGTGACGTCAATAAGTTCTATGGGCCCCATCATGATGTATGTTTTGTATCCACGCCGTTCATCCATTTGGAAAGATAATTTTAGGTAAAGATCTAAAGGAGTCAAATCCAAAGCTCCAATACACCTCACCACAAAAAACAGTGGGGGGAGTGACGCACACCATTAAAAACTTAAATAGGCCACAAAAGTTTTTGATGAAGCTGATATTTGTTTTTTCCCTTCTTTCATGTTTATTTTAACTTGTGAACAGGTTAGATTTCAAATAACAATCACGGTGAGCCTTAGGAAGGTTTCAACGGTAGGCATCAATCTCCACACTGTTTTTTGTGGTGGGGTCAACTACATATTTGGATCTGCCTCATTCTTTAACTCATGCCCTAAAATTATATCTCCAAATAGATGGACGGTGTAGATAAAGCACATACATCATAGTGGGCCCACAAAACTTGGTGACGTCACTTTGGGAGCTAATCTCGCGGAAGTGGATTGGCGAAGATGAGCGTCGACGCTCCTCGAGCTCCGTGTTGTATGAACAGTTCAAAGGAGATCAAAGTTACATGGCCCCACAATGATGTATTTATTATATCCACACCGTTTATCCATTTTTCGAGATCATTTTAGAGCATTAGAAAAAAAAAAAAAAAAAGAATCATATCAATGGCTCAAATGGACCACACCAAAAGTAGCAGTGAGGACAATGATTTTCACTGTTAAAAAATTCGTAGGGCCCACCATAATATTTATTTTCCATCCAATCTGTTAATAAGGTCACAAATAAATGGATTAAGAGGATAAACAAATTTCATATTGATCCTAAACTTTTGTGACCCCCAAAAGGGTTTCAATGGTAGACGTTCAATCTCCCACTGCTTTTTGCGGTGTGGTCCATTGATCTTTATATCTGTCTTATTTTTCGGCTCAAGACTTAATACGAGATCTCCAAATGGATGGATGGTTTGGATATAACACATAGCTCATGATGGGACCCACAGAATTTGCTGACGTAAATATAGCGGCTATATAGTAGGTGTGTAGTACACCAGCCAATCCGCTTCCTAATCTCGCTACCCCTCAGTGGCTAATCCGCGTCCAAGTAGTACTCGGACGCGGATTTCCTGCGAAAGCCTGCGCAATGACGTTGGGTGGGGTCCACCCAGATGTTTTTGAGAAATCCACCCCGTCCATCCATTTTGCGAGGTAATTTAGGGACGTGTGACTAAAATTGAAGTTTATTAAATACGTAAGTATGCCATACAAGAGAAAACAATGGGCATTTAGTGAGTACCGTTCAAGCATTTTTATGGCCATAAAAGTTTTGTATCAAGCTATATTTTAAGTGTTTTCACTTCATCTAATTAGGAATGACCTTATAAACTGTTTGGATAGCATATAAACATCAAGGTGGAGCCTAAGAAGGTTTCAACTGTATGAACTTCTTTTCCTAATTTTCCCTCTTGTGTGACCCATTTGAGTTTTGTATCCACCTCATTTTTGGTTGAACATCCTAAATTGAGCTTGAAAAATGGATGGACGGAATGGATTTCTCACATACATTCTAGTGGATCCCACCCAACATCCTTGCGTAGGAACTTCTTGCCAAAGGCTTTCTTAGGAAATCCGTAGTACCCAATCGGACGTGGATTTCAGGCTTTCGCTGCCCTGGGAACCATTGTGGGGCCCACCATGATGTTTTTGATAAATCCACAACGTCCATCCATTTTTTAGCTCATTTTAGGATAAAAGTCCAAAAATAAGCCGGATACAAGACTCAAGTGGACCGCAGTAAAGGAAAAGGTAGGTAGGGAAATTCCTACCATTGAAACCTCCCTAAGGTCGACCGTGATGCCATATTGTTCAAAATGGGATGAACTGAAAACAAATATACTAGCATAATTCAAAACTTTTGTGGCCCCACAAATATTTCAATTGTGGTCATTCAATTCTCACATTTTCAGCCCTGTTGAGTATTGGATCCGGCTCATTTTCGGCCCCTTCCCCTAAAATGAACTCACAAAACGGATGGACGTGGTGGATTTATCAAAAACATCATGGTGGGTCTCACATAGGTTCCCAGCGCAGGAGCTTCCTACAAAGCCTTTCCCAGGAAATCCACGTCCTACCCAATGCATCTGAGGTGGACACCATTGTCTCCTGCCAAGAGGAATTGAGGGCCTTATGAATAATGATATTTTAGTTTTCTATTAAGTATTTTAGTTTATTTGAATTTTATTTGTTTTTAGTTAGCTTGTTAGTACACCCCACTGTCAGTTCACACTTCATTGTTAGCCACCCCCACTAGGGAATCGATACCTAGACCTCAGTGTTGAAACGATGTCTCTTTCACTCAGTCTACTACTTGAGCTATGGATCAAGGTATAGTTTATTTGAATTAAATATAATGATTTTATTTTCATTTAATAAAAATAATTTCTTTATAATGTAAAACATTTCCAAACGGGAGATAGTGGCAAATGTGTCAAATTAATGTATTTCGAACATTTTATAGGTTTGTTAACAAACAGGTTGTTTCAAATTCAGTACTTCATTTTCAGACAAATTTTTTTTTTACTTCAGATTTCAGATTCAGTCTTTAGACTTCTGATTTAACAAAAGGGGCCTAAGGCACTTAGCTAAGATCGAGGAAATTTTAACTTTACGAGGATATAAATATTAGTACATTGATTTGTGCATATTGTTTGTCAATCAGGTTAGTACATTGATTTGTGCATATTGCTTGTCAATCAGGTAAATCCTTGTATTATGTAGTCGGTTGAGCCTTTGAAAGTTAAAAATCGAAGACACGAGAGTACAAGAGCATTAAGGAGTAAAGAACAGGTAAATGATGTGCCTTGGTGTCACGTCCCAAATTCAGAACCTGGGCACTACTACTTTACAAGTTCCGAACTTGGGTCGGAGAACTTCCTCGCCACTTATCAGACTTGGTAAATAATTAGGGAACTTCTCGAACACCAAACCTATATAATGGCGAAGGATTTTTTTTCTGAACGGTTAATCTGATTAGGCGGTTACACATTTTCTACATGGTATCAACGCATATCGAAGAGATGAACCTGTAACGCCCTGAAATTCGGGGGTCGAGTGTAACTCAGCTCCCGAGTTCCAAAACATCACTTATGCAACATATTTAATGATGGATGTATGTTGACTGTATTAGTGCATAAAACATGGAATAGATTAAGCCAAAACACAGATATGATTCAAGGATAAGTGAATAAAGCAAGCGGAAGACTTATAGAAAAATATGTGTACAAGTGTAAATCCCTGAAGTACATATACAAGACAGGTCGTATGAAAGTGTTATTTAACAAAATTGTAAGTATCAAGTTACATCATTTAAATTCCCAAAAATAATCCCAGAGATCCTGCGCATCAGACCGAGGCTCGCTAGAACCCGTCTGAAAACTGCATATAAGAGAACGTAGCCTCATCATCATCCAGCTCCCGCTCTGCCTCAGAAATCGCATCCACATCTGCAACATCAGAGCCTAAGACAGAGTCTGGTGGGTGTTTAACACCGCCCCAGAAACGTGGGAGTGAGTGATCAACTCAGTGGAATAATAAGGCACTGGTTAACATGTTATCAGTTCAATCAAACAGTAATGATAAAGCAGGACAATTAAATAAATCCTAAGTACTCTTGTTAATGTAAGGATGTATGCAATATGATGCATGCCCTCACGCGTACACCCTCAACGTCTTCATCTTACGTTACGCATGACATCGCCTCAAAGTGCGTCACATCTACAAAGCACATGCAAATGCGGTGCATGGATATGATTACCAAGTTGTTATTAGTCCATTTCACACAGCAGGATTGGGAAGCTAAGATACCTTCCTCATATCACCATCCAAACAGTAATCCAAACGCTTTTCATACCTTTACTACCACAATTCGGCTCGTCACCTCCTTGCGGTATTCAGGTATGCTCGAGGTCACTACAAAGGGCTCGTCACCAATCAATGTAGGCCGACAGCACGAATATAGTGTCCCATACTAGCATAATCGGCTCATGAGTTTAGTTGCTCACTGGTCACTACGAGGAGGCTCGTCACCCCAGCGTAGGCCGACAGCTCGACCACGGTGTCCCATACCACCATGTCCGGCTCATGAGTCTTAGTGGATCGAGGTACCATGGTTAATAGGATTTCACTGGTAAGTTCGGTACCCTAGATTCAAGCAGTAGCGTCCATACATAGTGAACATATATCGGACAATCGGGTTACTTGACGAACTCGACTAATACGAGCGCATGTTGAGTTGAGCAACATAGAGTGCGCAAACACTCCACGTGGCCAAACCACTGCTGACAACTCTAATACGGCTCGGGTTCGTCTAATACGTCCTATGTGGCGAAAGCAACCTCAACCACGAACATAGAGTCGATTACCGATTTCCTGGACTAATGCATAGTCCCACACACCTTACACTACAACAGATATTCATATGGAATGAAAAACAGTAATGGAACAACAACTTAAATCATGGTACATACGTATCTGAAGAATCTCAACTTAACATAAATGTAAGCATAGGTAATGCTTGAATTTAAATAACATGGAATGTAACTTGCATAAAGGAAATCATGCACATCAATAGGAGTGTTGAGAATCACTTCTCAACGCCCGCAATTAGTGTAATAAATTACACTTTAGATCATTCATGCATTTCTACAAACACTTAGCATACATGGAACAACATACATGACTTATGTTGAAATATATGCATTTTGACAATTCCTTTTACCAAGGAGTTGTCATACATGCATCTAGCATACATACATGATAAATAATCATGGCAAACATAAGTGCATATTTTATACGTATACGGTACTTTATAAATACACATAGAATACATAAATCTCAATATAGCACATGCATATCAGGAAAGCAACGTAAACACAACATTTGGCATGTGAAATCTCATCCATAACAAGAATAAATCACTAACTGGCGTTGAAAGCCTTGAAAACCATAACCTATACACTTAAAGTCCGCACCTTAAGCAAGGAAAGAACACCGAACTGATTTAGACAGGTTGTCTTCGTCAACGGCGATAGAATACCCTAAAACAAGGATAGAAATGAGATACAACAACACCAAGACTAATCTAAGCTCTAACACAGGTTAGGGTTAGGTTAACTTACCCCAAAATGAACTCAGAACCGTCAGAAGAATGATTCAAAGTGAAGGTTCAAAGATGAAGAAGAACAAGGAAGAATCCAAGATGATTCACCAACTTATCTCTCTCACTTTCTCTCTCTTTTCCACTCTCTTTCCAAGCTAGGGTTAGAGAAAATTCGTATGGAAAAGAGAGCTAGGGTTTAAGGACTATAAATAAGCCTATTATTGATGAAAATAACCCCAGGGTCAAGGTATACTTAGGGTATAACCAAAACCCGACTCTCGCGATCCAACGAAGCACTGCTGGTGGGCCTATAACCACGAAAGGTCGGACTTAAGCTCATTGACCATGGATCTAGGTCAGGCTGAGTTTTCGTACCGACCGGCTCTTCAGATCAGCCGTGGCGGACCACACTCAATTCAACAGTCACGGAATCTCGATCAGGTCCACAAGCACAAGGATATGCCTGGGCCACCTACCCTGATCAGAGGGTGAAATTGGGTCAGAATCCAACGGTCAGATAGCTTAAAATCATCGCGCAAGCGACACGACTCAGATTCATAAAAACTTATTAAATTCCAACCGTTCTCACACTCTTCACTCCGAGCTCAAACAAATCCACCCAGAACATCAGATGGACTTGATTTCCGAGGTGATGGTCAAGCCCAACTTGGTGACCGCAACAGCATAAGATCATCGCTATCAGACTTTCGACGCGCGGTCCAGGTCCGATCCAGATCTTCCAAAAAATTCCCAAAACAACTGGATTTAGCGATGGATCCCAGATTTCAGAGTAACATAGCGCTAACTAATCTACAAGTTTAGAGCCATGCAGATACAATTTAAAGTGATTGATGCGAATTTCACAAGCAATCGAGTATAACGCTAATTACCCCGAAAACAACTACTTAAGGAAAGATTAGCACAAAAATTTCCAAGGTCGTTACAGAACCTGTTCGACATATCACACATAATATGGTGCACCAGCTCAACAGTAATGAAGGAAATAATGACAAACTTAACACCTATTGCATGCATCCTGAAAAAGTGTAAGTCATATATATGAGTAAACCACAGCTCGTGAGTCTACTACGTGCCAAGAGTAAAACACATCTTATCAAGGCGCGCTCCCGTAAAGACATCCAAAACAACCATAGGCACATTATCAACCAAGCATATTATCACAGGTGAGCATGTTACCAATCAAGCATGTTATTAAATTTAAACAGGCTATCATAAATTATGTCATCAACGTTACACATGCCACTCGACGAGCGACCATGAATCATAAGAATATCCAATCAGCATAGACACGATAATCAAATTCCATATTCTACTATGGGGCATACGTTGGAGAAGGGATAGCAAAGCTAGCGTGTGGAGTCGGGATGATAGTGGTTGTATCACAAGTCGTGGGGTTCATCACAGGGGACTTCTATCCAAACCAGTCTCATACGTGATTTGGATAGCTAAATTTAATATGGTAAACTCCTGATCTCAGGCTAGTCCCATACCTAACCGAAATCGTAACCATTGCGAATGTGTACATAACGATTTATTTGCACATTACCAACCCGAGTGAATAATGGATGAATGAATGTATGAGTTAAATGTTGAACATCACTCATTTCTGTGAGTGCATCTCCGCAACACATAATACATCTCCACCAGAAACCACGAACATACCACACAGAGGTAATCCACCATCCTGGCATAAGAGTGGGACAACATCCGTCATCATCTACTACTACATCTCTACTAGAAATCACAAACATACCACACATAAGTAAACTACTATTCTCACATAAGAGTGAGACAACATTTCTAAAAAGCAAAAGTATTGGGTGTGTCAACACCTACCCATCTAGCCATTGGCTTAAAAATGAGGGACCCTAATTTGTTTCGCTCTACCCGGCATCAGCAGTCGGAATATCACCCACCTGGACTCGGCACACGACGGTAGATAGGCTCATCACACATCTTCTTTTCCCAATCCCGGCAGTGGAAAGGACTCTTGCACCCATCCTACCGTGCTCACCCCCACTCGACACACGACGGAAAATGTCACGCCCCAAACCCGAAAATCGGATTCACTGGAATCCCAATCGCCGAATCCGGTATCGACATCCTCCGTAGTACCCCATTCTTGGCTCCCAGCGCCCATATGCCAAGTTCCGATCATGGGATCCTAAAAGGAGGATTTTCTAATGTACATTTATCTCGTAAGAAGCATAACCACAAGTTTACCCAAATCACAAAGGCAACATCATCATCACATATCCACTAATATAAAATTTGGAATACAATGCTAAAGGGAAATACATATGCCAAAATCAAAGCTCCAAAAGTCAGCTACATGCTCCAAGCTCCATGCTGCTGCAACCTAACATTACCTGTACGCATCTATCGTGCATAAGCTTATAGAAAGCTTAGAGGGTAGTGTAAGTGTGTGAACAAGATAAGTGTTAAGCACACAAATACAACGTCATAATCATACAATATTAGAAATACTGGTAAGATCATCAATCATACGATATCAGAGCAAGCGGAGATACTGACAAGTCCATGAGTCAATCAATATCAGAATACGCAGTATAGATCAATTATGCAAACGAGGAGTTATAAAGAGCCAAATATCAGATGCCAATGATGCAATGCAATAGACAATTCCCGATGAGTTCACGTATAGCGTCAACCGTACCTAAACCATATAAATGTAGAAACATAATAATCCAAAATGTCATATGTCACGGATGTAATGCAATATACGGTGCGAACGGAATGACCATGCTGAAGTGTGAAGTCGAAATGATAGTACGTGGTATCGCAGGGTATGGGGTCCATCACAAGGGATTTCTATCCAAACCAGTCTCATACCTAATTTGGATAGTCAGACTCAATGTTGTAAACTCCTGATCTCAGGTTAGTCGCACGCCCCAACCGAAATCCTGGCCATTGCAAAGGTACACGTAATAAATAGTTGCGCACCACCAGCCCGAGTGGATAGTGAATATATGAATGAATAACTATGCAACGCCTGCTCCACAAATCTGTACTGTACATCTCTAGGATCATCACCGGGGTCTAGTACACTCCACATGCAAATCGCCGCCCACTGACGCACGACCATGCAAGTGGAAGAGACCTCACTATCCGCCTAACCAGTAGTCAGCCAATATCTACCCGGCACATCGATAGCGGACCCATTCACGAGCTGGTCAAACTTAGCCTAGCTCTGCCTACTACTCTCGGGTGGGTAAGGCCACACCCCCTCCCAACCGACCACAATACAGTGGGAGACGCGGCCTCCTGGTATTCGGCACTCAGGCGCTCATGTATCCACTCGGTCTCGACGTTGGGGCATCTCCTGGCCACGGAGGTTTAGGGACTTTCACCCACGGACATCCAAAGTGCCCAGATGCTCAAACCAAACATTTTGGGTGTCCCATCTAGTTATCCACAACATGCCTGTGGAGGCTACGGCCCTGATGTCGCTAGGGCGTACAGTAATCACAATACACAATGCAAGATACATGAGTTATACAACCCAGTCATGCGTCAATCCTATACATACCGTGCGCTCATGTGAGATAACTTCCGCCTATCAGGGAGTTTCATAATAACCTGCCCAATGAAATATGCAATGGTCAACCACATCTCATAACAAACATGCAGATGATACATATGGCATGTATCATGATACTATGCTGTCACATACTCATAACCGGTTTCAATAACCGGCATCGACAATCGGCCTAGACCATGTGGACATTTAACCAACATTGCCTCCAAGGAATGACTCGCATAGAGCCTAACATATAGTGGACCCATGACCTCACACAAGGGCCTAATATACAATACCATTGGCCTCATCGCCTGACCCTCAAATGCATCATAATGGGCCTCAACACATATGCCTCACATACATTACATAAGCCTCAAATGCATCAAGCCGAGGTCGAATGCTCATCAGAATGGGCCTCAAATACGGGCCGCATATACATCACAATGGTCCTCGACAATCGACCTCGATATCCGTCCTCGACAATCAGAATCAGCCTCGATAATCAGAATCGGCCTCAATAATAATCAGGATTGGCCTCGACAATCGGAATCGGCCTCGATAATCAGCGCCAATAATCGGCACCGATAATCGGCCCATAAGCAAGGTGGGGTCCATATATGAACAGCCGATCGAACCATAATATAAAGATCGGCCCTTGACCGTGGTTATATCAAACCCAATAGCGCGAAACCATCTGTCTATGACGAATGGGACCTATTGATTAGGGTTAACCCACTAAGAGAATGATGAGAATAGGCCTAACAAGGCTTACGGGAAGGTCACAATGTGGACGTCCAAGCATCATTGTCCATCAACGTGGACCTTTAACCAACATTGCTCCCAATGAATGACGCTTATAGGGTCAATCGTATAGTGGGTCCACGATCTCATACAAGGGTCTAATACACATCATCATGGCTTCGCTTATGGGGCATATATGCATCACATTGGGTCTTACTCATGGGCTAATGTACATAATATCGAGCCGTATCAACGGGTCGAATCAAATGGACCAAATCAAATGGGCCGGTACAAAGGGGCCAAGTCAATTGGGCTGATTAAATGGGCCGAGTCAATGGGCCGACTCAAATGGGCTAAGTCAATTGGGCCAATCAAATGGGCCAATACAAATGGGCCGACTCAAATGGGCCGATACAAATGGGCCGAGTCAATGGGTCCACTCAAATAAGTCGATACAAATGAGCCGAGTCAATGGGTCGACTCAAATGGGCCAAGTCAATTGGGCCGATCAAATGGGTCGATACAAATGGGTCGAGTCAATGGGCCGACTCAAATGGGCCAAGTCAATTGGGCCGATCAAATGGGCCGAGTCAATGGGCCGACTCAAATGGGCCGAGTCAATGGGTCGACTCAAATAAGCTGATATAAATGGGCCGACTCAAATGGGACTCAAATGGGCCAAGTCAATTAGGCTGATCAAATGGGTCGATACAAATGGGGAGAGTCAATGGGGCCAACTCAAATGGGTCAAGTCAATTGGGCCGATCAAATGAGTCAATACAAATAAGCCAAGTTAAACTACACCCTTCATCCATTGTTAGAGATCATTATAGAGCATTATTTAGGGAAAAAATTATATTTTAAGGATCATTTGGACCATACCACAAATAATAGTGGTAATAAAGATTTCCACCTTTAAATTCCAGTGGGCCCTACCATAGCATTTAATTTCCATCCAGTCTATTTATAAGTTCACAAAGACCAAGTATTAAGAGGATAAACAAGTATCATATTGGTCCAAAACTTCTGTACCCAAAGGGTTTCAATGGTAGACGTCCAAACCTACTGTTTTCTGTAGTGTGGTCCACATGATATTAGATCTGTCTTATTTTCAGTCTTAAGCCTTAAGACGAGTCTGCCAAGTGGATGGACGGTTTAGATATATCATATACACCAGCGGGCCCCATAGAATTGCTGGTGTCATGGGGTCCATTGATGGATGGTATGATGCAGCACATGCATATAGTACATACATCATGATGGGGCCGCGCCTGGCACCGTCCAAACGGGCGAAGCAGACGAAGCACATATATGCAGGTGGGGTCCACGAGCGTGGCCAGTGGCCAGCGAGACAGATGGATGGACGGCTGGATGGAAAACATCTATCATAGTGGGGCGTACGTGGCACCGTCCAGATGAAACACATACAATAACGGTGGATCCCACCAGAACTTGCTGACATCAACTTCACAGCAGCAGCGCTGTGTGAGGTACGCCATCCAATCCGATCATCAGGTGGGTCCACGTGAGTGTGGCCCACCATAACATTTATTTAAATATAATATAATATATTATACAATATTATATATTATATTTACATAAATAAAATAAAACGGCAGAAGGCTGCCCAGAAAATCTGGACGGTGCTGATTTACCTATTAAAGGTGGGTCCCATGTGGAAGTGGCCCACCATATTACATATATTAATAATATAATATTAGTATATTATATGCTATATACTGAAATATAATATAATATAATATATATATATATACATACATACGTGTGTGGGTGAGAGAGAGAGAGGTGCCAGCGTTTTCAACACCTGGATGGATGGCTGATGGTGGGTCCCACATATTTGGACAGCTGTGATGCAACACATACATCATGTGGTGGGGCCCACAGATCTAGCTGATGGTCCAGCAGTTACATGCTGCTGGACGTCAAACTAATGGACGGTTCAGATTCAATGTACATGAGTGGGTCCACACGTGTGGGACCCACCGGGTTAGCTTGTTAGTATACACCCACGTCAGTACACGTACTTCATGTTAGCCACCCCCACTAGGGATCGATACCAAGACCCCAAGTGTTGAAACGAGGTATCTCCACTCAGTCTGCCAGTTGAGCTATGGATATGGGTATGTCCAGACCCTGGACAGCCAGGATGGAGGTGCACTTCATGGTGGAGTTCCACCATTCATGATGGACGGTGTGAATGAAACATAAATTAGTGGGGCCCACTTCATCAAAACGGATAGAAAGAGAGAGAGAGAGAGAGGCGGTGATGGAGGGACCCCGCCAGTATGGGTCCCTCATGATTACAACATATACATCGTAATGGGTCCCACTTACAAGTGGACCCTCAAATGCAAATCGACGGTAGAACACCCACCTATTGCACTCCTCCTTAATCCCTTCAACTCCTATGCTCCTTGCCTTTACTTTTGATGGAGGTTGATGGTGCTTGGAAGGTTGAGATGGGAGATGAGAAGGTGGGCCACACTTAGTATTTGGGAAAGAGGAGCTTGGACATTGGAGCTCTCGTGGGATTTGGGAAATTGCTAGAGAATGAGAGAGAGAGAGAGGAGTGATGAGATGATATGGATAGGTGTTGTAAGGAAGGGAATGGGGAGGTAAGGTCTTGTTTGAAACTTTTGTAAAAGAGGGATGGGTAGGAGAGAGAGAGTTGACTTTGTGGAGAAAGAGGGATGGGTGTTAGTACTTGGAGTATGGTTTGTACTTGATATTGATTGATTGATTGATGGATGAAACATGTTGTAGAGATTTCCTCGAAATTCGTAACGCGCAGCATTTCTTCGGAATGAACGCAGGCCCACATCTTCTAGAATGGGTATCGGTTTGGTGCACGAGTCAAGGCGTTGGAACCGCGGCAACAGCGCGGTCTCTAGGGTACAAGTTTCGAGTTGAGTCAACTCTAATATGCGGGACCCAGCTTAGGATCGTGTGCAAACGTCGGATACGGGTCAAGGGTTGCCGAAATTCGATCGAGAGGACCGCGGAAGCATACAAAATGGTATGGTCTAGGATACGGGTCTTACAGAAGAGGACCCTGGACAGTTCTGGGCCATTTTCAATGTCATTGAAGGGCTTTGATGTCATCGAACACTAAGTTTCAATGTCATTGAAAGGGCTTCGATGCCATCGAGAAAGTCAGTGAAAAAATCTAAAATCTTGTTGGACAATTCTGACTCTCAATCAATGTCATCGAGGAGACTTCGATGTCATCGAAGGGACCTCGATGCCATCGAGAATTTCAGACAAAAATCCATTTTGGTTGCTGGACATCCCTACCTCTCAATCGATGTCATTGGTCAGGCCTTCGATGTCATGGAAGGCTATTCGATGGCAGCTCAATGCCATCGAACATCAATCGAAATATGTTGTTTTAGGCTATCTTTTACACATCAGTTTTGCACCTCTTATAGCCTTGTTTATCTTATTTTTGTTGGTCTCTTAAGGCTAAGAGATGATCAATTAGATATTCCTATTAGGTCAAGATTATTTAGAGGTCTATGGGTTGTTTTTGTCAAGGGTTACAGTCACCAAGGGACATGTTTTTCCTGTTCTTACTTCCATGATGCTCCATCTTCGCTTGTGTCTTCGATCTTCACTTTTTAAAGGCTCAACCAACTACATGACATAACTCATGTGATTGACAAATCGGTTGCAAAAATAAGTGCACTAACAATCTCTCCCTTTGCCAATTGACAAAAACCTAACCTAAGACCATGTCATGATCCATACCAATGGTATACCAAAACAAAAAAAGATATTACATCTCAAATATAAATGATTTACAACTTGATACACTAAGACATGTAACACTTGCATTGCTCCCCCTAAATTGCTCCCCCGATCAAAACCTGCAACCACAAACAAATTCTACACAAGAGAATGCATGTTTTGGTGGGCTTGATCTTTCTCCCCATTTTTATTAGTATTTAACAAAGGGTTAGTTCAATAGATATGCCAATAAAGATCATATGTGAAACAACTCTATAAGTAAAAGATGTACCAATTATAAAGCTTATACTAACATGGGATTAAAGGATGCATATAATCATTAAAATCATGGAGCATGGTTATTAAGGTCATTCAATTAATGTACAAATGAAAAACAGGAATGACCAGTGATAATCCAAGCTATAAACATGTGATTTTTAGTTCAGCAACTTTTAAAGCTTTAACTATCAATACAAATTAGGCTTAATCATTAGATTTTACAATTAAGCATATTTTGAGGCTAGAACCCTCAAATTTAACAATAAAGCATAATAAGAGGTTGAAATTCACTGATTTAACTATATACTCATATAAGAGGCTGAAATCCTCAAATTTTACAATTGAGCTCATACAAGAAGCTTAATCCTCAGATTTTATCATTTCAGCCAAAAGGGACCATCTAGGGTTACCTTCTTGTGGAGTTATGGTCTCCCAAATCTTTAGGGAGGGATGGTATGATGTGAGTTGATAAGCTATGCATGTGGCTCAAGTCTTGTCACCAGATAGCAGACCCTAGTAAGCAGGTCAATACATCATCTCTGACCTATGAAACCTATGGCAATGTTAGAACGATTATGCTTGTGTACACTAAGACTATCACAAGTGTTACCCAGCCTAATCGATGTTTTAGACATTCTGAAAATGAAGGACCACATATTATTTGAAAACCCATGACAATGATAGAAAGATTATACTTATGTCTCCTCTGGTTTTATATCTTAATTAATGATTTTTTCCCCTAGAGAATATAAATAAAGGATTGTGCCCGACCATAGTATGGAATATATTTTTATTCTTAGATTAATGAAAGCCTCTCAACAAGACATATTTGGAGGCACATTTAAGCAATGACATTCACAATTAAGAAATATTAAACCCCAATTAACAAACAAAAATTTATGAACAACGTCATGCAAAGCCCCTTCTACCCTACAAGTGATGATTATCAAGACCATCCATAAAGGTCTCAAGTGTATGGGTCACATCGTAAAGATATCAAAGATTGTAAGTTAAAGACCTGTGACTTTATAAAGCTACATCTAACTAGTAGGATTATGGATAGTGAGAATCTTCAATTAATGAGAAATTTTTCTTATCATCTTTATGATAGTGAAATATTTTCCTTCGTATATAGTTAGATATTGCATTTACTTTCTATCTATGTACAGAGAGATTCTTTTTTATATATAGGATGTACATCTCTATAAATGCCCCATTGTGGCTAAAGGAATACATAGAATAATTCTTCATATTGCCTGTGTTATCATGATATTAGAGCATACATGTGGGTTGTTGATCATTGAGCCCATCACCGTGAAGGTTGCTCGTCACTGTCGATTGTCGCGGCCCTCATCTGCTATCCAAACCCATCTCCATTAGTGGCAGCATCATTCTCCGACTGACGTCGAGATTCCTTTTTAACAGTCACCCCCTTCTCATCTTCTCCAACCACAATGCCCCTGTATTCCGCACCCATCCCACCCTATATACCCGGTGTCGAGAACACACTTGTCCAAACCCTATGCACTCACCAAAACCATAAAAATGAACATTAAACCCTCGCCAGCATTTGACACAGTAACACTGACATCAAACCCAGAACCGTCTCATACACGAGTGCCAATCTCAATGTCGACCGCTCCCTCCTCGAGTGTCGATCGCAGCACCAATCGTTGCCCTCCTCGAACATTGACTACCATCGGGTTGGGTTCCATGCCCAAAACCTGGGCACAGTTGTAACCCCCTTTGTTGGGAACCTAAAATGCATTGCTGCCTCCCTTGTTTTGTGCCCCTGTTTCAATCGCCGCGACCGATATTGGTGGTTTCAATTGCTAGAACCATCAATGAAGGTGTCTCCATCAATGGCCAACAAGTCCACTGACATCACCTTTGTTTCACTTGTTCTTCTCTGATCCGATTTTACATCTCCTTCTCCCATTAGATCCAGCAACCGTCACCTCAAATCCACAGCTCTGTCGAGATGCATAATAGCAAGCCTATATTATTTCCAGCAACCCTATTTGCCATCGCACAACCACATGCCGCACGACAGCAACTTCCTTAGCAGTGTTCTCACCTATGGCATAGTGTGGCGTCACATCTTGATCGACGTCTCATCTCAATCGGCATTGTGCTACGTTCACTGCCGTCGACTACCAGGGAGAATGAAGAAAGAAAAAAGGGGGAGGGTTCATTGCGTGGACTTCTCTTGTTGAAAACGTAGCAAATTCAGAGGTGTCGAGATCCGCCGTAGTCAGGAGTTGGAACTAATTATATTTGCAACGGAGGTCCATATTGTTATCCGATTATTAAACGATCCTCATCTGCGTGAATTCATCATTAGTTACATCCCACATTCTTTTCTACATCTATATCATGGATCGGGAGTTTTTCGCTTGTTGCACATTTGATGGCACATTCATTTTAAGAGATTTCTCCATGGATGGGGACTGTGGGGTATAGTTGATGGAACTGATTATATTCCCACAACGGATCAACCAAAAGATATAATGGATTGGAAAATGAAAAATGGAAAGATTGTCACATGGATATTAAACTCAGTTGATAAGACAACTGATGTTGATTTAACTCATAAGACCACAAAAGTAATGTGGGATCATTTAAAAATGATCTATAAGCAGAGCAATGATGCTTGGTTGCTTTGGCTAAAGCAAGACTTGGCTCAAATCACACAAGCTGATTGAACAATCAAGGAATTTTATAATGCTATCATGGCCAAAGGCTGAACCGACTACTTGACATAATGGCTCATGTGATTGACAAACCAGGGTGCAAAAATGAGTGCACTAACAGGATGTGCTAACTATTAAGTCATAGCATTCATTTAATCACGCATACATATAATTAAATATTCAATCACATAAGTATAATTAAACAAGTGCACAAATACAATTCTAAACACAAGCATATATAGTGTTTTGGTTTCTTACTCTACTCTCGGCGGACGCACTCAACCCATGAGTATACCGAATTTCACTATCGGAGGTTTTAAATCAGGTTAACCTCTAACCTTTGCAATCTTACACAAGGAAGGGCTCTCACAAGAGACTTTATGTGATATAGGCTCACCACAAACCTCGGTCCTACACAAGAACCTACTGACATACACTCTCGTTGATGGCTCTTACAAGAGACTTTAGTTGGTTTTCAGCAGCTTAACTAACAACCACGGTCCTAGTCCAATGACCTACGTTTACTCTCGCCGGAAGCTTCAACAGAGACTAACACATATGCACCCGTGTCTGATGGCCTATACAAGGAATTGATTTACGCCCTACAAAAGAGCCAATGTCCTATATAAGAACCTAGGTTTTAGGCCCTACACAAGCTAAGATCCTACATAAGAATTTAGATGTAGGCCTTACACAAGAGCTAAGGTCCTACACAAGAACCTATTCGAGTTTGGGTCATAAACCCTTACCCTCAATCCAACATAAGGAAATAGAGTATATAGACTCTTACACTTGATAACTTACTTGTCGGATTGAGTCCCTTTTGTAGTGTCGTCTCGGGTTGCTTAATCGATGCTCTCATGTGCTTCAATCAGCACCCATTTGCTCCCCCGATCATGATGTCATTACTTTGTCAAAGCTTCAGCTCCAATATCAAACACCTTGCATGTAGTGCTCTTTTGAGGTGATGAAGGTGATGGGAGGTTGGTTGAATCTCCTACAAATAATAAGAAGTTGTATTTCCTATGAGATTCACCTAAATGGGTATTATATATGAATTAAACAATAGTATGCCTACAAATGTTGGGTCTAATCTCTAGAAAATAGAGCAGTTGAAGCACATCTTCAAGGTGGAGGTTGGAATCCTCATTAGAACGTTAATATAAAGGAAGATGACTTGGAACTCATTAGTTTAGAGGCTTAGGATAAAAGGATATGTGTAACACCCTGTACTTTCCAGTACTCAGGTATTACCGGGAGAGCATGGATTAACATAAATACGAATCTAACTTAATCGAATGTTCACCTACGTTATAGTCTATATTGGATAGTACGAGAAATCTCATCCATAGATAGGGCCATCCAACTACTCATTGATACTTAGATGGCCAGCAAACCATGCCAAAGACAAATCAAGCCATTCACCATCAATATATGACCCAACAACGTCCCTTCGAATTGATCTAACGATTGAATTTCCTAGATTGACCATCAAATTATAGAATCAACCATAAACCTCTTGATGACATTATCATTTATTACTCTTATCAAAGACGGGTCCTACAAATAAATAAGTAAATAAGTATATATGTATTACACACATAATAACAGTATATAAAATAAGTAATAATAGCATAATAATATGAATAATATTATTTAAGGTATGTTAATAACAAAAATGGAGTCATCTACACAAGGAAAATAGGCCTGAACACACACAAGCGATCCTTAGAGACTTTTTGACCATTAATATTCAAAATAGGATCAATCCAATCATTGGATCAGTGAGGATCAATAAACACGATGAAATTCATTAGGTGTGACCCACCCAAGTTTTGAATCTGTCAATCTCTGGACAGAGGCTCTAAATGAACCTGCCGCACCTCATGAGCGGGGCGGATTTCACAAATCATTAGTGTGGGACCCACTACATGACTATGATATAAATAAATATGTATATGTACATATATACATGTAATAATAATGGAAATCGAAACTAAAATTTAAAAATTAATACGATCGGGTGGATAATAACGATTATTGGTCTTACAAATGATCCACTAGGACCTTTTGACCGTTGATGGTCAGATTGGAGTGATCCAACCGCCAGATCAGCGAGAAATCCATGAATAGGGCCCAAATCAAGTTGTGGGCCCCACCTAGGCATATCATCGGCCTGATCTTTGATCCCGGGCCCTGCTTAGGACCCCTAAGAATGAATGGACAGTGTGAATTGGTCACAACCACCACAGTGGGCCCCGTGCCCTCAAAAAACGGAGAGAATCTCTCTCTCTCTCTCTCTCTCTCTCTCTCTCTCTCTCTCTCTTTCTTCGCTTCCATCAGCGGACGAGCGTTCATTTGCATTGACTTGTGGCCCATCATCGTCATCCGCCGGAAGATCCAAACTGTCCATCATGTTCAGGGCTTGGGCCCCACCAAAACCCAGCTCATCTCGCGTGTTGGAGTGCATGTGCGTGGACACAATCTCCGGTGCAAATCGGTCTTACAAACATATTATTTTCAAAAACGGAAACTGCTTCATTGCCAACTTGGCAATCCGTGTGCGCGGGAATCCTCTGATCTCGTCCCTTCATTTGCAAGCAATCCCAACCATTTATACAGTGTCATTAGGTCCTTGCAAAGGAAAAAAAAAAAAAAAAAGGAAATCTGAAAAAAAAAAAAAAAAAAAAACTAGCCATTAGCTTCTTCCTCCTAACCCATCAATGAAACTCCATTGCAACTTCAACTTGAAGCATTCCCTAGCTCTATCTCTCCAAATCAGACCGTCCAATGCGTTCGGTTCTAAGAAGACCGCCCTGCATTGAGATCTGCCATTAATGGCCGATCTTCTTCCTCATAAAAAAACTACATGTCACAAGGGGTGGCGACCGCGAGCTTTGGTCAGATGAGAGCTCCTGCTGGCTGTGGTTAAAAGGAAGAAAGAAAGGAGAGAAGAAGAAAGAGAAGAAGAAGAAGAAGAAAGAGAAGAAGAAGAAGAAAGTGAGGAAGTAGGGTGTGTTGTTGCACCAGTTCGAATCGGGCCGGGTCCCAGACCGAGTTGAGCTGAGTGAGAGTCTCACTCGCTGGAGAACGGACTAAGTCGGGAATTCGTCTAGCTGAGTCTGAACCTGTGTGATCTCAGTCCAGGTTCGTGCACGGTTTGGCCTGATCTAATCCGCAGCTTTTGCATGGCCCACCATCGTCATCACCAAGCCAAGCTCAGGCCAGTTGGGTTCGCTGACTCATCGAGACAGGCAGGCCTATTTGATCAGCAAGTCTTCGTCCGTCCAGGAAGAGGGAGGCAGTGATAGAAAAGAAGAAGGAAGGAAGAAAGAAAATGAGAAGGAGAGAGAGTGCGTTTGAGAGTGACTCGACTCATTGCCGAGTCCGTCCCAACTCAGGGCGAGTTGGGCGTCCATTGCTGAACTTCCAGTAGAGGAGTGAATGAGGAGATAGGGAGAAAGAAAAGCAAGGAGGAAAGAAAGAGAAAGAAGGAAGAGGAGAGAGGAGGAGTGTTGCACTGAACTCAACCTGATCCCGCCGAGTTGACTCAGTCGTCACTCAACCACCAACCTAGCCCTGACTTAGTGGTTTCCCGTCGGGGTAAATCCGATTCCTCTACACCATAGCCGAGTCAAACCCTCAGGTAAGCCTCTCATATGTGTACTATCCTAAATTAGTGAATCTCAATTGTTGACTCAACGATTGTAAGGCTAAGATTGGGTTAACCACGTTTAGGTTGTTTGTACAACAACAACTAAAGAAATCAGGCAAGGCGAACCGTGATCAAGTAAAGGATCAAATTCTATCGCCAAGTCATGTCGACCTCGAAACAGTAAGACATTCCCCAAAACACTCTTAGAAACCTATTAGCAATGATGAAATATATCTTTCTCCTAGTTCATTATCATATGCACTTGTGTCTTGTCTAGATAGGAAACTCTCACTCGGGGCCGATTTGAATCAACCACCCTATTCTAAATCAGAATATGAATATGAAAGTGTTATGTTGATAAACCCTGAGTATTGTCAAATTTTGGTGTGCCAAACCATTTCAAGTTTGTATCTTGATGTGTATCAAGCTTATGCATCTGTTCACATTGAATCTTCGTCGTTTGTTCTGTTCGTACTGAAATTATCTTGCCGATATTCATGATGAACTTGCCGAGATCTTCAAACTGGAAGAAAGTAAAGACTTAGTGTTCAAGAACACTGCGGTTTAAGATCTAGAACCAGAAAAGTCCAAGAACTCAAGACCTAGTTGAAGACTATGTTCAATATGTCGAGTTCAATCTTCGAAGATCGCAAGAATTAAAGTTACTGTGTGATCAATAGTTTAATGGTTCATATGTTCTATCTCACAAGTAAGGTATGATTGACCTAGATTGACCTTAGATCATGATTAGATCATTTCATACTTTCAGTCAGTTATTTTGGTCATTTTATAAGTGTAAAATTTTATTCTTTCGACTAGCCCTAGCACTGGCTCGACCAGTCTTAGAATTTCCTTGACTAGTCCAGGATTTGTTATGAATTTTTAGAATTTTTTTGTTAGTCTACGATCAGTCCTAGAAACTGCTCGACCAGTCATGTGAATAGTGCTCGACCAGTCATGTAGTGCTCGACTCATTTTCCAGCGAGTAATCTGGACTCACACTACTAGTCGTGTGGTGTCCACGACCAGTCATGCAGTGCTCGGCTCATTTTCTAGCGAGTAATCTGGACTCACACTACTAGTCGTGTGGTGTCCACAACCAGTTGAGCAGGCCACTCGACCAGTTATAGGACCCACAAGGCTAGTTGTGCAACTAAAAAATCTTATTGTGCCAGAATTTTTTGAAAATCTGTTTGGATAAGGTCAGTTGTAGCTAACCCAAGGCTAGTCATGCGAACCGATTTTTCACCTATAAATAGTGCTCGAATTTCAGAGTTTTCCATTCAATTCTTATCATTCTTAAGCAATCACTCTGAGTTTATTTTAAGTACATTCTAGGCTATTTTGTGCATTTTTAAGATTCTTTAAAGTAGCTCTTGTATTTTGATTTTGATTCTCTATTCCATTCTTATGTTAAAAAAAGATATTTGATTTACCTTTCTTGAGATCAAAATCAAAGCAAAGCCCTTGCTGATTTAATTAAAAAATCATCTAGACTTATAACCATATATACTTGTGAGATTAAACGTTGTACATCTACGTCGTCATCAAGTTGGTTCTACCGAGCTACTTTAGAATCGCCATACAGATAAGTATTTTACTTTTTTCTGTAATTCAAATCTATTTATTTGGTTTGTGAGATTGTTCCAGAAAATCTCTATTTATGGTTTGTCTGAGGTGATCTAGAAAGCTCAGAGCGTGTGGTTTTTGAATTGTGTAAGCCCACTTGAAAGACATAATTGTGAAGGTTTTAGGTGAACCTTGAAAAACCTATTTTGATTAGTGAACGCTATTGTGTGGCTGTTGTTTAACAATTGGTGTACACACAAGCAAACCACTATAATTCTTTGTGTTTGGTGGTTGTGTGGTTTGTTTCTTTATCTTTTATGGTTTAAGATTGTGGGATGTATTTGTGGATGTGAATGTTGTAATGTTTAAATTTCAGTATTGTGTGGTGAATGTTGTAATAGATTAGTTTCTATTTCTTTCATATCCTCTTCAGTTTGAGTTTTTGATACTCACCAACGTTTTAGTAAGGTTGTCCTGCCATAAACCATTGGTTTTTGGTGTTAGGTTGTCCTTAGAACAAAGTTTGTATCAACCTCTCAATACTTGACTATTGAGGTTGTTATTTCCTTTGGTTAATTGCATTTTATTTGGCTATCTTGTTGTTGTTATTCCGCTTATTATTTTTATTTGGCATAGTCCTATTCACCCCCCCCTCTAGGACTTTTTTTTGCTCGGCCTTTTCAGAATAATACTTATTCTCTAATGAAAATAAATCCAAACAACTTAATTTTAAGGAAATGTATGATTCTCTAAAGGCTAAATACTAAGATTGAACCCAAGCCATGACTACATCTCAACCGTAAGTAAGGCATGAAACTTGGTTCTAACCACACGAGTCCACACTTCAAGGTAGGATTCGATCTTAGGGGCGAGGTCCGCCTCCAAGACACATTGAATTGCGTCGAGTCAAGCCGAGTTGATAAAGGCGAGTCAACACGTTCTCCCCATTCTAGACTTGTCTCAATGCGCTGTTGTTCACTTCCCAAGTATAGGGTTGTGATGTAGTAATAAACTCGGTAAGACTGAGGTCGAATCCACAGGGACTGAAACTTGTACGTGATCTGGAACTAACTAGATCTAGAACTAGCAAAAGATCAAATAGAATTTAAAGAATAATTGTGAAATAAATTATCTAAAACTAAAGAGAAATCAGAGGTAAGAAAACTAGGGGTTCAGAGGATCCACTTGTAGAGATCAGGGAGATCTTTACGCCTGCTTCAAGAATCATGGAAATTAACTGAACTTACCTGATATAAGTTTCAAGAGATGAAAGGTAACTGAATTAGAATGGATTCCATCACCAAACCATGCCCAGGAGACAAAGTAAACAACAGAATTAAACTAATTACCAACCAATCAACATGTTATGAGGGTTAGGAAGGGTACCGTCATCCGACCATGCCCATGAGACTATGGTGAACAACAGGGTTTCCTGACGTCATAAACATAAAAAAATGAAGAAACATGCTCAAAGCCATCGCAGACCTATTGTAATTTTAGTCACAACAGACCATTAAAAACTGAAAACATTCCCTTACAATCAACCCAATACCAAATCCAATCAATTTAAACAAGAATTAAAGGCATAAAATTCTTCCCATCACGTTACAAGCTTCACCCCTTAGCCCTAGCTAAGGGGTTTAGCCAGACATGGATGGCTGATTCTCTTAAAAATAAAACAAACAAAGTAAAATAAAAATAATCAGAAAAAGAAAAAAGACAAACTCTCTATCTTCTCTCTCTCTCCCTTGCAATCTTCCAAGCCCATAACCGACCGCTGCTCCCCTCCTTGAATGCTTCACGTCTGCCTGAGAGATTGGATTCCCCCTCTCTCTCTCGTTTCCTTTTCTTTTATAGCAATAGAGAGGTCGGATGTTGGAGTCGGAACCGTCCTTTCTTCGCAGTCCAAATCGTAGTAGGAATAGCTTTCTTACGCTGTTTTTTCGGTGGGGCCCATTCTTGAATTCAGAAAGGAGATCCACTCCGTTCACCAGATTCTCCTCGAAATTTCGACTCGAGATGGTCGGTTTTGGTCGTCCGTTGATGCGGCCCACTAAGATAATCGGGCTACAACAGCAGCTAAACAGTCTTCTTGCGATCGCTATAGCGATCATGTGAATATACATGGCCGCCAAATATCAGCTTGACTTCGATTAGTTTTGGATTTCCTACAATATGAACCGGTCAGATCTTCCTATTGGCCAGCCATGGTGGCCCACCTAGATCGACGAAACCGGTCGCGTAACAGAGCTTACGCAGCTCTATTTGCGCTGTTAAGATGGTGGGGCCCAGGATCAACAAAGGAAAGGAAATCCAGTCTGTACATTAGAATATACTCGAAAAACCATTCTGGTATGGGGTTTTTGGATTGAATTCAGTGGTCGTCCATCCTGCGTTTAACGACTGGGAATGTCCAGACGCTTGTATGATGTAAAAATTACATCTAGGTGTGGGTTACACCCCCACTCTGGATGCAATGGACGGTTCAGATCTTAAAAAAAATAACGAATGGGGCCCACAATCAAGACCCAGCATCGGCAGCGAAAACGTTGCTGTGTCTTTGGTTTTTTTTTTCAGAGAAATCGTCGGTCAGCGCAACGCTGACCGACTTGTACTTTGTGGTGCATGGCGTGTGCACGTATGCAATGCACACGCACACCCTTCAGTGGGTCCCTTCGTGATGTATTCGAGAAATTCGCTCCGTCCATCTGTTGTCCCATCTCAGTTAAGGGATTGAGACCAAACATGAAGTATATCCAGATGTTAGATGGGCCCTAAATTGGAGATTAATGGTCTGATCTGTCCGTTGGCCCATTTCCCAAGATCTCCAATGGTTGAAATTTAATATGTACGGTTTATTTATATCTCCCAGGCCATGTATGAAGTTTTGAGCCGAACGGATGGTGGAAACCTTGTGATCGTGCATTCTGGCTGACTTTCAGGCCACTTGAGCTTCAGTTTCTTAATTTTCTTGGATCTCTGGTGTGTAAATCCTTGATCTTGGTCCCAGGAAGTCCCATCCACTGCCTTGGTGATGCGAGCGAGTTAAATCTATATTTTTAGTGTCCTTTCCAGTCTACGCTCGTAGATTTACCTTACATCACAACATGATTAAAAATAAAGCGTTAAACAGTATCATGCTCGTAAATCCAGCTAATAAATGGGGTCTAATATACAATATTTGACCCTCAACAACTGTGATCACTGTTACCAATGTTATTATTAAGATTACTAATATTATTGATGATTAAACCATTAGCAGGTCATTTATGCTATAACTCACTCTTGAATAATACCACTAATGGTAGATTACAACATCTATTATCTTCATAATGCTTATTATGATCAAGTAGCTACTATTACTTACATCGCTAGTATTAATGGTGGTTTTACAATTATTAATATTATTAACATTGTGATTAATCACACATCAATTAGCAATCAATCCTAGAGTCTAAGTCTAACACAAAACTCTAGGATGAAAACTCAACTCTACACCAAAACCCTAAAAAATAAGTAATCCAAGCCCTAAGATATGTTAACCTTGGCCATAGATACTTTGTAAAACATTGATCTCACGTACAATTTCGCCATTTATGGTAGGATCTGATTCTAAGGGCGCAAGCACTTAGCGACGCTAGAAGGTGATTCAGTTCATAAGGTGATGATTCTTTCTCTTGAGCTTTCTATTTTTCCATTAGCTTAAGTTATAGTTTTATTTTAATTTATAAATGATATCTCCATTCTATAACCACATTTTTTAATTGTTGGAATTAAGTTGCTACATCACATGCTTAATGTTTATCCTGTATATTTAATTCATGCTATTGGATTACTTGTGGATTGCTTCTGGGATTTAAACTGGTACATTAGTGGGAAACCCCCACTTATAAATGTACATTCATACTTGGAATATAACTCGATTGACGGTGATTGCAATGGACCTTCGATCTAGTGGTTATTGAGTGGTGGTCTACATGGATCATTGATGTGGGCCTACCATTTATGGTTGTTGTGTCTAAGTGGTTTTCAAGGATGGTTTTTTATCACATGGTTTTGATACTCACCCTATGTGGCTTATTTTGATATTTGCCCTATGTGCCTTGTTTTGATATTGGCCCTACGTGGCTTTGTTTTGGTATTTTCCCTATATGGGTTCAATGTTTTATACTGTGTAACCATGCGATGGTAAGCCCCATATATTATAATATGATTGGCCACTAGTCGACGGGTTTCCATTAACCATCTTAAGATGGTAGTCTCATGAGCCAGGGATGGAGATATGAGACCTATGCCCGAGCTGTCGGGCTACGCTAGTGACAAGCCCCCGTAGTGACCTTCGAGCTTTTTTAAATTGGTTGGTTATAATTGGACTAATAACGGGTTGGCTAATCATGCATACGTGATATGGACCAGCATCTATTGCTATCATACATGATATACCTATTTTTTCAACTGGATGATTTTTTCTAGATTCGATGATTGCATGGGTGACGAGCCCAACTTCCGCATAGATGTGCATCCTTGGGGCGATGACTGCATTCATACATCCATGCATCTAATAAGATCTGCATCATATATTGTTTTATATGCTTTGTTTTATAACTATGCTTACCTAATGCAGCGGTGTGTAATCTTGAAGGGAATTTACACTGAGTTGACCACTCATCCATCAATTATATAACCATACAGGTAGCACGGGTAGCCCAGATGATGTATATGTTTAGACTTGATGAGGAACAGTGCATAGGTGTCATAGACGCACAGTTGTGTTGCCATGAGGAGCTACGCGATCTTGCGGCTTAGATTTTATGTGCATTTGGTTATCTCACTAGTGTAATTGTGAAATTCATGTATTTGTTATTTCGTAGACATTTGTTTGTATAAGTCATTATGGGCAATCTCTTGTACATTCTAAATAAAATACAAATTCTCCTTTATACTGAATTGTCCATTCTACGCTAACTGCTTACTCTGAATGAAAAAAATAAATAATAAATGTGAAATTTTAGCTCTCGATAAGTTAACACTCGGGTTTTGGAAAATGGGTTATATACTTGGGGCCTGAAAAGTCGGGGCGTTACAATATGATCACAGAATATCTTAAGCTTCTATTGCATAAACAACCCATCATCATGCCTAAGAACCGAATACCTTTTATAAAAAGTTTGAGTTCTAATGATCAGAAAATGGGTAAATAACCGCTCTGTCGATGCGATCAAGGGTACCTCGATGCCATTAAGGAAATTAGATAATATGAATTATTTTTATTGGACATACTTGAGTTACCTTTTAATGTCATCGACTGGTCTTTAATACCATCGAAGTGAACCTTCGATGCCATCGAAGGAGACCTCGATGCCATCAAGAAAATAAAATAAAATCATCATTTCTTACTGGACATATCTGACTCTCTATTCGATGCCATCGAAGACCCTTTGAAGTTTGCTCAATGGGATCAAGCAACACTCGAAAACTTTTGTTTTGGGCGTATGTTTTCACGACAGCTTCACATCTCATCTAACCTTACTTATCATGTTCTAATTAGGTTCCTAAGGCTAATGGATAATCAATAAAGTTTACCTATTAAGCCAAGATAATCTAGATGTTCAAGGGATGTTTTCGGTCAAGGGTTAGAGTCACCAAGGCACTCCTTGATGCTCTTGTACTCTTTTATCTTCGATCTTCAGCTTCCAAAGTCTCAACTGACTACATTACACAAGGACTCACGTGATTGACATACAGGATGCACCAATTAGTGCACTAACAAGTGCCCTTCCTGTCACGCCCCGAACTCGGAAACCAGGCTCACAGAATTCCTGATCACCGAATCCGGCGCCGACAGCCTCCGTAGAACCCCATTCTCAGACCCCGGCGCCATTTACCAAGTTCCGATCCTGGGATACTACAAAGAGGATTTTTAATCATCAGTCTGAGTCATAATAAGCATAACCAAAAGCATAACCCACAAACAATAACCACAAGAACACCACCACAAAATCCACTATGATCAAAAACTTTTCAATACAATGCGACTGAAAGGGAAAGAATACAATGTAGTGCAAAAGATAGAAACTCCAAAGCTCGTCTACACGGTCCAACTACGGCGAGACTAAGGCTGGGACTGCGTCCTAGCGTCACCTGCACGCATCAATCGTGCATAAGCTTATAGAAAGCTTAGAGGGTGGTGTAAGTATGTGCGCAATATAAACGTGCTTAAAAATGCAAGGTAAGAGTAATGCGGAATCATGGTAATGAGCACATGAATGCAATCAGCCGTACCAAGGCTATGCGGTGCAAGATATGAATGCTATCGGCCATAACACAGCCATGCGATGCAAGATGCAACTCAAGCATGCCAATCCTCATCATGTATCAGTACAGTTCTCATTCTGGATAATTACCGGGGTTCAATATACTCCAAATGGCACTGTCGCTCTCCTAGCCGCACAGTCCAAGTGAGCATAAGAAACCTCACTATCCGCCTGGCCAATAGTCTGCCAATACCTATCCGGCACGTCGATAACGGCCATTCGCGAGCTGGTCAAACTCAACCTAGTATTGCCCCCTACCCTCGGGCGAGTAAGGCCACACTCCTTTCCAACCGACCACGACACAGTGGGAGACGCGGCCTCCTGGTATTCGGCCCTCGTGCGCTCATATATCCACTCGGTCTCGACATTGGAGTCATCCTCTGGTACCATCGGGTTTAGGAATTTTCACCCAGGGACATCTATGGTGCTCATATGCTAGAACCAAATATTTTCGGTATCCAATCCTGCCATCCACGATGTGTCTGTGGAGGCTATGGCCCTGATGTCGCTAGGGCATACAGTAACTACAATCACACAAATGCAAGTGCATGAATCACACTATCACAAGCAATCCTGCGTGTACCATGCACTTATATGGGGCAACTTCGCCTATCAGGGAGCCCATAAACAGTCCGCCCGAAAGCATATGCTATGATCGGTCACTCCTCACATCAGGCATACATATGATGCGTATGATCATGAATCATGGATCTGCATATTATGTGGTGATGGGCTCTGATCAAAATGAAGATGGGCCTAGACGGCCTATATACTACAGGTATGGACCTATTAATGGGCCTTAGGGAGAGCGACAATGCGGACATTTAACCAACATTGTACTTGCAATGTGGACGTCAAACCAACATTGTTCCCAAGGCACGAACCATGATAGAATCACATTATAATGGACTTTATATAAATCTTGTGGAGCCTCGACCTAAGGGCCCAAATACACCAAATGGGCCTCAAACCATGGGCTCATATATCTCAAGTGGGCCTTAGTGGGCAGGCCACAAATACATCAAGCTGGGCCTAAACACATGATTCTTATATGCTTCACAATGGGCCTCATAATATGGGCCCTATACAAATCAAGGTGGGCCTCAGAAATGGGCCTTAAATCATCTCTAAAATAGTTGGACAGTTGGATGAAACATGTGCATCATGATGGAGCCCACACTAATGGAGGGTGTGGTTTACAATACTTACATAAGTGGGGCCCACCATAATGCTTATTTTCCACCCAGCCTAAGGCCCAATATAATGTTTATTTTCCACCCAACTTAAGGCCCAACCTAATGTTTATTTTCCAACCAACTGTTCATAAGGTCATGTGGACCAGGGTAGGGCCCACTGTAATATTCATTTATCATTCCATGTATTCATAAGGTCACGTGGGCTTGGATAGGGCCCACTGCAATATTTATTTTCTGTCCAAAATGGGCCCACTGTAATGTTTATTTTCCATACAACCCGTTGATAGGGTGGTGTGGACCAAGGGCCCACTGAAAATGTTTATTTTTCATACAACCTGTTCACAGGGCCACGTGGTGGAGGGGCCCACCGTAATGTTTATTTTCCATACAACCTGTTGATCAGGTCACGTGGACAGGGAGCCCACAGTGACGTTTATGCGACGTCCAACCTGTTGATAAGGTCATTAGACCTTGGGACAGATGTGGGGCCCACCGAAATGTGGTTTACAAATCCAGCCCACCCATTATGTGGGTCCCACTGGACTAACGGTCCAGACCGAATTTCAGAAACATCCAAAACTCAGGTAGGCCCCACCAAGCGATTTTATATGTTTTAGGTATGTCTTCACGTGATTTTAGATGGTATGGCCCACCTGAGTTCCGTATATGGCTGATTTTTGAGATGGACGGATGGTCCTTGGGGTCCCATCAAATGCATGGTTCTGATGGGAGAAACGCATCAAGGTGGGGCCCACAGCCCGTCCGTCAGGACACCCAGCGCCCAGCGAAGGCGCTGCCTGCGCCTATCGTCAGTGGCAGCAGTTGCTGCTGCTAATGTTTGGTGTTTTTTTTTTTTTTGAAAATTATTTTTCTGCGGTTTTTCCCAGGTGGGGCCCGCTTCAGTAAGATCCACACCAGCCATGAGTCCCTGTGGCTCGATACAAACCCATAGAGTCCAATATTGGGCTGTTTCAAATATACAGGAGCATCAGGGAGTAAATCAAAGGTAGGAAACTTGTTTCCTATGGTATGGCCCGCTAAGGAAGGGGATCAACTTCATTTTTCGGCTCAACGCCTAAAATGAGATGGGGAACAAAATGGACGGCTTGGATTTTATATATACATCAAGGTGGGGCCTGCATGAGTGGCCCACCACTCCCTCCTCTTGGCTAGCTCGTTAGTACAGCCCATGTCAGTTTACACTTAACTGCTCGCCAACGTCCAGCGTCCAGGGACGCTGGACGGCATGCATAAATTCATTAATGTGGTGGGTCCCACGTGAATGTGGCCCACCAACATATATATAATAATAAATATATTTTATATTATATATATAATACATATAATATTATACATATTATATAAAATATAACATATAGAGAAAAAGAAATGCATTGGGCCCCTCCAAACAGTGGATGGTGTGGATCATCACCTGTAATAGAGTGGGCCACACCGTCTAATGTAAATGGACGGGGTAGATGTAACACATATTGGTGGGATTCACACCATCACAACAAGAGAGGGAGAGAGAGAGAGAGAAATATACGGTGAGATAAAGAGGAGGGACCCCGCCACTATGGGCCCTCCATTGATACATCACATACATCAAAATGGGTCCCACAACAAGTGGGCCCTAAAGATAAAGATTTCAACGGTGGATCACCCACCTTTAAGCCTCCTCCTTGCTCCCTTGGCCTCAAATGCTCCTTAGCTTGCCTTTTGATGGAGGTTGATGGACTTTTGATGGTGGGGATGAGAGATGAGAGGGTGGACCACACTTGGGAGGGAGAGAAGGGTTGGACGTTTGAGAGGTTTGAGTTGCTTGGAGATTTGAGAAATGAGAGAGAGAGAGAGAGAGGTGATATGGATGGGTGAGGTGTGATGGGTGATGGGTTGGGTTAAAAATTTGTAAAAAGGGTATGGTTGTTGTTGAAAATGAGAAAAAGAGAAGTGGTGAGGTGGAAAGAGGGTAGACTTTTGAAAAAAAGAGGGAATGGGTTATTGTACTTGAGGTAAGGCTTGCATTAATGGTTGATTGATGGGACTAATTGTAGAGATTCTCTCGAAATCCGCAACGCGCGGTGTTTCTTCGGAATAAACGCAGATCGGCATCTTCTTGCCTGGGTATCGGTTCGGTGCGCAAGTCACGGCGTTGGAACCGCGGCGACGACGCGGTCGCTATGATACAACTTTCAGATCAAGCCGACGTCGGTGCGTGGGACCTGGCTTAGGATCATGCGCAAATGCCGGATACAGTGCTAAGGTTGCCGAAATTTGACCGGAAGGACCGCGGAAGCCAACGGAACAGTACGGATTAGGACACGGGTCTTACACTTCCCTTATTAGCCATTGAGGCAGGAGGGGAAGAATGGTGGGCCACGTTGATGTTGAGGTGAACTTTAATAGCTTTGTTGTCGTTCCCATAGACAGCACCAAAATGTCATTGCTTAAATCTGGATGGGCAAGGGCTACACCTATAAGTATCGGTTCAAGGGTTGTTTTCGGTCAAGGGCTAGAGTCACCAAGGCACCTCATCTACCTATTCTTTGCTCCTTGATGCTTTTGTACTCTTTTATCTTCGGTCTTCAGCTTCCAAAGTCTCAACTGACTATATTACAAAAGGACTCACGTGATTGACATACAGGATGCACCAATTAGTGCACTAATAAGTGCCCTTCCCTTCTTATTAGCTATTGAGGTAGGAGAGGGGAAGAATGGTGGGCCGCGTTGATGTTGAGGCGAACTTTAATAGCTTTGTTGTCGTTCCCATAGACAACACCAAAATGTCATTGCTTAAATTTGGATGGGCAAGGGCTACACCTATAGGTGTATGGGTACCTGCACCAGTAGTATGTAAAGGACAACGACGATGTCAATTGTGGCCGAGAATCCTCCGATGCCTAAGTCAGGCGAATCAAATTAAAGTGAAAAGGGGGACTCAAGTTAGGGTTTTCGTGCTTACCTTCCTCCATTGGTAGAATGTGTATTTATAGGGTGCTTAAGAGACTTCTGAACTTGTGTATCTTGGTAGGATACGTTGGACTTATGTATCATGGTGGGATACACTAGACATGCCAAAGGGTCTTTGTTTGAATGAGGATTTGTATTCTAAAGTATCGTCGAGCACACCTCGTTTGACGTCATCTCTAGGTAGAATCTTGTCAAATCTTTCCTTTCTTGGTACATGGCAGGATTCTCTCCGGATATCCCACCTCTAAGGTTGATTTGATTAGTTCGAGAGGCAAGTCATGTTGCCGAGCTCTGACCTTAAACAATTTAACTCGGTGTCGGTCTTTTGAGGTTGGCTCATCTCACAATTGATGCTTCGATAGTTTAACAAGTTCGTTCATGTATTCTTAGTCGGTACAGCTCTAAGATACCCATTTTATGATCGGTTACATATCTCATACAACATGTCAATTTGGTTTTCCCCATAATAATAATGATGACGCTTTTATATCTTATTATGATGATAGTCGTAATCCAAACACACTGTAAATTACCACATCTCATTTGAAATCTTAGTTATGAGAATTGAGCTCTGACCATTTGCACTCTCATTGGAAATGCATGTGTGATGATGATGACTTGGAAAACAATTAGCTAGTTTCTTTTCATTTGGACAAGAAGCTAGTGCAACATAAAAGCTATGTGGAGCCATCTGCCCATCCATTTGTGTTGGACCCTTGTAGGATGTTACCCCAAATACGAGGTAGATACAAAATTTAAGTGGGCAAAATGAAAGGAAATGTTTGTGATGGGAAATGCAAATGGACACAACATTTTAAATTTCACAATAATAATTAGTTGTATCAGTTAAACCAAAATGTCTAGACTTTTTTATTTTTATTTTAAATGGCTTTTAGAAAACTGTTTTAAGACTTTTGGTTCAACCCAGGATGGTGTACATCGAGTAGAACCGAGTCGAGCTCGGCTCGGCCACTAGCTGACCTCAGCTCGAACTTGGCTCGGCTCGGCCCTCAAGCATGACTGGCCAACTCGGCTCGGTTTGGTTAGCAGCTAGAGCCAGCTCAGGCCGAGTTTGAGCCAAGATCAAGCTGAGTTTGCCATTGAGGCATTTCCACAAACACCTGGACTGCACCTTCAAAATCCCTCACTATATGAAATAGAAGCAATGGTTTTATAGTATTTTATCAAACACCTTTTAAGCAACATAAAAACCAAGAAAAAAAAGGGTATTTGTTTCTTGTACATACCTTCCTTGCCACCAGCCATACTTCGTTGAGTCATTTTATCAAACACTTGGTGAGCAACATCAATGGGAAAGTAACCAAGTCACCAAACTGGTTCCATCCGAGTTCGATTTGAGCTGGATTCGATCCGAGTCGAGTCGAGCTATGACCTGCTCGAACTTGGCTCCAACTCATTCTTGAGCTCAAAAAATCAGCTCGACTCAGCTCAAACTCAGCTTCGAACCGAGTTGAATTGAGAGTTTTCGAGTCGAGTCCAGCGAGCTAGGTTCGTGTACACCCCTACCCAGGACCCTAGCCTGCGGACCAAGGTCTGGTCCTAGCCAAGTCAGTCTAACCATCCTCTCATGTCAGGCTTCTAAAAAAAATGTTTTTATGTATTTTTCCTCATCAAATGGGACCCTGAGGGACTCAGTTTAAAATGGTTTGATCATCAAGGGTGGGCCCCACGCAGAAAGAAGCTCGCTCAAACTAGGGCAATGGACCCAAATTCCTACTATAGGAGCGGTATACACCTGAATGATTGCAACTGGTCAGTTGCTAAGACTAGTTTTCAGTTTTTAGAGGCAGGGACCGTGGTCCAGCAATCCAAACCGTCAATTTGACTAGCCCCGCCGTGGATTGCTAAATTGCCAAATATCTCCTAGATCGGAAGATCTTAGCAGTCGAATCAATAGTCTTTTATATTTTTTGGTTGAATGTGGATTATAGCTGTATTTCTCATCCACATACGTTTATCCACTAATTGAAGGATTATGTTTCACCATCAACGAGATTTCTGGTGCATAGGTATTGAAAGTGTGGCCAATCAAATTGACGGTTTGGATCAGTGGACCATGTGCTTAGAAAGATGGGCCAAAGTACCTGTCCCAACAAACATCCCATACGTTCAATGGCAGGATAGGTAAAAGTAGAAACTGGCGGGTTCTGTGGTTTAAGTGCATCGATTGAATGGTTATATCATTTTCAGCGAGGACCACTCCTGGTGGGGTCCACCTCCTAGGGACTACGATTTAGGTTGGTGCTCCCGCGGTGTACTTAAAGGTCCTCTTTTTCTTCTTTATACTCTTTTGCCTCCTTCCCTCCATATCTATCCGAACTGAAATTCCCTCCTTCCCTCGTTTTCTGCTCTCTGCCTTTTTCATCGTCTCTCTTTCTCTTTCCTCCCAAATTCCAGATCTCAATCTTCTCATCTCTCTCCCATCAAATCAAAGTAACCATCTAGACCTCTCAATCCCGTTCTCCACCGGGAAATGGATGGCTGGACTTTGATCTCGATTTCCATTTCTGAATATTGAGCATTTCGGATTCTATGTCTGGCAGCAGGGCTTCAGATCTCCCGTTCAAGCGGTACCTGCCGTTCTCATCGGCAAAGCCGCCGTTCGTGTTGCCGGATGATTACCACCGGTTTTCCTCTGGTGATGACCGCCAAACGGCAGATGACGAAAACGAAGCGCTTGTTGTGAAACCGACGGTGAGTAGTGATCTTCTTTTCTTGAATTATGATGAAATCTAAGATGAACTTAGCAGTCCACAGATTAGTTCTCTTTTCAGTTATCCCCTGAGCTTCAAGTAGATTAGACAATCGGGGCACTAGCACATGATCTGCACCATTTGTCTGGTGGGGCCCACCATTGATGGATCATCATAGAAAAAGCTCACCAAAATGATGATGTTAACCGTCTGAATAGCTCCCAACGTATGGGCGTTAGAAAAGGGTATCTGTAATAATCTGCATTGATCAATAAAGGCCTTCCAATCAAATGTTAAGGATTCTCTGATCCGTGTTGGTCTCTGCACAGTGGCCCACACACAGAGAGGCCCTTCTAATGGACAGTCAAGATCGTCACCAGATTCAACCCCAAAAGACTAAAGAACCTTTACCAAACTGCAAATGAGTAATAGCAATGCATACACAACTGCTCCACCATTTCCTTGTTGTGACAAAAGAGAAGCATACATTTGTTATGACGATAGTGAAGACTTAATCCTTCCCAACTGGCCTACAAAAGGCAATAACCAACAGTGGGTCCCTACTAATGCCAAATGTGATATGTCAAATTCCTTTTCTACCTCCATGATCTCCCCCATATTAACATTAAGGGTTATGATTTTAATAAGAAAACACCTGCCTTCTTGAGATTCTACCTGAATTCATCTGTAGCTCCTTGCGTGGGAGCCCACCTATTCAATAGATGCAAAATATTCACAAAATCTTGAATCTCTTCATCATTTAAGTTCTTTCTAAAAGCTGACATCATGCCACGTATTCCCAATTCTGAAGTAGAACTAGGACAATGTTACCATTCTTCTAGAAACCACTTGGTACAACCTAGGAAGTGATTAGCATGGAGCATTCTTAGTTGCAGAATCCTACTAATTAGGTGCCGCTCCAGCTTCGAATCCCTCTTTGGACTCTCGATCTTGCTCCCACTTCCATACCTATTTATACTTCTTTACATTTTGAAACATGCGCTTACCCGCTCCCACACCTGAATTTGTTGCTGCTTTGTGCAACTATTCACAATCTCCACTCCATGTCTTTCAAAAACTGAATCCATGAGCCATCCCCAACTTATCCCATGATTCCCTTAGAGGAGGCCTATTCCATTCAAAAGATCGCTTTCCATAATCCCGACGCTCTATATAGAGACACAACCTTGGTACCGTGTGGATTGTGAACTTCTTGCCTTTCAATGGGATGAACTTTGTGCCTATATTCTGTGGATTTTGCAAATCTTTCCATGGGAAATCCCAATGGATAGCCTTCAATCTTTGAATGATATTGGCCAGATATTGGAAAAGACAAAGTATTGGATAATGCTGCATTTATGAGAGTTATTCATCCCGAATGACATACCTTCTCTTCCACCTTGATAGCAACTCTTTCAACTTCCACGTCCATGAATAGTTTGGCAACTTTCCAATATAAAGGGGGAGGCCAAGATATGATGAAAGGAGTTTTCCAACTCTACATCCAAGCATTCTAGCTAGACTGCCTATTTTATTCTTGAAGATAAATTCTGAAGATTTCACTGTTTTGGAGATTTATCTTTGACTAATTTCGCTTCAAAATATCTTAGGACCTTTCTCAGATTCTGCACCTTTTGGCCATAAGCATCCATGAACAAAGTCATACCATCTGCAAACTATAAATGAGAGATCTGTAAGTATGCATTTGTGCATTTTCAACCCCCATTTATTAACCCTTAGCTTTTCCAACATCTTAGTGTTTTTGCCACCATCATAAAGAGAAGGGAGATGGAGAATACCCCTGCATTAAACACCTTGAGCCCTCGAAAAATCCTTTAGGGAACTAGGGATCCATTAATTCAAATGGAAAAGAATGGTGAGCCGACAGCAAGGTTGACCGACTCGCCGAGTCCACTCGGGACTTGCCCGAGTCAACCCATTTTTGAAGCCGTACTAAGTAAAAGCAAGCGCAAACGTGGTGGGGGTGAAAATTGGACACCACTCGGGCCAGTTTGACTGATTTTTTGATTAAGTGACTCGTCCAAGCGACAAAACTGGGTGAGTCGTGGCAATTTGCGGGATATGTATTTTTGTTTTTTGATTAAAAAAACACGTAAAATCCACTCATTTGCCTAATAGAAGTGGTTAAAAACCAAGGATGAGAGAAAGGTGGGCCGTAGCTATGCATAGATGGGTTGATAATAGTCAACTCAGACAACATCGCGATTGACAACCCCGATTACATAGATGGCATGGATGATCATAGGAACATAGCCCAATGGAGTCAGGAGCAAGCAGATAGAGATTTCACACCTGCAGCAACCTTGTCGAAGGGTTGTGATTAGAAGATTGCCTCCATGTCTGGAGTCTATGGACCCAACTTACACTGCAAGGAAATGGAAATTTTTAGAACAGAAACGAAAGTTCTCTTCTCAATTTTTAGGGGTTTGTAATGGAAGGCTTATATGATACTCAGGCTGCATATGACTCTCAATACACAGACGCTCAGAAATCGTAAACAAGGCACTTATTGCTCAAATTAAACAGACTAAATTATCAAATCCACTGTCTCCAAGTGACAGTCTGGAGATCAGATTAGTTAAGCAATCCTAGCCTCGTATTTATTGAAGTATGGGCGCTTGATATTTCATTTTTAACTGTCCAATGTGTCCACAATCCAATATTCAGATAAATAAGTGCATTTTTTTTTTTAATGATGAATCTAAACTGGAACCATTATTTAGACAGTTTAATTTGACTTGTATGCCACACTTGTGATTTCTAGGTTATTTTTAAGTGCCTGTGTATCATCTAACATACTCTGCCAGAGAATCAAAGCTTTTCTCACACATGGCATCTAAATAATTCAAATGGAACTGTCCAAATAATGGGTACCAATTTAATGTACCATGAACCAAGAATTATATTTATTTATCTGCCTATCAAATTGGTGGACATGTATTTGGCAGTTAAAATATAGATATTCAGTGGTCTTATTTGAACAATTAAGTGTCCACTGATCAAAGATTTAGGATTGTTCATACAATAGGATTTTTTTGATGGTTACGTAATCATATTGATTCTCACAACTTAGTTTAATTTGTTTTCATATACGCCACACAAACCATTTCTACTGCCAAGCGCCATATGCCGCCAGAGTATAAAATAACTTCTTAAGAAACTTCCATTCCCTCTATCATGTTCTCCCTCTCACGACTCTCTCTCTACATATCAAGCAACTAACTACTTTTAATATTTAGCTGTAATGTTTATAATTATATAATTATTTAATGAGAAAAAGTGACTCGCCCAGATTGCCGTATTGACCCACCTGAGTCAAGTTTTGTGGACGGACTGAGTTTGAGTTTGAGTCCTGACTTTGGCAACCTTGGTTGACACATTGCTGCATTCACCTCTCCTGTGTTACTCCGAAACCCGTTCTTCTAATCATAAAAATGAGAAATTCCAGTCCACATGGCAATATGCCTTCTCCATATCTAGCTTACAAATGATTTCAGGGCGTCCCTCCCGAGATCTGGAGTCCATGCACTCGTGCGCCATGAGAGCCCCATCAAGAATTTCTCTCATACACAAATGCCCCTTGTAAACATGAGATCACCCTTCTAAGAACCTTTCTCAACTTTGTTCCAAGATCATTTGACAGTATTTATAAAGGATCTTGATGAGACTGGGACCTAAATTCTTTGAGACTTTTCGCTCCTTAGTTCTTCCCTTGGATTATGAAGGACACCCCCATTTCCTTTAATATATTCGCAGTTTCAGAAAACTCTGTAACTATGCTAAGTAGATCACCTGGCCTTTTACCAAATAACTAAAAGAAAGCAATTGCAAAGCAATTTGGGCTCGTAGCTTTCTCTTTGCATATCTGAAAGGATGATCTTCACCTCCCCAATCATGCCTTACAGCCAATCTGCCTCCTCATTTGAAATCTGTCAATGAACAAATTGTGTAGCCTTTGACACTAGTACTTCAAAATTGAATCATAGATGTCTTCTCACGCTTCACGTTAACATCGTCCACCACTTGTTATGGATTCTATTACTTCTTTTAGCATTTGCTACCTGTGAAATATTTGGTGGTTTTACTCCCTTCTCAACCAAAATGCTTTAGACCTTTGTCTTCATTTGATCTCTTCTTCCTTCGCCTTCTTCCTGAAATCAAGCTTAAGCCCATCCTCAAGCATTTATTTCTCAAAAAAGATTCCTAACTTCCTCAATCTTACTATGGTCGTGAGGCTCCTCGTGGAGCTTTTGCTTATGGTGATGATCAAGGTGGTTGTTGGGGGCACACCTCTTTCAGCTTTCTGTTTGTGGTCGGGTCATTCTCAATATAGCCATGCTTAAGACCCATGCCACCCATCTACAGTTGCATAGATTGACAATAGATTCGGGTGCGGGATCAGGGAAGCGTTCGTTTCAAAATGTAAACAAGTGCAAATGGGTAGGGAGTGGCACTGCGAATGAAAGTCCAAAGTGTGTTCAAAGCAGGAGCGACGCCTAATTTGATGGGTTCTGCAACTAAGCACCCACTATGCAGTCATCTGGATGTGCCTTTTGCCAGCCTCAACCAACTGGTCCTGGTCGAGTCATCTACCAATATGTGGGTGAAAGAAAACGTTGCTCTTACCTGTTACGCTCGTATTTCATGAGCATATCACATTTAGCATCTTTTGCAGGTCATAACTTTGCATTTTCCAACTACTCGTATAGGTATGCTAACACCACATGACATTCTCGAATCAGACCATGGTATATTTTCTTTTTTTCTTCCAGCTTGTTAATAATAGTAGGGTCGACTTCTGGGCATGGTATAATAATGAAGGGAACTTCTATGTATCAAATAAGGGGACATGCTTTTAGCTAGGGCACCATCTGCACCTTGTTAGCTACATGCTCCTTCAATGTGGAACATGATTGGGAAGTCCTGTAGAAAAGACATTGACTTCTCTTCAGAAAGCTTATTGTATTTCCATTGATAGAAAAATTGATGTTACTTTCTCTCCATCAAATGGCCAACATTATAAACTCCCTGTCATGTAATCTAACAAACAAGTAAACTAGTCATTATTTATGGTTCATTGTGACTTATGTGGCCCGTCACGTACTTGCTCGATTTTTGGCTTCTTGTTTTATTCACAATTTGTTGATGATTAGAGTCCTCACTCCTTGATATAGCCTCCATAATGAAAATCAAATGGCTTGGAAACACATTTGCTATATGAATCAAGAATGTTCTTAGTGATGGTGGAGAGCTTATTTTTAAAATGATTGTTACATTCCTTGCTAACAATGGTATTACTTGTTGGAGAGTGCAATACCCTCTCTAGCATGAGGCATCACATTCACATAAATGGTAAGACACCTTATGCGTGAGCTAAATGTTCTAAATTTCTATTGCGTGAGGTATACTTAGTTGTCTTGTTTTATAGTTAACACATATAAAGTACAAATCATGAGGTGTCAATGTTCATTTCCCATATATACAGGAGGGATGTATTAGTAGTATGGATGAATAAGCGACAATCTTTCCTCTCTTGCTAGAGATTGAGATTTCTCTGTGGTAGATGGATGTCAGAAATGCATTTCTCTACGGTGATTTGGATACAGATCTTCATGGGGCAGCCAGCTGGGTTCATCAGCCAAATGTACCTAAAGTACATCTGCAAGTTGAAAAAGGCCTTGTATGGTCTGAAGCAGGCTCCAAGAGTGTGGTATAAAAAGATTGTAAAATTTCGGGTATTGTGGTAGAGGGATGTCAGAAATGCATTCCTCTATAGTGATTTGGATATAGAATCTTTACAAATAACCAGCTTGGTTCTCGACCAATTGTGCTCAAAGTACATGTGTAAGTTAAAAAATGCATTTTATGGCTTGTAGAAAGCTCCAAGAGCATGGTATGGAAAGATTGTATAATTTTTGGTATTATGTGGTCACTGTGTGTGTGCAGCTGATTCTGATTTGTTTGTGAAGCAGACAAATGGAGAATTCTCAATTATCTTTAGTATATGAGATGATCTCATCGTTACAGGAGATTATTTTGAGGAGAACATCTGTTTGATTTGAGATGAAGGAATTCAATGAGCTGAAGCACTTTCTTGGTTTGGAAGTGGAAAAAATGAGCAAGAATCTTCTTGTTCCAAAGAAGATATGCTATGGATAGGAGATATGCTATGAATTTGTTAAGCAAGTTCAGGATGACGAACTGCAAATCAATTGCTTTCCAGATAGAAGAAAATCTGAAGCTGAGATCAAGCATTGGGATAAACTGGAAGATGCTTGTATGTGTCGTCAGTTGGTTAGTGGTCTGGTATATCTCACCACTAGCGGGCCATAAATCGCACTTCTAGCAGGTGTCATTAACCAGTTCATGACTTCATGCAGAATCTGAGAAAGCCCCATTTACAAGCAATTTGTCAAATTTTGAGATGTGTGTGGTGCACAGTGAGGTATTGACTCTACACAAGGCAGGAGTTACTCTTGTGTTTGTTGGATTTTTTGATGAAAATTGGGTATGAGATCCTTCCAGTCACAAATCGATCACTGAATCAAGGTGTCCCGTATCGGTATCGGTTGGCGTAATGGTGCCCTTCGAAACTGATATGGATATGGGGGCATAATGGCGAAACGGGGGCGTAACGACGCAATTTTTTTTTTTATTTGGCCAAAAAAAGAAGAAAAAATATGGATTAAATCCGGAATATTCTAAGCATTCCAAATACGCATTCATTTATAAATTGAAACATGTTTATGGTGGTGTAACGGTCTACTCTTTGGTGAGAAGTTGTATCGGACTGTCTGATGAATTTATGAACCAGATAACTTGAATTTGACTACAAAATTCATATATTTAATTTTCTAAATATCTAATTTATATACTTAACAATTTGATATCATTTCTCCTAATAGTTCTTTTAAAAAATGAAATTAAATTCAGGTAGATCACGTTGCCAATTTGGGGCTGACTTGGAGGACCAATCCATGCCCCAAATCAGCCTCAAATTCATGCAATTTATTGGCATTATCCCACTTGTGAATTGGTGGACATTTATTGGATAGTGAATCATGAAAAAAAACCAAAAGACCCTATTTTAAAAAATAAGCGTCCACAAATTAACAATTAAAACTATTCAAACAATTTGATTTTGGCATTTTGAGTTAGAATTACAGTCCATAATTTAATTGGTAAATTTTAAGTTAATACATGTCTTGTGTACAATTTTTTAAGGGCCCGAATTAGGTAGGACTTAGATTGTGAAGTGTAGCACACGAGTGTCAAAGTTTTTTGGACCCCACTTGTGATGAATGTGTTATATCCACACCGTCCATCCATTTTGCCAAATAATTTAAAAATGAGGCAGATCCAAAGCTCAGGTGGACCACACCATAAGAAACAATAATAATTAAACAACTATCATTAAAAATTTATCGGGGCTACAAAAGTTTTAGATCAAGCTGAAATGTGTGTTTTCCCTTCATCCACTTTAGTGTGACCCTATTAACAGGTTAGATGGAAAATAAACATTACAGTGGACCTGAAGAAATTTTTAATGGTGAGCATTCTATAACCACTGTTTCATATGCTGTGGTCCACCTTAGATTTGGATCTTACTAATTTTTTGAATCATAATCTAAAATGATGTGGCAAAATGGATGGACGGCATGGATAAAATACATACAACATGGTGGGGCCCATGTGGCACGTATACAATTTTATTAAATTGTGCAACGTGCTGCGTAACGCGTACCAGTCTATTCATTTGATGTAAGCAAGTCCTGTGGGTCTGATCATGAGGTATATGTTATATCTAAACTGTCCATTCATTTGACAAGCTCGTCTTGAGGCTTGACACGAAAAATAATACGGATCAAATTATCAAGTGGACCACACTGCAAAAAGCAGTGGGGGATTGAACGTCTACCATTGAAACCCTTTTTGGGATCACAGAACTTTTGGATCAATATGAAATTTGTTTTTCCTCTTCATTCAGGTCCTTTTGACCTTTTGAACAGATTGGATGGAAAATAAACGTTATGGTGGGCCTACGAATTTTTTAACGGTGAAAATCATCATCTCGCTGCTATTTTTGGTGTGGTCCAGATGATCTTTGGATACGATTCATTTTTTGGCTAATGCTCTAAGATGATATTTAAAAATAGATGAACGGTGTAGATATAATAAATACATCGTTGTGGAGCCCATGTAACTTTGATCTCCTTTGAACTGTTCGTACAACTCGGAGCTCGAGGATTGTCAGCACTCGTCTTAGTGTGACACGTACCTATTACAGCAGCTAAGCTGTGTGGTACACCTGCGAAAAAAAAGAAAAAAAAGAAAAGGGGAGATGTAAACTGAAAAGAAAAAAGAGGGAAAGAGGGCAAGAACAGAGAGAGAGAGAGAGAGAGAGAGAGAGAGAGAGAGAGAGAGAGAGAGAAGAAGAAGAAGAAGAAGAGCCGTAGCCGCAGCTGTCCGAGAAGAGGAAGAAGAAGAAGAAGAAGAAGAAAGAGAAGAAGAAGAAGAAAAGAAACGAAAAAGGTTAGTTTTTTTTTTTTTTTTTCAACCCCGTATCGCATAACGGTGTCAGCCGTTACCGTTATGTATCGGCCGATACGGCCGTATTGTAACGGATACGGGACACCTTGCGCTGAATACACTTGTAGTTTTGGAATTGTAGTTTCTTGGTGCAGTAAGAAATAATTAACTATGGCTTTGGCATCAATAGAGATAGAGTTTTGAGTAGTGACAATGGAAATGTAAAAATGTTCTTGGCTAATGGAGGTGATTAGAGATGTTGATGAAGATGCAATAACCAATGAAGATTCCTGTTTGGATTAAATTAGGGGAATGCAAGGGCAAGCAAAATCGTGACAAAACCAGGAGTTAAACTGACATCAGCTCTAGGGGAAGCAAACCCTTTTCACTTGTTGGTTTTGCTAAAAAGAAAGTCGTTGAACATGCTTTTCGTTTGCATTTGCAACTGTTTGGATTGCAATCTCATAAATGCTAACCTTTTTCCCTACAAAATTGCCATTTAAAACATCATGTTAGAGGAAAACTATTTTCCTTCCATTTGATTTTTGGAAAAAAAAAAAAGGGTTGTACTCTCTTGTCGAGGAGGGAAAAGCAAATGCAAACACTTTGTTGCAGCATCCGTTGCTTGCCAAATAGTGCAAATATCTTGCCGATGCAAACTGGTTGCATTCCCCAGTTTGCATTGTATCTAAATAGGCCCTCATTGTGATAATTAGAGTATGATTTGTCTTGCAACAAATCCAATGTTCCATGCAAGGACAAGAACATCAAAAGTGCACCATCAAAATTGCCATACAATAGGACACGTCATGTATGATGTGTATATTTGAGGTTCACTTGTCATAATTTAGAATATGTCCAGGGCAAAGCATGAGTGTCAATGTTCATTTATTATATAAACGGGTCGCATGTACCTATTGTAGTATGAATGAACAAATGAGGGAGTGTTTCGTCTCTTGTTTGAGATTGAGATTTCTCTCCTAAATCCTTGCTTAAGACAATCACTGTTCTACTTTACTTAACACTTCTTGTTCTCTTATATGCACCCAACGAAATGAGATATCAAGTAGGAAATGTAGAACATGTTGTAGAGACTCGCTTTTTTTTTTGTTGTTGTTGTTGTTGAAAGATCACGAGATTTATATTAGAAGACTAAAAAGGGGAAACAACAGAGAGAGCAAGGCCGCTGAGGAAGCGGACCACCTAAGCTCCAAGAAAGAGAAAATTACAGCCCTTTAGATTATCTACATTTGAAGCCCACTCTACCATTAACAGCATTACTCTATGAACTATGGATTCCATCGAATTGGAGACATCCCTGAAGCATCTCCCATTTCTTTCTTACCATACAGACCACCAAACAGCCAGAAGAGCCATTCTCCATAACGAAGTCCTATGCTTGCCTAATATGACACCATGCCAAGCCTTTAGAAGCCGACCTGCCATATCAAAGAAAGACCAATTGATTCCAAAGGGGCTTAAAATTTCTGACCAGAGTTGTTTGATAAAGGAACAGTGAACAAAAAGATGATCGATCGATTCTTCGTCCGCCATGCAGCATAGACACACATTAACTATAGTCATCCTCCTTTTTCTCAAAGTGTCGACCGTGAGAACCTTCTTCTTTCCAACCAGCCATCCAAAGGATGCAATCTTAGGAGGGACATGATATCTCCAAATATGATTTGTAAGGGTTCTTCTTTGGAAGAAGAATCGCTGCCCAAAAAGTTGTATAATGACTTTACCAAAAATTTACTGGATTTGTCGACCCTCCAGACTAATCTGTCTGCATTGAGCTGATTTGGCTTGCTTCTGTAAATGCGGTCAAGGAGGGCCACGTACTATTCAATCTCCCAATCCTGTAACTTTCTTCTGCACACCAGATTCCACTCTGTTTTCCCACCGAGAACGATATAACAGCTAGCTACAGATATGGCTTGATTTGGGACGAGATGGAATATGTTCAGAAAATCCTCTTTCAATGCTACGTCTCGCACCCAAATATCTTCCCAAAAGCGAATCGTATCTCCCTTCCCAATATCGAACCCTTTACGCAACCATCCACTTCTTGGTGCCATCAATGTCCAACTACCCACTCCAAGATTTGTACACAGGGCAACTACCACACCTTGACATAATCTCCATAAAGAGAGCATCAAGCTCCCTTGACCTTCGGTGCCTCATAGGTGCTGTCTACCTATTGCAGATCTTTGAAAAACCCCAAATCGTGTGTTGCAATGGATGGAGAACTTGTTTCCTTTCCTCATATTCAACATGGCATTTAGTTTCCTGTTCTTATCATATGGATGTTGTAGGCGGCAAATGGGTATATAATTTCAAGTGACGGGCATATAGTTCTGCTGAATTGTTCCAAACTTGATAGAACCTTTCTAAAGCCATCTTTCATTCACACTACTCTTCATAGTGATTACTTGCCAATAGCCAATACGACAGTTGGATGTTAAGAATTCATTTCTTTGCAGCTTACTAGGCTTTAGGAAGTGAGATGTACATATCATCTTTGTTGGTTGGTGGCTTGGGATTGGCCCCATGAGCTTTGTTCACTGGCTTTTTTTTTTAGCACATTCATGCAGAAGTGGCTTCTAGTGCAATAAGGTTGATTTGTCCACGCGCTGGTTGCACAAAACATGAAGGGAAGCGGCAATAGATTTGGGTGTGAGAGTTTGGAAGCATCTATTTCAAAATTTTAGCATGCATAAATAGCTATGAGGCAAGAGCAAAAGCGTGAGACCACAGCACAATTCGAAGCAGGAGTGGCACTTGGTGGGAAGGGTCATGCAACTAAGGTCCATGTTCACCTATTCTAAGTAGAATCGATATGTTGCTGAGATTGCACCTCACGAGAGGCGATGACTCATTGATGTCATCTTTTATCTCTACTTTGACTATTAGTTCACCATGAAGGACCTGGGTTCTCTTCATTATTTTCTGAATATAGAATCTGTTGGTGATTTTCATGGTATCTTTCTTTCTCAGATTAATCATATTGTGGATCTTTTATTGATATCTGAGTAGCTAGCCTGTTTCTACACCTATTGTCACTAGAATGATGCTCAGTATAGCTGATGGTGATCCTGTCATGATTCTCTCATTATTGCACCATTATGGGTAATTACAATATCTCAATCTCACTTGATCAGACTGTCCTAAAGCTATCAATCAATAGAGAATCCTCTGCTATTTAAAGGGTACCGTGAGTTATAGATGCTACAATCTTCCTGATTCCATCATTGTCATCAGTGAGAATAGTGATGTTGATTGGTTGGCAATCTTGATAATGGACAACTGAGGATTAATAACTGGCCATTCTGTCCACCTTGGCTGGGATCTCATTTCTTTGTATGTTAAGAAGCATCTTACTGTTTTCTATCAGTGTTAAGGTTTAAATACTGATCTTTAGCTTTCACAACTGATGACCCTACCTAGGTGTGCTTTCTACGCAACAACTTGGGCATACCTCTTTGTCATTGGCACTCTCTTTTGTGATGATATCGGTGTAGATATGGCTTCAATTCGTCCTTCATGTGTGAACCAAACGCACACAAAGAAGACCATCACTTGGTTTGAGAGCGTGGTGTGCTGTAACAGGGCCATAAAGGCCATTACATAAAGGTAACCGTAGCAACTGTTATTTGTTACGGGTCGTAAAGGTTGTAACGGCCGTTATGGAAAAAAAAAAGACCCGTAAAGGCCGTTCTAGCCCCCGTAACAGCCTGTTACGCCACCTGCAAAGGCTGTAGTGGCCTCGTAATGGTCCATGACAGGGCCGATATAGGTTTTTAGGATTTTGTTTTTCAATAAAAAAAATTGGCCATAACAACTGTTACGGGGGCCATAACCGCCATTACAGCCCGTATCGTAAAGGTAATGGTGGTGGCCATTGTGGCTACCGTTACTGTTACGGAATACCTTGTTTGAGAGAGCTTCTATCGGTGATGTGAAGGATCACTATGTAACATGGTACCATCAACTTATTGACATCATCGCCAAAAAACAAGTCGAATGTCTATTCCCGTAAGACACTCAATTTGAGGGGGAATGTTAAGAAATTATTTTTATCATTGATGAAATACGTGTACATTAGGTGATCTCAAGAATTCTCCTAGGTAGAGTTGAGTAGTCTATAAATAACTCACTCCTATACCCATTCCTCTTCAAACGGTGCAATTCTTTTGTTATTTTACACCTACCCTAGTTTCACTTTTGCTCTTGCTCCCTTGCTCTCATTCATGATTCTGTGGTGCTCACACTTATAGACAATTTTGAGACTAATCATGTTGTTACTTTAACCATCGAACCTACTCCTGGTCAAGCTCATGCATTATGAAGCTAGGTTTAGATTGAACATCTTTAGGTCCCTTGCTTATACAATTTTTCATGTAAAGCAGAAGAGGTACATCCCATAAAGAGTCTTGTTATTTTTAGTCTCTAAGTTCATTAGATGTATCAGTTGAACCCATTCCCCTTGATGTTTGTAACATGACTTGGATAAGATTTTTGTCATTCCTCTTATAGGCAGCTCACCTTCTCATATGCATCTTAATAGATGAGGAAGGGCTTTGTTCTATTGTAAGGGATGTGAGCTTTGTGAGCATTGTTCTTTTATTTTTGTTTCTGTTTTTGCTTAGGCTACTTGTATTTTGGGGATTCCCATCATCTACGCTTCGGTATTCCCTGACGGCCAACTGATATAGAGAAAGGTTAGTGATGTAGGACTGATGCATGAACCAAATATCATGTGAGATCAAGTAGCAAAATTAAGATTATTAACAAAAAAACACAAACCTTGCCATAATCATCACAAATACCACAAAAACCTAAAGAATATCATGCATAATCCTAGCCTAGTTTACTAACATCGTCACACAAGATCATTAAATAAAAGGATTATAGTATCTAATGGATATAGGGACATCCAATTAGCATAGGGTAAAGTTTATTTCAAAGTAGAAGACCTAATACAACCTAGGGTAAAATTAGGGTTATGGGAATTGGGGAAATATAGGAATTATGGTTTATGGGATCAAATTGGGTGAAGGGATTAAAGGATTTATAGGTTAGGATGTGGGAATTAGGATTTTGGGTGAATTGAATAATGGGAAAAGTTAGGGTTTGGTAATTTGGGAAAGTAGGAAAGTTAGGGATTTTAGGTTTAGGGTTAGGGTTTTGGAAAAGAGAAAAATGGGTTTTGATTTTAAGGGTAATATGAAATTAAAAAAAGGGCAAGGTGTGGCCGTACGGCCAATCCAAAGGGTTCGCACGTGTGGCCGTATGGTTACACGTGTGGCTTGGGATGAATGTGTTTAGGTCTCTTAGGGTTTGGATTGTAGATAGATAAGTGAAAGATGTGTTTAGGAGAACATGAAGTATTAGGATGGGAGAATCGAATAACTTTGAAGAAAATACCTTGATGGAGGGAAAATAGATGATGATGTGGGGATAGATGGAGACCTCATACATCCATTAATGAAGATTAGCCTCGCACCAATCTCCCTTCCAAATCGCATGGAAGTTTCTTCAAATCTCATGAAGATGAAAGAAGAAGAAGAAGAAAAGGAGCAAAGCTTCTTTGTTTTTTTTTTTTCCACGAAATCCAAGGAGGGAGAGAGTCACACGCCCACCCTCTTTTATAGCTCCAAGAAGTTTCAATAATTATAATAACCACCATGTTTTGTGAATTTTAATGAAAATGACCCTAGTCTAAATAAAATTAACTAAAAACACTCATAATGGTGTCCAAATATAACATAAATAAAATTAAATCCTATAAGCTGATAAAGTCTAAGAAAAACTAGTGTGGACGATTCACGATCAATGGCTTCTTAATGTGATCCAACGATCTGATCGTCATGTCCCTACAATCCAACGATCTGAATCACTCCATGAAACAGTCCATGTACATCTTCCCAGTGTCAAGTCTTCCAAATGCTCGTACATGCATATGGGTCTTTAGCACGATCAAGCATACTCGCCTAGCCACAGGGAAATTGGTGCAGTCCGCTCCTCATCTGATACGTAGACAAAGGTGTACGTGAAGTGATGTCCTCATCAGTCAGGCATGGGCGCATGGCTAGGCTAGAAGCAAAATGTTGTGCTGATCACTTGCAATAACTTGTTCAAAATGGAATGTATTTGAATTGGTTCTCTCAAATATGCTGGTGTTTACATGTCTGAATGTTGCACTGCATGTACTACGCTATGCATATGCAATTTTCTCCTAGACTTGCCTTTTTTTGGTTCGGCTTTTTGTAAAAGAAGAAGGGCAGGGATTGGAGAAGGCAACAACACAGCCTTCTTGAGGGTAGGGATTGGAGAAGGCAACTACCACAGCTTTCTTGAACTGATCTGGAAAAATGCTGGAATTGCTATGTTGATACTTTCAGAGCATTCTCTGAATGCTTGCATTTTGCTGGATCATTTAGCTTTACATTTATTTCTCAATATGTATGATGATGATACCATTATTGCCTTTTTCTAGCTACTTAATATGCAATCTCTGAAAAGAATATTTCATGTTGATTCACTTATTAAGGCTTGCAGCAACCATCCATTGGATGGAAATTATGAGAGAATTAATTGTATGTTGTGCCCAATCTTCAACTTTGTGTCTGATATAAGCAGATGGATGTGCATCTGTATGTGTGCAACGACATGCTGCACATGCAAGTGTGCAGTGTGCTTAGTAGTGTGCCATAGGTGCACTTGTTTGGTAAATGCTTGCATGAGTGGGCACTCTCGTTGTGAATTTTGTCCAAGCCTGTTGTATTTAAGTCTCTGCATTAACTTTTAGACATTGATAAAGCAGGGTAGGAACATGCATGCACCCGAAGTTCGTGACCCTTTTGACTAGGTGCAGCTCCCCCTACTAGGTGCATTAGCTTTAGTTGCATGATCCTTCTGACTAGGTGCAGCTCCTGCTTCGAATCATGCTTTGCACTCCTGCTCTTGTTTCCTACCAGTTTATACTTGGAAAACCATTTTGAAACAGATGCTTCCCTGCTCGTGCGCTCAACATGCATGATCCTTTTAACTAGTTGCAGCTCCTGCTTTGAATCATGCTTTGCGCTCCTGCTCTTGTTTCATACCAGTTTATACTTGGAAAACCATTTTGAAACAGATGCTTCCGTGCTCGTGCGCTCAACATGCATTATCCTTTTTACTAGGTGCAGCTCCTGCTTTGAATCACGCTTTGCTCTCTTGCTCTTGTTTCCTACCAGTTTATACTTGGAAAACCATTTTGAAACAGATGCTTCCCTGCTTGTGCGCTCATCTTTGTTGACACTTTGCTTCATGCTTCATGCAACCATATCCTTATTTCTTAAAATAGTAATTCTTATGGAAATTTCTCTGTTAACTTGATATATGCTTGTCTTGAACGATTGGCTGTAGTAGTTTGGTGGGGAATGAAATTAATCCCAAATGTACGGATATTCCATTCAGAAGCCTGTAACATTTCTTTCAGTTAGTGGGTTTCTTTTTATATTATTTTTTGGGAAAACTTAAGGCTGTACCAATGTTCCATGCAAAACAACTTCCTCATCTCTTTAACTTGCGTGTTGTTGTAAAGAAAGTCTCAAAGATTTGCTTTCATCCATGAAAAGGACCCAAGCCTGGGTCAGTCAAGTAGTTCACCAATCACCAATGCTTGCTACATTTTTTATGGTTTTGATCTTTAGAGACTTATGGCATCTAATGAATATTCATGCACTCTTGTTATTTCATGGACAGGATGGAGTCAGTGGACCAGTTTTTGTTGTGTTTGGTTGATTCATGTACAGTTTATAAATGTTAGCTGCTTCATTAGAATCAATCACAAGTTTCAAATGCCTCATTGCATTATAATTATTATGGAATCGAATCTTCATGAACATACGCATTGAATTATTTTCTGGTTGAACTACCACTCATCTTATTGGTTGGGATTTTGAAAAACAAATGGTGTTGCTTGTGCAGTTGAAGCGGAAGTCTGTAACAGAAGACTGTGAAGTAGAGTCTAGTGAGTGGACCACCAGTCCTGAATATGCTGAAGTGGTTAACAGCCCCCTCCGTACACCTGTATCAGGAAAAGGAGGCAGGGTCTACAGCAGGTCAAATGTCTCGAAGTACACTAGGTCTGGACCTCAAACACCACTGTCGAATGCTGGTGAGGAGCATTTCCCATTCAAATTATACAATTGTTTTGTATCATTACTAGATCTTTTTGAATGGATTTAAAAGCATATATTCATATTTAGGGTAGAGTAACTGGCCAATGTTACTTCACATTGGTTTAAATCCTCTTTGGGTCAGCATGACTGGCCTTGTATCTGTAAGCTTTCATCAACAAAAAGAAGAGAGATTTATAATAATAAATTTATGTACTTTTTTTTGCAGGTTCCCCTTTTAGCAATGCTCTCACCCCAGTTGGTACTTGTCGATACGACAGCTCTCTAGGTAACTGAAGTGGTCATGGTTGCTCTGCAATAATTATGTTGATATACACAAATTTGGATAGCTATGAATTTCTGGGTGCAATTTGATCATTGGAAGAGACCTTAGAGAATTATATCCTCACACTTTGACTAAAGAAAATACATATAACAAGCCTTCTTCTTGCTACTGAATTTAATGTTTTCCGTGTCTTTTCAGGTCTCTTAACAAAGAAGTTCATCAATTTGCTAAAACATGCAGAAGATGGGATACTTGATCTCAACAAAGCTGCTGAGACCCTGGAGGTGAGGATTTTCTATTACTAAATCACCACCATCATCATCTTAGTCTTCTCCCAAAATTTGCGGTTGGGTTGGTAGATTGGCAGAAGTTCTACATCAACCGTCCTCTTTTACCCAGCCTCTGGAACCAGCCATGGTAGAAGCTCACATTAATAAATTCATGTGCCAAGACGATCACACGCCTACTATTATTACCCCCTGCCCAGCTATTACACACCCACCCCAAAGGGTGAATGCACTAAAGATGGTCATGGGGGCGCAGTTGCTAGTTGCTCCTCCATGAACATGGGTTTCCACACCTACTACCATTACTGCCAACCTAACTATTACATGCTGGCCTCAAAAAGTATGGACATGTAGAAGAGGACCATGTAGGGCAGTTACTATTACAAGGCCACCCCAAAGAGGGGTGGTTGCTAGTCATTTCTGAGCACAAGGTGTGCACACATGGCTGCATAAATAGCAGGGAGCCAATTGCTATGCTTGTACCACACACCACTCACATATAAATGTAGGGACACCCACCTATTGCCCATTGTCCACAGCATGGTGTGCCGTAAAGGCCATTATGTAAAGGTGACAGTGGCAATCGTTACACGTTATGGGGTCGTAAAGGCTGTAACGGCCATTATAGAACAAATGTCCCGTAAAGGCCATTACCACCCCTATAACAGCCCTTTACGCCCCCCATAAAGGCCGTAATAGCCCTCTAATAGTCCATTATGGGGCTGATATGGGTTGTTCAAGGGGTTTTTTTTTTTCAATAAAAAGGGAGACCGTAACGGCTGTTTTGGGGACTGTAACGATCATTATTGGGGCCGTAACAACTGTTACAACCGGTATCGTAAAGGTAACAGTGGTGGCCGTTATGGTCATCGTTACCGTTACGGAATACATTGCCACAGAAGCGATTTGCAAAAGCTTAAGATATAGAGTATGCACTGCGCCATCATTAGACCAAAACTGTGAAGTCATACTCAATTTGCTGACTTTAAAAAATTGAAAGGATCCCACCAATGCATGTTTACCAAACACCACTCACATGCCTAAGTCACACCCACATGCACCTTTGGCCAACTATTACATGTTGCTCACAGAGAGGAATTCACGAAAGTTAAGGTCTAAAGTAGTGTTTTAAATAGTGTGTATTGTATAGCGTAGCGCTTGGCCCTCTATAGCGTGTAGCGTAAGCTACATAGCATATAACGTAAGCTTTATGATATCTAATATTTTTAAATTAAAATAATAGAAAATATGATAAATTTTACAAAATGCATATTTCCTATGAGTGTTTGACTGCGAATTTGGATCGTCAACCGAATATTTCCGTGCAAACTCTCTCTCTCTCTCTCTCTCTCTCTCTCTCTCTCTCTCTCTCTCGCCTTTAGACATCTCTAAGCGTGACATCTTTTTTTTTTTTCTGAAATTTATTGAAACATCACAAATTCATAATATGGACCACAATTTGGATGGTCTGGATTGATCCAAGTGCTCTATCCATGATATGGAGCACAATTTAGATGTCTAAATTGTTCTAATGTAGTGCCACGTGTGATGGGGATGAGTCATCACTATTTTAAAATAGGTGTTGAACTAGCATTGAAGAAAAATTAAAAAAAGATAAAAAAGGAGATTTTAAGTAGCATACGCTACCTGCACTACACCGTACGCTATGCTACATGCTTGTAGCTTACGCTAAATGCCCTGTAGCTTACACTACCAAAGAGCTACTCTACCTGCATACGCTATGCTACGAGTGCTACCGAAAACACTGGTCTAAAGCATGCAGTGTTAGAAGCGCCTGCTAAGCGCACACATGGCCTACAAAAATAGCACATCAACTATGTAAGAACAAAATAATGGCAACCATTGACAATGGATTTTTACTTGTCAAACCAATTTCAGCATAGTTTTTAAATCCAAACATGCAAAGCTAGATGAGAACCAATATCTCAGATATTTCATGCTGAACAAATTAATGCATGAAAGTTAAAGAAATCTGGTGCATTTAATACTCCACAACTATCCCATAAACTATCTCCGTTTTGAAAATGATTGCATGGGACACATGGTCAGTTGATAACTTGATATTCAACCAAACCAGCTTTGAATCCAGATATTGCGCAAAGAAAACCGCAAAGTTACACCTAGATGAGAATATATGCAATTGGAAAGACTGCAAAAAGCACAGAATGACACAACTACAATCATGAAAAACTAATCATACATTTGTGATTCTATAAAACTGCAGTTAAAAATTCTGCGTAACAGCCAATGCAATGGAATTAGATAGGCATAAGATGGCAGAAGATGAGAATCCATCACAACCATTTCAAAAATAAATGATTGCATAACTCAAGGAGAACATGCATATGCTGAACCATTCATCCGTAGCAAAGCTAAAGCGAAACAATAGTAGATAAGTGGAGAGATTGATTGACAGTATCTGATTGTTTGGCATGGAGAGGGGTGGTGAATCTGAGTGCATGAGAAAGGCTTTGTCCCACACAATGCAGATGAAGGAATGGAAGGAGAGTGTAGCAGTGGAAGAGGAGAAGATTAACTGGTCTGTGTGTTGGAGGAGATATTTAAATATAGTCTTGTGGATACTCAAGAAAGATATGCTGTGGTTGTATATTTTGAGAGGGAGGGAGGGAGGAGTTATTCCCACACAATTAATAATTGAATGTTTAATCCATGGTCATGCAAATTAAATCCACCATGTCGTAATTTAATCCACCTGACCTTCTTAAGGAAAACAAATTGACGGGTCCTAATTACCTGGATTGGACTCGAAAATTTGAGATAGTCCTTATTGCAGATAAATTGTTCATGTCATTGGAGCTCCTATTCCCAATGCTCCTGATGCTGATTTCCCTCAAGTTGCTCAGAGTGAATACACCATAGACAGGAAAGAGCAGATGAATTGGCCGAGTGTTATCTATTGGGATCGATGTCCAACACATATGATTCCAACATTGCTAGTTTGCTCATGCCCGAGATATCTAGACGAACATATTTGCTTAAACAGCCTATATATCAACAATGATTGATGACATGATTCTATTTTTTGGGACCACGATTGTGGATTTCTTAATCATCCTCTGTGATTTTGTTTTTTGTTTTGTTTTGTTTTGTTTTTTTTGTTTTTTTTTTTAATTTTTGTTTTTCTAAGGTGGGTTTTCTTTCTTTACCACAAGAAGCAGAGAATCTGTTGCTACTAATAATTAGTTTTTATTTCATTACTTATTTTTCCTGAGTCAAAACACATTCAATTCTCTTTAGCTAGCAGTGGACATTCCCTTTGAGAGATTGTAATTGTGGATAGTTTTACATTGTTAAAGCATTAGGATGTGTTGTACGACCCACCTAGCCCTTTTCTTTCTTCTTATTGTTTATGCTGTAGTGTGTGCAAGGTATTCCGTAGTGGTAACGGTGGCCGTAACGGTCACCACCATTAACGATACGGGTATTGGCTATAATGGCTGATACGGGGACATAACGGTTGTTACGATCCTCGTAACGGTTGAAAATTTTCTTTTGCCTAAAAAAATATCTAGAAAATCTGTAATAATGTAAATATTCTAAATATGTATTCATTTTTTTTTTTTTTTTTGAACATGTTTATGGCAGTGTAACGGTCCACTCTTTGGTAATAGTGTTGTATCAGGTTGTTTAGTGAATTTGTGAACATTATCATGTCTCTAATGTTTATATATCACAATCAAGCATCAGAACTAGAAAACAAACAAAAAAAGACATAAATACTACTTTTTCAATTTTTTTTTTTTTTTTTTTAAGACCCTCGGAGCTTTTATTTGATCAAATCACTTCAATTTACAGTTTTAGTCTTTAAAACTATAGTAAGAGTGGTCAAAATCTGTTGTAAAATAATCTAGGAGAGTTTTTGGAATAAGAAAAGAGGAAAAATGGATTTACATAGAAAAAAAAGTGGCAGTTTTCTTTTAAGGTTATGGGGGTAATAGTCATTATGTCTCATAATGGCCTTTCCAGCCACCGTAACGGCTAATACAGTCTAAAAAAATCAACTGCTCCGTTTCACCCCCATATCGCATAATAGTCATTGCCGTTATCTATACGTATCGGCCTTTATGTGCGTATTATAACAGATACGGAACACCTTGAGTGTGTGTGAGTGATCCGAGGTTCAATCCTTGATAGTTTTATGTATGTATGTATGCACACACACACACACACACACACACACACACACACACACACATATATATATATAGGGAAATGGTACTATAAGGTTGACCTCATGAGAACTTCCCATGAGGTCGAGCTGTGTGGGCCCCACCATGATGTGTGTCACACATCAACACCGTGCATTTGATGGGTCTCCTTTAGGTTATGGGATATCCCAAAAATCAGTAATATCCGGAACTCAGGTGGGCCATACTGTCTAAAACCATATGAAGACATGCCTAAAACATATAAAAGTACTTGGTAGGGCCCACTTGAGTTTTGGATGTGGCTTAAACTTTGTCTGGTCCCTCATCCAAGTAGGACACACAATGGATGGTCTGGATTTGTGAACCACATTTCGTTGGGCCCAATAAATGATTATGAATGTTTTAATGGGAGGGTAACCCCTCTCAACTGTTGTATGCGGTGTGGCCCACCCAAGTCATGGATTGACTTGATTTTTAAGCCTGTGGCCCACCATGGAATGGTGCATCTGACTAATGGGAAAGATGTTCGACCCACATCACAATGGGGCCCATACAGCTCGACCTCATGGGAAGTTCCCACACACAGTTTATGTTTTAGTAGGATTTTAGTTTAGGTGGGGATTTTTTTACTTTTGTTACTTTCGGGTACTTTTTAAAAAGAGAGGGAGGGGGGTCGATGCAGGGACATGTGATGACCTAACCTTATATGCATGTATAATCAGGTTAAAGAATTTTCAAATAAATACACCAATTAACTAATTGTTTCCAATTGAAGGGATTAAGTAAATCTCAATACAAAGATGAGGTTATTCCGTCAGGATCATGCCCCTTAGCATAAGTTCACGTAAACAGTAAAAAGGGAGGACCTCGGGATATGAGGATATCCCAGATTTAGCATAAGTCAGTCCATGAGTAAGCTTGGATCTAATTCTACTGACTAACCATCCCTTTTTGCCGTTCAAACTAGGAAGGGGTATCCAGAGAGAAATTAAAGGGGGTGAAGGATGAAGGGTTTGAGATGAAGAAGGTATAGGTCCTTTTGTCGTCAAAAGAAAAGGAGGAAGATGATTTTTAACTTTTCCTTCACCTCGAAGATCTTAGAAAGAGGGAAACCCGAAATCGGGGTGGAATCATCAACACACCCAAGGGCCAATCCTGAAACCCTAATATCTTGAATAAAGAGGAAGAAAATAGACGAATTCTTATTCATTCAATAATAACGAAAATATGGTTTCTCACAACGTATATATAAGCTATGGAAAAAGTAAAAGTGCACTAAAACCCCTGGAAACAAGAAAAATAATAAAAAGACGAAAAATAAAGAAAGTTGTAATAAAGCCCCAGAAACAAGAAAAATAACAAAAAAGTCCAAAACTAAAACAACCATGTGTTAGGGTGTGAAATCCAACCCATGGATCTATGGTCGGGGTGAACACCTATGTGGTAGGGTGTGAAATCCAACCCATAGATCTATGGTCAGGGTGCGGTCATGCCGCTCTTGCATTCGTAGCGCATCAGAAAGTGGGTCCAATTGACCCATCGTCCATCCACATCAACTCATCCGCTCTGGTACTCTGTCGGTGACGCCTCCTCCTCTGGTACACTCTAAAGAGCGCACCACTGATGTCCGCATCAGGGGTGTCCAACCCTCTCTCTCTCTCTCTCTTCTTTTCTTCTTTTAGTCTATAAACCTACAAGTTCAGTAAAGTTGTATTGTACTATGGTTTTTTTCCAAGTCATGCTGATCATTTCGTCTTTGTATGGAGAGACACTTTAGACCTTATTGTGTTAGTAGTATGTAGCGATGATATTGTTTATTACAGGAAGTGACCATAAGGGGTCTGAGGAGCTAAATAAGTATTTTCAGAGGCATTTTCTCACAAAAGATTTGAGTCATCTTCGATACTTTCTAGTTATAGAAGTTTCTAGGTTAAAGGAAAGAATTAATTTGTTTCAACGAAAATACATGTTGGATTTGCTCATAAAGACATGTCTTCTTGGTACAAATAGTGAATACACTAATAGATTCGAATCATAAACTTGTTGGTGATCAAGGAGATGTATTTGAAGACCCATGGAGGTATAGAAGATTGGTTGGAAACTCGTCTATTTAACTATCACTTGGCCAGACATATCTTATGCTATGAGTGTGATGAGCCAGTTTATGAACTCTCTGAGTGTACCTCACATGGTTGCAGTTTTTTGGATTTTGCGATATCTTAAAAGGGCACTAGGTTAGGGGATTTTGTGTAGATAGAATAATCATCTTCAGTCATATGGTACCCTGATGTAGACTAGGCAAGTTCTTTAGCACATGGCCAGTCTACTATTGGATACCATATGTTTGTGGAAAGAAATCTAGTTACATGAAAGAGTAAGAAGTAGAGTGATGTGGCTCGATCAAGTGCTAAATCAGAATATAGAGCAATAACTCATACCACTTACGAGTGTGGATAAAAAAGATGTTGAAAGAAATAAGGTTTGTGGTGAATCCATCTATGTAGTTAATCAGACAACATCCCACATTGCAAATGATCCAATTTGTCATGAAAGAAACATATTGAGGTTGGTTGACACTTTATATGTGAGGTCTCTAGTGGTGAAATCTCTATCGATGTTTTAAATAGCAGTAGTATGTTGCGTAGCGTTCAGCCCTCTGTAGCATGTAGTGCAAGTAGCGTATGCTACATGATACTTCTATTTTTTAATTTAAAAACAGAAAAATATGATAAATAGTAAGAAAAATAAAAAATATAAAAATGCCTAAAAGATGATTCATTTTTTCAAGTATAAGCATGTTCAAACTAGTTATTAATCATCATTTATCAATAGCCAATTCACATAGATAAACAAAATTAAATTATTATCACATAAACAACTTTTTAAGCAAACTATAATTAATAATGTCTAATTAAAACCACAATAACAAGTACAAAAAGAAATTAAAATTCCATAGGTTGAGAGTATTGAGTACAAAATACAAAATATAATTACCTTTAAAAAAATACAAAACATAATTACCATTTATTAAAGAAAAGGCGTAGCGTACGCTATATACACTATGTGCACGGTACGATGCTACATATGCTACACGTACGCTACATATGCTACGACCCCTGTAGCGTATGTTATAGGTGGTTTACGCTATTTGCTAATGCTATGTAGTGTCATAGCTATGCTACAGGCACTATTCAGAACACCGATCTCTACACTATATATCATTATATCTAGTCTCAGGGTCAACTTAATGATGTATTCACAAAGGCCCTTCCAAACAATCAAGCTACATGCATATACTCCAAGCTTGGCACAGACAACATCTATGCTCCATTTTGAGGGAGAGTGTTAAAGCATTAGGATCAAGGAATTCCATAGTGGCACTACCCCTAACCCACCCCCCCGCCCCTTTTTTTTTTCTTTCTTTTTGAAAAAAACTTATTTTGGCCCCATAATGGATCATTAAGCTGCCATTGGATCATTAAGCTGCCATTACGAGGCCATTTTGGGCTGTTACAAGCCGTTATGGGTTAGTTTTTCCGTAATGATTATTATGACCATTATGGCCGGTAATGCGTAATGGTTACCACCGTTAGCATTTTTTAACAGCCGTTACATAATCATTTAAGAATACATTGAAATGTGAGCCATACAGCTGTATGGCCGACCTAGTCTTTTCTTTCTTCTTATTGTTTATGTTGTAGTAGTCTAGGACTGATTGGGGATTTTTGCTTCTGTTACTTAAGGGTAATATTGGCTTTTATATCAAAGAAGAGTTCTTTTAAGATAAACCTACATTCTTAATTACCATAATGCTCTTTGTTTGTTTAGGTACAAAAGAGGCGGATATATGACATAACGAATGTCCTGGAAGGAATTGGACTCATAGAGAAGAAACTTAAGAACCGAATACACTGGAAGTAATCCTGGATTTATTTTTTAATTCACATAACACTCTCTCTCTCTCTCTCTCTCTCTCTCTCTCTCGTTTCGTCTTCTTGCTTTTGCTGGGAAAATTTTCCTAGAAGGTTTGTCAGCACTTGGAATGTATGCTTATTTTATTTTAGTTTTTTTTTTATAATAGGGGACTTGATGTCTCAAGGCCAGGGGAGATTGATGATGGTGTCTCTATTTTACAGGTATGTGGAGTAATTGTTAGTTTCATTGTACAATCATACACATATAATTGAATAAAGAATGCTTCTGACAGCTTGGACGTCCAATACTCATGTTTTGATCTCTCTTATTCTCGGAGCTGCAATATGCATAGGTTATTCAAGAAACATGGGTTCCTTCACAACCTCCATCTTCTACAAAACTAATTTATCCATGATCTGAAAGTTCTGCAGATGTGATCTTGTCACCAATCAATTTCAAAGTTTGATGATATGATGGTTACAGAATGTTGGATCTAATTTGACGTTGACTTTTGATTACTGCAGGCAGAAGTTGAAAATCTTTCCATGGATGAGCAGAAACTAGATGATCAAATAAGGTTTTGTAGTTTATTGCACCACTAAAATATCATTGGGGCTTTTTCCTGTGTGGATTATGCTGACTTCTACTTATTTCAGAGAACTGCAGGAAAGACTAAGAGACCTGAGTGAGGATGAAAACAATCAAAAGTAGATAATATTTCCCATTACATGTGTCAAGATTCAGCTTAGAAACAGTTGTAATCATTTTACTAACTGTTGTTTCCCTTTTTCTCCTTTCCTAATTTTAGGTGGCTCTTTGTGACTGAAGAAGACATCAAGGGCCTACCATGCTTGCAGGTTAGTTTGTTTTCTTTCCTGTAATTTGATGCATTTACAACCATGGATAGCAATACTGGTTTTGTACGAAGATATTTTGTCTTGTGGTTTTTTGAACAAAAATATTATGAAATACTTTGGTATTTTCAGCAAGATTTAATATATCACTATATTAGCATGATATTTTTCTTTTTGGATAATAATAATACTTCTATTTCTCTTAATTCTTTTGTAAAAAAATTATCACTCATTGGGATCTTTTGCTACATTTTTATTTTTTAGTTGTCCTGTTTTCTGCGAGATTGTCCTGATATTTCCCAAGAAACACCTAAAGTTCAGAAATCGCCTGAGAAATCCTATGCCAAAAAAAGGAGAAGCCGGGAATGAGATTTATCACTTTGCATACAACCTGCTGGTATCATGATTGCTAATGTTACCAGTAATGGATATGGGTGCCAGCTATGGGTTGGGTCTATGTGTTTGGACTAGCTCAACTGCCAAATTTCCCTGTATGACAACACATGGTTATATTACTACTACTACTAATGTACTTGTAACTATTTTAGTTAGTTGTTTTTCTTTTGTATTTTCTAAGGGCTTGTTTGGATTCATGGAAAGAAAAGGAAATTAAACACCATTTCCCATTAAACTAATTTTCTATTGTTTGTAAAAACTTTTCTATGAGATTTGGTAGGAAGCACCATTTCTCACTTCCTCTTTTTGTTGGAAAATCAACAAATTTATTTTACCCTCTCTTCCACTAAGAAATGCATTTTCCCAAAATTAAAGAAAAGTGAATTTCCTCAAGAGTTAAACACATATGTGCCACCTCCAATCGCCTCACATGTGTCACGTATCCAAATGTTCCATTGCCCATCTTCTATTTTGTCACACATGTGCCAATGCATCACATGTGCCACCATCCATCTTCACTTGGGCCCCACATGTACAAAGCACCTTGAATGTACCGCATGTGCCAACTTTCCGTTGTCCATCTTGTGTTGTGTCCTACATGTGCCACCATCTCTCTTTCGCTTGCGCTCCACATCTTCAATTGCTCTATATGTGCTACATGAGACACCATGTGGCATGTGCCAATGTCATGTGCACATGTGCTATCATCTACCTTCAAGTGTCCAAATGTGTAAATGTGCTAATGTGTCGCTTGCGTTACATGTGCCATCATGCAACTTAGCACCCCTCATATGTCATGCGTGACACCATTAAGCTTAAGCACCCACAAGTGCGGTCGTCTATCTTTGAACTTTCCAGCACCCACAAGTGCCACTGTCCATCTTTGAGCTTTCCAGCACCCACAAGTGCCATCATCTGTCTTTAAGCTTTCCATATTTGTTACGTGTTAACCGGCACATGGCAATAACAACCAGGATTTTTTATTTTATTTTATTTATTTATTATTATTATTATTTTAATATATTTGACCAAACAGTAAGTTGGAAAACATGCCCCAAAATTTCTAGAAAAAATCTTATTTAAAAAAGACATGGAAAACAAAATTTCCTTTCCCACAATTTCCTGGAAATAAGGTTTCCTGAGAAACAGTGTTTCCTTTGCCACACTTTCCTCAAATCCAATCATGCCCTTAAGGTACAGCAGAGGCATTTCCAATATGGATCCCACTCATATTCATGTCATGTCGAATCCAACACTGCTGCTCCAATGGATTTTAAGGCTCTGGTATCATAGATGACCGTGCAAGTTACCGTCTCCAAACTGTACTGACTTCCTTTAATGTATTTTCTGGTAGAATGAGACGCTCATAGCAATTAAAGCTCCCCATGGCACTACTCTAGAAGTCCCAGATCCCGATGAGGTAGGCAGATGCCAGGAAAGACTGAATTAAGTAGATTTTAAAATGTATTCTTTTTGATGTGTTAGAAAATTTCTCCCCTTCTATGTGTAGGCTGTTGACTATCCTCAGCGGAGATATAGAATTGTCCTAAGAAGCACCATGGGTCCAATTGATCTTTTCCTTGTCAGGTAATGTTGCTTTTCTTTCTTTCATTTAATGCATGGATCTTCTTGTTTGTTTGTTTTTACATGTGAACCAATCAATCATTCTAGAGGCTGTCAAAACCTAAATCAACTCTTGACCTCTCAAATGCCCAGAACTAGATCTGTTTAGGGATCTGGAGCATGTTGTTCTTCTGAATACCTGTTTGGTTTTGCTTTCCCCCACTTTTAGTAAATTCGAGAAGTTTGAGGAGGCGAATGATGTTGAAGCAACTCCAAGTATCCAAATCTCATCAAGTTCAGGTTCTTCTATGGTTACGGTTGCAGAGCGGAGAAGAGGGAAGGAGGTGGAATTTGAGGTTCAAGATGCTCAGCAGATGTGCTCAGATCCAAATGCCTCACAAGACTTTGTGAGCGGGATCATGAAGATTGTCCCTTCAGATGTCGATGTAAGTGCAATGATATGTAGTCTAAGTAGCTTTTTAATTGTTGGATTGACAATTAATCAAAGGTATTCTTACCTGAGAAAGAATCTCTTTTTCGATACGATAAATATGGATTACAATGTCCCAAAGTTTGTAATTGGCAGTGCCTATGAATGTGACGTTCCCGTCCAGATCTTCTGGTTTCATACAGCTTCAGAGATTTTTCTTTTCTTGAAGTACGAAAAATGACAGATATGTTTCCAGATTTGAACAAGAAACCCACTTACAGAAGCGTGTAGTTTTTGATGTGTAAATGAAATCACTCTAATATCTTGAGATGGAGTTTGCTGATCTTACACAGACATATCTACTTTACTACATGCAGGATCCAATGCCAACATGGCATGTGTCTGCAATATCCAAGACAAACATCAGACTGGTCCCATCTTCCATGTGCCTTTGCCTGAAATCAGTCTGCTTGATTCATCAAGTGGGCTACGTAAGTCCAAGGGGGAAAAAACTATATGGTTAGAAGAAAATACCCAATGGTTCACATTCAACATAAAATTGGCCCACCTGATTAGAGAAGCGGACTGCTTTTTAGGCCACAACACATGCATGGGGGAGTGCAATGGTGTGGATCCCGTGCACATGTGCCAGATCAGCAAACTTCATTTAAGTTGGAAAAATGCTTAGAAATGCCGTGATCTGGACAGCTGAAAATTTTTCTTTGTTATTTGGGGTGTTGTCGACAATCTTTTCGCACCTTTTCATGTTTTCTAGCATCTAAATTCCCATTGGTTGTTTACCTTAATGTAAGGATTTCATTTTGTCTTGCAGGCGGATTCTGATTACTGGCTTCTATCAGATCCCAGTGTCAGCATCACAGACATGTGGAAGACTGACCGTATCCTTTCTTTAAAAAAAATGCTTCTATTAAAATTTCTTTCTCACATGATCTATGCTTTGAATGTGAATGGTGAATTCCGTGACTCCGATAACTCAGCTGGGATTGAATGGGATAGGGTAGATGGACTTAACCCTGAGGCTTTTGCAATAGGTGATGTCATCACATCAGGGCCACAGACTCCACCATCTGGTGTTATAGAAGTGCCATCTGGAAATAACTCTAATTGCAGGTGAATGAGTAGTTTGCCCAAATGGAGAAACTCAAGTTTGTACTTGTTGATCGGAATCTGTCATGTCCGTCAAATCCTGCTCTCATGCCATCACTGGTTCAACCAAGGAGCAATGATTCAGCTGTTCTCAACCATATATGGTCAACAGAATGTGTTCCTTGCTAGGTCATTATAAAATTTGTATTCTAGGAATGGATGATGACAGAGAGCTGGTTCAATGTACAGTTAGAATGATATATTTAATCATGTTATATTTTGGTTAAAAAAAAAAAAAAAAAACAGAGAGAAGAAAAAGAATCATAAGTATTCAGTTAGTCCTTGTGTATAATTCCCTGGCCTCTTACCTTTTCCTTCAGACTCTCTCTCATGTCTTATGTTCTGGTAATCAGAAATAAAAGGCACAAGTATTGAATTAGTGCCTGTTTGAATGGAATGCATCCTCCGAATGGCCTCAAAAGCTTTGATCCAAACGGCCATTTGATCTTGTGCGTTTGGATGCAGTTTTCAAACCACATCTCATCTCCCTGCTCAGCAAAATAGGCTATAAATTGCTAACTCAACAAAAACCAAAAGCATGCTTGAAAGCCTCTCTTTTCGGATACCCTCTTCGAGGAAGTGTATCCCAACCGGCCATAATCCCATCTATATGATTTCTTGTCCTCGGCTTTTCCCTTTGGACCGTCTTTCTAGACTGGTTCAGAAAACTGGAAAGTCCAATTCAACGCGAGAGTTTGGGTTGAGTTAATCAAAACCTGGAAAACCAGAAAATTAGGATGCAACTCGAGCGGGTTGGGTGAGGGTTAAACTTTGGGAGGACCCACCCCACAACCTGACCTGTCCTGAATTCCAACCCAAGTTGCCTAACTTGAACCCAAACCAACCCAATGGACATCATCTGTTTACTGACATGTGAAGTGCAAAGTGTGCCACTAGTGATTTTACCACCACACTGCCTCATAGCCTAAGCCCTCACCCGCACATGTATTCTAGTGCGACTGGATCATGCAAGCCGACCTTCTTCTCTCTCAATTCTCCAAGTAAGAATACAAGAGAATTCAAAATTTGTAAATCCCATCTTCTCTCAATGTGAAACTAAACATTTTAATTACTTTTCATTTTTCAAATAAAATTTTAAAGGAAAAATTAAAATTTCAAACATTAAACAAAAGTAAAAAGGTGCATGTGCATAATTCTAATTATTTATATTATTTAGTTTAATCAATCCAATTGAGGATAAATCTCAACACAAGTGGCCCTTATTACATAATCAATTATAGTCATTAAACCTCAGCACATATGGCCCTAGCAAATTGAGGCGGATCTAAAACTCAGTGGACGCATGACAAGAAAAAGTGGGTAAGAAAATACATACTATTGAAGCCTTTTGGAGCTTCACCCTAATGATTATATGCCATCCATGCCTTTCATAAGGTCATGTACTGAAGATAAAAATATTAGCCCGGTTCAAAACTTATGTGGCTCCACAAATGTTTCAATGGTGACGTTTAATCTTCACTGTTTCTTATCGAAGCGGCCCACTTGAGTTTTGGATTTGTCTTTTTTTGAGAGGGCTTAGGTTCTAAAATGATTTGGCAAAACGGATGATGTAGTGGATTTCTTAGAAACATCACAGTGAATTTCCTGCCAAAGGCTTTTGCAGGCAATCTGCGTCCACACATGCTGGATCGTGAGCCGCGAAGACTGGCGAAACGGACTCAATTCTAAGCGGCTGTGTATCATCCATCACACTCTGCCGGAGTATCAAAGTTTTTCTTTTATAACACACGACCAACGCGTGCGGGTTTAGAAAACCTCACTCGACAAAAATGGACTACAGCGAACTATAGTCCTCTCTTCCTCTCTCTCTCTCTCTCTCGATCCATCGATGGGTTGGAGGAAGGGACATCCCTCATCTCTCCAACGTTGGAACTCCACTTCCGTGGTGCCCACCGAGCTCGAGCTCGACCTCCCCTCCACCTTCCCCATTACCAAAGGCGGGGATTTCGAGCTCCTCCCTTTCGGCCACGTGTCCTACACCAGCATCAAGGACCTCCTTCCCTCTTTGGAAGCTGGCATCCCATCCCCGACACCTGTCAGAAGCCATAGCTTCCACGAGATATCGATCCGCAACCGCCTCGTCAAGCACGCCGCCTGGGCCTACCTGCAGCCCACGTTCGCCGCCTCCCCCCACTTCGCCAGCGGCAACTTCTTCCGCCAGATGTGGATCAGACTCGCCGGCTGCCTCAGGCCCGTGATGCTGACGGTTGCGTGTGCATTCGATCGCCTCCTTGGGGCGATTCGGATCGGGTGGAGCAGGAATTGCTGACGGACGTTTTAACGGTAACGGCGTCCGTTACGACTCTCTCTTGGAAGAGTCGGTTACGGTAAGGGTAACGGTAACACGTGTTAGGTGGCTCTAAACTTTGATGCTTGGAGGAGAGTACAGTGTTTGTTTACCACCATATTTTAAGTTCTGGTGTAACGAACCATCCGTCTACTGCGATGTGCATGTGAAATCAAATCCGTCGTTCGGTTTGCCAGCTTATATTAGTATGTTTCCCTAAAATGATGCAGATCGGAAATTCAAATGGGCTACACAACAGGAAACAGTTTTAATTGAGCACCTACCATTGCCCTAAATCCTTTTTACCATCCATATTTCTGTTTTCCCTTCATCCAGTGGTATTCCAACGGATGAACGGGTTGGATATCATATAAACATCACAGAAGAGGGTTTTCAATGGTGAGTGTTTCCATCCCACTGTTTCCTGTGGCGTGATCCACGAGTTTTTGGATCTGCCTCACTTGTGAGGTTGCCTCCTAACATGAGCCGTTGAAACTGATGGACGGAATGGATGTCACAGGTACGTCGCCGTGGGCCCCACAAAGCAGCTCTAGGTTATTGCTTCCCTTCCATGTAGCAAACATACACATCAATACATAATAATATCAGAATTATTGTAAATGGAGCGTGGGAAAGATAGTAACGTTGATTGAAGGATCCTAATCACTCAATTGGTGGCTATCAAACGTGATATTGGAAGCAAACCATTCGATCATTGAGAATATATGGCCCATATTTATACGGTCTGGATCTTCACAAGCGATTGCCACGTGTGTCGGTGAGCCGTAATCTATATTTGTTTGTTTGTACACGATTTCATCGGATGCGACTACGCACAGTTGTTTGTACACGTTTTCCATCCCGGACGCGAATTGTCTATATGCCCAGCGCCACACGAAGTTCTTGTGGTAGGAAGCTGTGTGGGGGCTTTCAGAGATTCACATGGCAAATCCACTCCGTCCATCAGTTTATAAATATCATAATAAGAGAGTAGTGCAAAAATCAGACAGATCCAAAACTTAATTGTGCCTCACCACATGGAACAGAAGGGGTTGAACACCCACCATTGGAAACTTTATGGGGACCACAGAAGTTTTGTATCAGGATGATATTTCTTCCTGCAGGTTATCTGAGAGGTAATAATCTTATGAATATGTTCGACTCTAGGAAGGTTTCAACGGTGGACGTTTCCGTTCTCACTTTTTCGTTTGGTGTGGCCAACCTGAGTTTTAGATCTCCCTGATTTTTGGAATACTGTATTATTGTGATGCTTATAAAATGATGGACAGAGTGGATTTGTCACGGGCAATTCTGTGGGTCCCACATAGCTTCCTAGCACAGAGATTCCTTATGGCTGCGTGGCACAGGCAATTCGCGTGCTTCAATCGTAAGCGACTTGCCTTTACCGAAAGCTCTTATTCCATTCGTTTTGTCACGTCATTTTAGGAGATCAGCCCAAACGTGAGGGAGATCCAAAAACTCAAGTGGGCCACACGAGTGAGATTGATCACCCGCGGTTGAAACATTTGTGGGGTCCACAAAAGTAGTGTATCGGGGTTGTATTTGTGTTTTACCTTCATCCAAGTCGTAAATCACCTTATTAACGGAGTTGTATTTGTGTTTTACCTTCATCCAACCCAAGTGGTAAATCACCTAATTAACGGGATGGCATATAAACATCACGGTGGGCCAAGAATGTTTCAAGAATGGTGTGGCCCACTTGAGTTTTGGATCTCCGTCGTGTGTAGGTTCATGTCCTAAAATGAGTTGATGAAATGAGTGGACAGAGTGATATGACACGAACATTGTAGTGGGCCTACAGAGCTTTGGGTCACCAGGAACCCTCTAACCCTGGGTTAGAGGTAAGTTGCTTTATCCTTGGTCATTGTTAATTGGAGAAGGGGATTGCGTGGTCAGCCCAATGCCACGGAGGTGTTAGGACATGGTTAGATTTGATTGGACCATGTGCCGCATTTGGAGATGGATGTTTAAAAGTTGTTAGGTGGAATATATACTCAACCTCGACCAGCTCTAACAGCGACACATGGCCAATCAAATCTCACCACACACCCAACGCCACCGAGCTATGTGTTGTTGGGGTCACCACACAATCGGAATCCATTTTGGACTGGGTTTACAAGTTTTCTGGACCAGCCTAGAGTGTAGTCCTAGGTCCTCAGCAGTCCCCCCCTCCTGTGGGCAATAACTTGGACCTTGTCTATTTGGGCATCTAACCTACTGGACATGTGACCTGGCCTAACAATGTTACATTTGTTGGGCTGATCTAATCTGTGACTCGCAAGGTTAATTTTCAATAAGAAATTTTCAACTTGAGAAATGTAGAATTTCAATGACACTCTGCAAGAGGAATGATCAAGTGGGCCAGTCTACCAACATCATTGTCATCGTAGTGTTGTCCGACTCCGTTGGATCGGCTACATGAATCCTGTTTGCTTAGCAAAAGTTGAACAACTGACTATCTACAGACACCATCTACAGACACCAGCCCCTGTCTGTTTGGACTGGGACAGGTTAATGCATCATTACCAGGTGAAGATAGAACATCTTTCTAGTGTATCTCCTACTGGCTATTGTTCATTCCTCTCTTGTGCTTTGCCATTTTCTCTTAAGCAATGGGAATTGACTGGTTCCTTTGATGTAGTCTCCAAGGTGTTGTTTTAACTTGATTACATAGCTTGAGGTATTGTCAATGTAAAATATAGGGTTGTTACTCATGAGTAAATTTCATGTATTCATTCACAATAAAAGTTAAAAATTGCAGAGATTTTTCCCTTTCAAAGAAGGATTTCAGATTTTTTTTTTTTTTTCCCTAACAACAATCTGCTCCTGGTGTGCTATATAAACTGTTGACAAGTTCTTGTTGTTATTGTTTTAAATCTATAAGCAGCAGGGTCAGTTGATGCCATCGAGCAGATGTTCGATGCCATTGGAAAAATCCAAAAAATCTATGTTTTGTTGATGGAACGTTTTGGTGTTTTACTCGATGTCATTGAAGGTGTTCGATGCCATCGAAGATCCATCAAAGGTGCCATTGAGCGTGTACGCAGAATTACGTATGTCACGCCCCAAACTCGGAAACCGGGCTCACAAAATTCCCGATCGCCGAATCCGGCGCCGACAGCCTCCGTAGAACCCCATTCTCGGACCCCGGCACCCATTCACCAGGTTCCGATCCTGGGATACTACAAGGAGGGTTTCAAATCATTAGTCTGATTCATAATGAGCATAACAAAAGCATAACCCACAAACAATAAGCACAAGAACACCACCACAAAATCCACTATGATCAAAAACTTTTTAGTACAATGCGACGAAAAGGGAAAATACAATGTAGTGCAAAAGATAGAAACTCCAAAGCTCATCTGCACGGTCCAACTACGGCGAGACTGCGGCTGCGTCCTGGCGTCACCTGCCCGCATCAATCGTGCATAAGCTTATGGAAAGTTTAGAGGGTGGTGTAAGTGTGTGCGCAATATAAACGTGCTCAATATGCAAGGTCAGAGTGATGCGGAATCATGGTGATGAGTACATAAATACAATCAGCCGTAGCAAGGCTATGCGGTGCAAGATATGAATGCTATCGGCCATAACACGGCCATGCGATGCGAGATGCAACTCAAGCATGCCAAACCTCATCATATATCGGTAGTTCTCATTCGGATAATCACCGGGTCCAATACACTCCAAATGGCACTGTCGCTCTCCTAGCCGCACCCAAGTAGCGTAAGAAACCTCACTATCCGCCCGACCAATAGTCTGCCAATCCTACCCGAGACGTCGATAGCGGACCCATTCGCGAGTTGGTCAAACTCATAATGCCCCCTACCCTCTGCGAGTAAGGCCACACCCCTTTCCAATCGACCACGACACAGTGGGAGACGCGGCCTCCTGGTATTTGGCCCTCATGCGCTCGTATATCCACTCGGTCTCGACGTTGGAGTCATCCTCTGGTACCATCGGGTTTAGGGATTTTTACCCAGGGACATCTATGGTGCCCGTATGCTAGAACCAAATAATTCCGGTCTCCAATCCTGCCATCCACGATGTATCTGTGGAGGCTATGGCCCTGATGTCGCTAGGGCGTACAGTAACTACAATCACACAAATGCAAGTGCATGAATCATACTATCAGTCATGCAACAGCCCTGTATATACCATGCACTTATATGAGGCAACTTCGCCTATCAGGGAGCCCATAAACAGTCTATCCAAAGGTATATGCTATGATCGGTCATTCCTCACATCAGGCATACATATGGTGCGAATGATCATGAATCATGCATCTATACTAAACATGTAATAAGAGATGGGTTCTAGGTATAATGGAGATGGCCCTAGGCGGCCTTCTTACCATAATTTTGGGCCTATCAGTGGGCCTTAGGGAGAGTTATAATGCGGACATTTAACCAACATTATCCATTCAATGTGGACATAAAACCAACATTGCTCTCAAGGAATGGCCTTCCATGAATCACATATTGTAATGGGCCTTTGTACATCTAATTGGGCCTTGACCCAAGGACCCAAATACATCAAATGAGCTACATAACATGAGCCCCATATCTATATCAAGGTGGGCCTCAATGGGCCTCATAATATGGGCCTAATACAAATCAAGGTGGGCCTCAACAAGGACCACTAATGCATGAAGATGGGCTTCCACAATGGGCCTTAATTATCTCCAACACAGTTGGACAGTTGGATGAAACACATACATCATGATGGAGCCCACTCTAGTGGAGGGTATGGTGTATAATACATACATAAGTGGGTCCCATGCGGGGCCTACCATAATGTTTATTCCCCATCCAACCCATTGATAAGGTCATTCAGACCGGGGCCCACAGTAGTGTTTATTTTCCAAACCACCTAGGGCCCAACATAATGTTTAGTTTCCAACCAACTGTTCATATGGTCATGTGGACCAGGGTAGGGCCCACTACAATATTTGTTTATCACCCAATCTATTCATAAGGTCACGTGGGCCTGGATAGGGCCCACTGATATTTATTTTTCATACAAAATGGGCCCACCGATATTTATTTATTTATTTTTTTTATACAAAATGGGCCCACTGTGATGTTTATTTTCTATACAACCCGTTGATGGGGTCGTGTGGACCAAGGGCCTACTGAAATGTTTATTTTCCATACTATCTGTTCACAGGGCCACGAGGTGGAGGGGCCCACCGTAATATTTATTTTCATACAACCCGGTCTGGACCAGGCCCCACTGTAATGTTTATTTGCCATTAACGTTAACGAGGCCACCCAAACCTAGGGCCCACCGTGATGTGGTCCACGATCCAGCCCACCCATTTTGTGTGTCCCACTGGACTAACGGTCCAGGCCAAATTTCAGTGACATCCAAAACTCTGGTAGGCCCCACCAAGCGATTTTGCATGTTTTGGCATGTCTTCACATGATTTTAAATGGTATGGCCCACCTGAGTTCCATATAAGGCAGGTTTTTGGGATGGACGGTCAGTCCATGGGGACCCATCAAATGCACGGTTTGGATGGTCGAAAGGCGTCAAGGTGGGGCCCACAGGAGGGCCGTGACCCAAGCCCATCCGCCCGTCCGCCCGTCCGTGACCAGCGCAGGCAGCGCCTGCGTAGCGCTGACAACAGCAGCAGCAGCTCTGCTGCTTTCTTTCTTTTCTACGGTTTTTCCCAGGCGGGGCCCGCTTCAGTAAGATCCACACCAGCCATTAGTCCCTGTGGCTCGATACAAACCCATAGAGTCCAATATTGGGCTGTTTCAGATATACAGGAGCATCAGGGAGTAAATCAAAGGCAGGAAACTTGTTCGCCATGCTATGGCCCACCAAAAGTTCAGATTGAGATCATTTTTCGGCTCAACGCCTAAAATGATCTGGGAAATAGGATGGTCGGCTTGGATTACATAAAAACATCAAGGTGGGGCCTGCATGAATGGCTCACCTCTCCCTTCCCTTTTTTTTTATTATTAAAGTACACACCCATTGCCAATGCACACACTTCATTTGCCAACGTCCAGCGTCCCCTGGACGCTGGACGACATGCCTAAACACATTTCTATGGTGGGTCCCACGTAGATGTGGCCCACCATCATATATGGATATAATATATATTATATAAAATATAACATATATATATATATATATATATATATATATATTTAAAAAAAAAGCATTGGGCCATCCATACAATGGATGGTGGGGATCATCACCTGAAATAGAGTGGGCCATACCGTCTGATGTAGATGGACGGGGTAGATGTAATACATATTGGTGGGATCCACACCATCACAACAAGAGAAGGAGAGAGAGAGAGAGGAATATACGGTGAGATAAAGAGGAGGGACCCCGCCACTATGGGCCCTCCATTGATACTTCACATACATCAAAATGGGTCCCACAACAAGTGGGCCTTAAAGATCAAGATTTCAACGGTGGATCACCCACCTTATCTTCCTTCTTCTTGGTCCCTTAGACTCCAATGCTCCTTACCTTCACTTTTAATGGAGGTTGATGAAAGATGAATGGTTGAGATGGAAGATGAGAAGGTGTAGATGGAAGATGGAAGGTGGGCCACACTTGAGAGGGAGAGGAAGCTTGGACGTTTGAGGCTTGGGGGTTGCTTGGAGAGATATGAGAAATGAGAGAGAGAGGGGTGATAAGGATGGGTGAGGTGTGATGGGGGATGGTTTAGGTTGAAAAATTGTTAAAGGGGTATGGTTGATGTTGAAAATGGGAAAAAGAGGAGTGGTGAGGTGGAAAGATGGTAGACTTTTGAAGAAGGTGGAGATGGGTTGTTGTACTTGATGTATGGGATGCATTTATGGTTGATTAATGGGACTAATTGTAGAGATTCCCTCGAAATCCACAACGCGCGGTGTTTCTTTGGAATAAACGCTGATCGGCATCTTCTTACCTGGGTATCGGTTCGGTGCGCAAGTCACGGCGTTGGAACCGCGGCGACGACGCGGTCGCTATGATACAACTTTCGGATCAAGCCGACGTTGGTGCGCGGAACCTGGCTTAGGATCGTGCGCAAATACCGAATACGGTGCGAAGGTTGCCGGAATTTGACCGGAAGGACCGCGGAAGCTAACGGAATGGTACGGATTAGAACACGGGTCTTACAACGTAAGTGTGGGATTTGTTTCCTATTCTGATTGTGATACTATATAGTGCTATATATATCGGGTGTAACCGGGGTTTGAGAGTATGTAGAGGAGTTCTAGACTTTCTAATTCGTTCTTAAGGATTTCAATGGCATAGCTTGGGCTTGTGACATAAATTCGAGGCTTGTTCAAATCGGTAACACTCTCTCTTCTATTTTTTCTTTCATAGTGCATTATTCATTTCTTTGTGCCGTGGTTTTTTCCCCAAAGGGTTTTTCCATGTAAAATTCGGATTGTTTGTGTTTGGACTTGGTTATGCGATTGGTAGTACTTTGCCTGATTCGTCTCTGTGTGCTTTCGCAATTCCCCAACAAGTGACATCAGAGCTAATGTTGGGAAGCAGATCGCATATGAAAGCAACATATCAATGGCATCTAACCCGAAGTTCGATGTTGGAAAGTATTCCGGTAAAAACAATTTTGAACTATGGAAAGTTAAGATGAATGGTGTCCTAGTTCAACAAGTATTGGACGATGTCCTCCTTGAAAAGTGATTAGAATCTATGATTGAAGATGAATGGATCAAGATGGATAAGAAAGCAAGAACCTCTATCCAATTGTGTTTAACGGATGCGGTCCTATATAATATCGTGAGAGAGAAAATTACAGCAACTACATGGGCGAAATTAGAGAACATGTATATGAAGAAATCTCTTCAGAATCATTTGTACTTGAAGCTTCAGTTGTTCAATTTGAAGATGGCAGATGAGGCTAATGTTGAGACCAATATTAGTAATTTCAATAAATTGATTTGCAAATTATTGGATGTGGAAGAAACAATGAAAGATGAGGATCAAGCATGCATTCTGCCAAATTCTCTCCCGGCTTCGTATGAGCTATTCAAGGACTTGTTGTGCACTGATAGAACTACCATTAGCGTCGAGACCATTATCTCATCCCTTCAGTCGAAGGTGATGAGAAAGAAAAATGGTGACATGGTTGCTTCTACAGATGCACTGGTTATGAGGGGGAGATTCTGAGCGGAACAGTGAATCTTCATGACCTCGAAATTAAGGGCAAGGGTAAAAGTAAGTTGAAGTACTTAAATTGTGGGATGACCAGTCACATGAAGAAGGATTGTTAGAATCCTAAATCGAGAAAAGAGAATTCAGAGGGTTCTTCTAGGGAGGTTAATACTGCAGAATCCAGTGAGGAAGCAAATGGTAGTGATGTGCTCACCGCATCAAAATTCGAATACTTCCACGAAGAATAGATTTTGGTTACGAGAGCTTCATACCACATGACTCCTCATCAGAGTTGGTTCACTAGTTACGGTTAGTGCGATGGTGTCTAAGTGTTTATGGGCAATGATAATGCCTGTAAAGTGGTAAGTGTTGGATCGGTGCGCATCAAGATGTTTGATGGCATTGAGCGTATTTTGATCGAGGTTAGACACATTCCTGATTTGAGGAAGAGTTTGATATCTTTGGGAGTATTCAAGGCGCTTGGGTGCAAATTCACCGGGTTTGATCGTGTCCTTAAAGTTTTAAAGGGGTCACTCATAGCCATAAAGGCACATATGAATGGAAACCTTTATAGATTTTTCAGGAGTACTTCATTGGGTGGAGCTGTAGTGTCTTTAGCGGATTCCACGTCTGTACGTATGTGGCATATACTCTTGGGTCATATGAGCGAGTGGGGTATGAAGGTACTTTCTGACCGTTGTTTAATTACAATTTTTAAAAGAATTGGTAGTTGAGGAAGGACGCATTACTCTAGAGAAAATTCACACGAGTGTGAATCCGATTGACTTGCTTACGAAGGTGGTTCCCATGTAGAAATTCAAGTTTTGTGCAATTTCTATGGGCTTGGCGAAGGCGTAAATGAAAGACGGAGTGTTCACGAGAAGTAATGGTAGAGTTATGATGCAAGGTGAAATTAGAGATGTGGATAAGAAGCTATAAAGAATGAAAATTGAAGACATGATGGTGATTGTTGTCGATGTCTTAAATCTGTAAGCAATGGGGTCTGTCGATGCCATTGACAAACCGCTCATGCCATTGAGCAGATGTTCGATGCCATCGAAAAAATCAGAAAAATCCATGTTTTGTTGCTGGAACATTTTGGTGTTTTACTTGATATCATCAAAGGTGTTCGATGCCATCGGCAGATCATTAATGCCATCGAAGACCCATCAAAGGTGTCATCGAGCGCGCACGTAGAATTGTGTAAGTGTGGGATTTGTTTTCTATTCTGATTGTGCTACTATATGGTGCTATATATATTGGGTGTAATCAGGATTTGAGAATATGTAGAGGAGTTCTAGCCTTTCTAATTTGTTCCTAAGGGTTTCAAGGGCATAGCTTAGGCTTGTGAGTTAGATTCGAGGCTTGTTCAAATTGGTAACAATCTATCTCTTATATTTCTACTTTCATAGTGCATTAGTCGTCACTTTGTGCCATGGTTTTTTTTTTTCCCGAAAGGGTTTTTTCACGTAAAATTCAGATTGTTTGTGTTTGGACCTGGTTGTGCAATTGGTAGTACTTTTCTTGATTCATCTTTGTATGCTTCTGCAGTTCCCTAACGATTCTCTCCTTAGGCCTTGTTTGGGGATATCTTTAATCCAAACGTGAGACTAAGGTTTTAATGATAGATAACACCCATTTCTACTCAACATCGTAAGCCTCTAATTACATACCGTCTTAATATGGGTTCAAATCTTGATGACCCCTTGCATTGAGTGTGATTTGGAGACTGACTGCCCTTGCATGGAGTGTTTCCTAGCAATGTGGTGATCAGGTGAAATAGGTAGGAGGTTGGGCTATGTGGCTGGGATTCTTCTTAAAAGGAAGGTGTGTCAGCTCTTGAAAAAAAAACGTTGTGAGTATATGGTTGCATTAGATCTTGACAAAGAGCAATGTGTTGTGGGTGCATGGTTGGATGGAGAGAGTGTTTCGTGGAGTTTTACTTGGCAATGCAGTGATCAGGTGAAATATGTCGGTGGTTACACTATGTAGGCTGGGATTCAACTTAAAGAATGGTGTATCAGCTCTCAACAAAGAGCAATGTGGTGTGAGTGTTACCGCCCTCTCATGGAGTGTTACCAAGAAACGCAGTGATCAGGCAAAATGTGTAGATGGTTACCATGTAGGCTGGGATGTTCTGAAAGAAAGGTTTATCAGTTCTCAACAAAAGCCAATGTGTTGTGAGCGCATGGTTGATTGTAGAGAGGGAGGGCTTTTACACTTCCGTGGGTTGGCCATTAAGTCCTAATTACTTTGGCGATAGAGACGACGACGTTACCTTCTAGATGTCTTCTTCTCTTTATGCATCTTTTCACCTCTTTTCTCTCTTACTCGTTCCCTGGGATGTTTTTGTTTTTCATAGTTTCCTTACTCGCCAAGCTTCTGACCTCTCTTTGATGGCTTCCACCATCTCTTTTTCTGCAATAGATCATGATGGAAGCCTTTTGCAATCCCACAAGTTGAGATCCATCCTTTGCCTGACCTCAGGCTTGTGTTTCTAGGCCCTTCCTTGTTTGACACCTACTTTCAGCTTCCTATGAATGAAGAAATTGGGGCTTGTTTGGATAGTGCAAACTAGGGGAAGCATTCTATTTACATTCACAAGATGTTTGCACTTGCCTGGGAAGTGAAGGATGCTATTCGCATTTCCTTCCTGAAGTAGGGAGTACAACCCTTTTTTCCCTCAGAAAGTCAGTTTGAGGGAAATGAATTTCCATTTGATATGACATTTTAAATGACACTTTTGTAAGGATAGAAAATTTCCCTCAATGGGATTGCAATTCAAATAGTTTCAAATCTAAAGGAAAAGAATTTTCCAATACTTTTCTTTTACAAAATAAATAGGTGGAAAGGGTTTGCTTCTCCTAACACTAATGTCAGTTCACCTCCCACTTACGTTACATGTTTAATTTGCTTTACTTTCCCCTAATTTGCACTCTATCCATGCAGATGCTCATTAATGATGCTCGTTGTTCAGGAATTTGGTTGAAGAGGACTAATCCTCTGTGGATTTGGTTGACTAAATAGGACAACTACATTGTTTGATAGAAACGGTTAAAACCTCAATGTGAGGCTTGATTGGAAATCCCACGAATGAATGCCTTCACCTTTCCTTGAGATTGGTCTGTTTTCTTGTTCTTAGCAAACTCTAAGGATGGGGATTTGGCCATGTTATGATGAATAATACGACCAAAGTTGACTGTTCTCGCTCTTAGCAAACTATAAGGATGACGATTGGTCGCGTTATGGTGAACAATACGACCATAGTCAACTGATGAGGAGGGAGGAATCCTTGGGTTTGTGTTGGTAAAGATTACTGTTGATAATGCTTCTGCTTCTACATGTTGCTTTTTTATTAGTCAAAAGAAAGCGCCCACCAAGAATGAGCTGGTTTGCAAACCAGTAGTTTTTCAAAAGGATGACAATGGGCAACCTCCTACAAGGAGGAGGAAGCATAAAGAACCAAAACCATCGTAGACCAATGAACCAAATCCATATCAACTTGTTTGTTTTAGCCCACCTGATTTCTATAGAATATTAGAAGGTAAACAATTGAAAGGGAAAGCTGTCTCCCATATTTTTAGGAAATGGTATCACCTTTTTTTCAGAGGAAACTATGGAAATGAAAATCAATTTCCACTGATAAATTTGCAAATAGGGAAAAACAGACAAATTGTTCATCCTAAACATTGATTCACTTGTTGGATCCCCCAGGATGCACTGCATTTTATCCTTTTACGGCAGCCTGTCACATCCCTTCCATCCAATCCCATCTCTCTTAGGTGGAAGCTCTTGGGCCAAACTAAAAAAACAAAAAAAAAAAAAACAAAAAAAACAAAAACGAAAAAAAAAAAAAAAAATAGGTTGAAAGAGTTGGAGTTAATGTATGGTCGTTTACAACAGAATTGAAGAAGACAATCAAGAAAGTGCTAGACAATTTCAATGTCGATGATGAAGAAAAGGATGCTTTGAGAAAACTGGTCATCCCTACTTCTAGGAGTAACCTCACAAACAGAGGTAGTGGTAAACAGTTAGTTGAGACATCTGATGAGGTTTAGGCCCAGTTTGGGCTTTGGATAGCTCGTTAAGAAACTATTAGTGATGTAGGAATGTGTTTTGCCAAAGTCCTTCAAATCTCCCATTTGAATTATAATTAGAAAGTGTCTTAAATGCTCTAATCCTTTTTATTTAGAAATTTATAAAACCTACTTAAGAGTTATAATTTTAATATTAATGTTTACAAATTCTAGGGTGTTGTTTAAAAGGAATTGCAAACAACATACACCATGGTCTTAATGTTAAGGAAGGGAGACTCTCCCCATGAAAAAGTAAAGGACATGAAGGGCTCGTTCTCTCTCTTGCTCCCTCCCTCCCTCCCTCCCTCCCATTGGATTTTCTACCGCAACATGGCTTCTCCTTAACCTCTTGCCGAAGGTTTTATAGGTATGTATGCATCAATTGATCTGTTCATTCAAGTCTCACCATGGGCTATTCAACTGGGTTGAAGCCTTTTGTTCATACCATCTCACAGGGTGCAGACCCTTTGCATGCATCCTAGTATGAACATTTCATTCCCTGCGCCTGGGTTTTTCTTTCATCATTGGGCCTAACCCCAGGTACCTTGAAGCTAAATACCACAAATTTCGGCACACTGTCTGTACATCTTCCAACACCATAATGTTCTTTGGACACCTTGGGAAGGGTATGTTTGCAGTCGACATGCATAATCTCTGCTTGAATCTCCTTGAATTTGAGTACTGAATCTTGATTTGTAGTACATGCTCCAGGCCAATGATGAGGGCCTTGTATCTTGGCTATATGAGATGGGCACATCAATCATATGATGCCTTCACTGACTCTGCTCCATTTCAAGGTAATCGAAAAGTCTTCACTTGGGATGATATTGCTCTTACCATTCATTGTACTGGTACTATAGCTCTTGAGCCATCAAGACTTTTTTCAGATCGCCATGTACCACAGGTGGCAAAATTATGATATCTTTAGAAGAATACACCCATCAATTCTTCTCTGGCGGCAAGAATGAAAAGTTATGCAGGCTTGCCTCTCCTTAATAGCATCTGGACGGGTGGGTTTCCAAGTTTTATTGTTGTCAATAGCTTGATTATGCAGCTTCCTACAAATGAATGGATCTCCTTGCTTCATCTTGGTTAGAGTTGTGAAGTGTCAGATCTATTTTTCCGAATTTGAAATAAAATAGGTGAGTGAAGTTTATGTTGCTGATCGAACTTTTCAACTTTTTCTTATACCTCAGCTGAGGTGCATTGATAATTGCCTAAGACTTCCTTTTGTTATCTTTAGTCCCTCTTCAACGTACTAGATACAAAGGGCGTTACTTTCCGAAGTGCCAAACCGTGTTTTTGAGCAGTTTCAATTAAGCTTATCCTCACACATTTGCTAATCAATCTTTCTAACTAATTTTAAGAGTATACCATGAACTTAGAACATCTAAAGTTTGTCTTCCTCACATCTTGTTTAGAGATGAAAATGTGATAACATAAAATGCCTGTCCATGAAAGATAAGATCTCATCCTAGGTGGTGCCATTTGGTAAAGTAGATTAGCTGACATCGTTGTCTTTTTGGTAGGGCTCTGGGGTGACTGCCTCTCCGAACAACATGGTAAGGAAACCTAGACTTGATCTTAGGCCATTCCTCAAGAGTGCAAGTACACTACCAACTCGGCTGCCGAGCTGGGTGTATTTTGAAGCTGACTTAACTATGGTCAGTTTGACCTTGAGGTCATCGGACCTTGCAGGTGCCTATTTGAGGACACTTCTAGATAATGCCTTCATTCAAATAATTGGTATCAAAGTTGGATGCACCAGTTTGGTATCAGAGCAGGTCCTAATGATTGTGTTAAAATCCTGAATCAACAACAATCTCTATATTTTGTTTTCAAGTTCTTTAATCATACAATTCTGCATCTTTTCTTTTGTTTTCTTCATCGCATTCATTCCTAGTATCCCCCATTAACTTTTTCTTTTCTTTTACAAAACCCAAAAGTCTAATTAATAAGGGGAGTCTTTGCTATTAGGGGTGCACACGGTTTGGTTTGGTCCGGTTCTGGGGTGAAATTGGAACCGAACCGTTCCTTAAGGTTCCAGGATTTTCGAACCGGAACCGGACCATTAGCACCCTAGAACTGAACCGGAACCAAACCGCGAAAACCGGTTCAGTTCTGGGTCAGTTCCACGGTTTTGGACTTTTTATAATCCGGCCCAATTGCATGTTTTATTTTATAATTTAGCCCATGTCTATTCGTGTTGTGATCCACTTGATGAATGGCTTAAATATTGTATATGGTGTGAAAAAATACATTTATGAAAACAAGCTAAGGGTATATTGTAAACCATAAATCATGAGTCAAATATACAACTAAAATATATTGTAAACTCACGGTTCCAGGTTCGGTTCCACAGTTCAATTCCATGGATTGGATCCACAGTTCGGATCCACGGTTTGGTTTGGTTCTACATACCTCCAAACCAGAACCAAACCGAACTAAATGGTTCTTTAATTTTTGGAATTGGAACCGGAACCGGTGCACTCTAGAACCGGACCAAAGCGGACCATTTGGTCAGTTCCGGTTCGGTTCCATGGTTCTATCGGTTTGATGTGCACCCCTATTTGCTATAATTTCGGCAACTATCTACCCTCCATAATCTAGCCTAGTAACACCCCAAAAATTCAGCATATTTTAGACCAAATCTAACCCATATTACATCTCATTAAAACCCCCCCAAAATTAGCCCTATTCCGGCCCATTAAAGCCCTTTTAAAATCAGCCCTATTCTAGGGCATCAAAACTAACAAAAAATAAAAAATAAAAATCAGCCATATTTCAGCCCATTAAATCCCAAAAATTAACCCTATTTTAGTCCCAATTACAACCTATTAAAAGTCCAAAATCCCAAACCATTAATAGTCCCAAATCCAACCGTGTTTCAACTTATTAAAGCCTAGAATCTTAGTTCATTAACAATCATTTGCTTTAAATTAAAAACCGTCCTATATTTTGTTCATTACTTTCCTGATGTCACCCCTTGATGCGATGTTTACCTATAGTGGTCACATCTATTGAAAGAAGCTCACCGATCAACAACGAGACAATTGCATCACTGAGCATTCGAATGGGTAGCTAACTTGGAAACCATTATTAACCAACTACGTGGAGAACCGGATGGAAAGCAACTTAATCTCATTAAAGTATTTATTTTTTATTTTTTATGGTGACCCAAATCCAAAATAAGAGTCTAATGAAAACCTTCAACTAATCAAAACGGTACGGGTCCTTGGAATCCTATTGATGACTTTATACAACGTCTCTTTGTATAAAGAGCCCATAAAGCTTTGATAGAGATGCCAAGAAAGATGATATCACCAAGAAAGTACAAGTCGAAGTTCCAGTCTTCACGAGTCATCTTAATGTAAAGGCTTTTGTCAATTGGATTACAACGTTTGAAGATTATTTTACACGGTACGACACGGATGATGTCCAGTGACATGGATGATGTCTGGTGAGTGTCAATGTTAAGTTAAAGGGGCCAGTAAGAATCTGGTGGCAAAGCATTGACGACAACTGTCCTCTTGGAGCTCCTTACGTTCAAAAGGGGAACTTTATCGGTGGATAAATACATTGAGGTTCAATAAGTTTTCTGTCTGTTGTAAACTTATAAAGACAAACCGTGTAGCACCTAACCACAATCAGGTAGGGTTACACCAAGAGATCCAACGCAAGATGATCATGTATAATTTCTAGTCAGTAGATGATCTTCATCGGAAGGTATGATGAGTTGAACAATAGTTGCAATAACACACTCTCCAACGTTTTGGTTGTTAGGCTGGAAAACTTCTATGAAAAAAAGTTTAAATTCACATCTTAACCAGACTCCGTCATAGGGCTACCGACTACTTCCCTACCCTTTTTAGCCCCACCCATAGATGTAAACTTTGATTGTACGGCCATAAGGGGTGTACACGAACCGAGCTAGCTTGGTTAGCTTGCTTGACTCGACTCGAAAAAGCTCGATTCGAAGTTGAGTTCAAGCCGAGTCGAGCTGATTTTTTGAGCTCAAAAATGAGGTTGAGCCGAGTTCGAGCTGGCCCCAGTTCGACTTGACTTGGATCGAACCCAACTCGAATCAAACCAGTTCGGTGACTCGATTACTGAAGGTATGTGTATGAAACAAATACCCATTTTTTCTTGATTTTTATGTTCCTTAGAAGGTGTTTGATAAAATACCTGTAAAAATCATTGCAACTGTTTTACATATAGTGGGATTTTGAAGGTGCAGTCCAGATGTTTATGAAAATGCTGCATAGGCGAACTCGGCTCGATCTTAGGTCAAACTTGGCTTGCACTGGCCTGAGCTATTGACCGAACAGAGCCGAGCTGGCCAGTCAGGCTCGAGGACCGAACCGAGTCGAGTTCAAGCTGAGGTCAGCTAGTGGCTGAGTCGAGTCGAGCTAAGGCTAGCTTGACTCGGTTCTACTTGATGTACACCCCTAATGGCCACCAAAACCTTTGCAGTGGCCTCTACCGCAAAACTCATACTAAAGGCAACCAATGGTGCAAGGACATAATACCAAGGACGGGGTCCTAATCCTAATCCTCTCGTTAGGCAAGAACGGTGGAGTGTTGACTGTTATTGGTTACGGACAGATATGGAACTCTTCTAATGAGTGTCTGCAAGTTAGAAACCTCCATTACTTCAATGAGGAGGACCCTTACTACTCAGATGATCATGAGTATTACAATGAACACTTGAGATGGAATAACCCTATGTAGAACTTACATCACAGCTAGAGGACCCCTCACTAAGAATGTAGTTGAAATTGCGGTTGAAGGCCTCACTCTGATCATACACTGCCTCCTTGCCACCACCGAGGAGGAAGAGGAAGATTGACAATGAGCTATTGTTTTCCGTACGTGGGCAAAATGCTAGGGTAGGTAATGTAACATGATCATCAATGGTGGTAGTGCGACAAACATCACCTTTCAATAGGTAATTGAAAAGCTCAAGTTTCCAACTAAAAGGCATCCAAAATAATATAAAGTTGCATAGGTTGACAACACTGCTATCCCTATGACTCGAAGGTGCTGAGTGTCCTTTAAAATCGGCATATATGAGGATGATATTTGGCATAACATAATTCCAATGAATGTCATCCACATCCTTCTTAATCGACCTTGGCTTTTTTATCAGAAGTTACAAAGCAATGGTGAGGCCAACACACATACGTTCCTATGGCGAGGTCATCAGATCCACCTTTGTCTATTTTAGCCTACGTCACCTCCTTCATCTACACCCCATTATCGACATCGGCTACTCTTCCTAACTCTCATATTGGAAGAGAGAAAGGAGAAAGGCATAATTTTCACTCTAGTCACAAAATAGCTACGGGAACTATTATGACTTGAATAAGCCTATTTCTAATGAAGCCAAATTCATGTTGTATGACTTCTAAGATTTGATTCCTGATGATCTGTTTGCGAAATTGCCTTCGCTATGGAGCATTCAACACGCTATAGAGATGATTTCCGCAACATTATTACTTATCTTACTAGCGTGTTGAATGAGTCCTTCTGAGTATGCTGAGTTGAAGCATCAAGTTAATGAGTTGATAAAAAAACAATACATCCGAGACAGCCTAAGTCCGCATGTTGTGCCAGCCTTCCTTAACCCAAGATAGATAAAAGTTGGCGTAAGTTTGTAGACGAATGAGCTATTAATAAAATTACATTTAAGTAATGCTTCCCCATTCTTCGACTTGATGATATTTTGGATTTGATGCCAAGTACTAGCATCTTCTACAAGATTGAACTTTGCATTGGATGCCACCATATCCACATTCGACCTTATAACCAATGAAAACCCAACATTTAAGACAAATGACTGTCTATATGAGTTCCTAGTTATATCATTCAGTGAAAAAAATGTCCCTAGCACTTCCAAACGCATTATGACCCAATTGTTGTAGCCTTTTATTGGTAAGTTTGCCATTGTCTATTTTAAAAACATTCTTATCTGCAGTAAGTCAAGGAAGGAGTACCTCAATCACCCGAACCTTATCTCCGGAGTCCTTTGCTACAAGCGCTTTTACATCGACCTTAAAAAGAACACCTTTATAAATGCATATGTGGTCTTATTAGGGTACATTGTCTCATCACAAGGTGTAGAGGACCCCGCCAAGGTGAAAGCCATTTTTGATTGACTAACACTTACCACTATCTTTAAAATTTGTAGTTTACATGGTCATAAATATTTTGCATAGAGCTTTAACAACATCATGACTCTAATTACAGATTGCATAAAAAAGAGAGTTTTGATGAACAAATGCAACAACATGAGCGTTTGATAGGAGAAAATGTAAGAAGATCAAAGCTCCAATCTCGCACATTTTGCACTTTGAGAATGTAGTTAAGGTGAGTTATGATGCTTCCAATGTTGACATTGGTGAAGTTCTCAGTTAGGAGGGTCGTCCAATAGCTTTCTTGAGCAAAAAGCTTTCCAATGCAAAGTAATGGTACTCTACTTATGATTTAGAATTTTATGTCATTGTTCAGACTTTGCATCACCAACGTCATTATTTAGTTGGCAAGGACTTTGTCTTATATTTTAATCATGAAGCATTCAAGTACCTAAACTCTCAGCAGAAGATTAGTGCTCATCATGTCAAGTGAAGCACTTACCATTAGAAATTTTCCCTTGTCATTCGTCACAGGGCTGGCAAGGACAAGTAGGTTGTTGATGCACTGTGCCATCGTTGTGCATTTATTGTCACCAATGTTGTCATTGTTCTAAGATTCGAAGAGATACAGTGTGAGTATGCTAATGACAAGGATTTCAAACGTATTTATACAAATATTTTTAGTGGAGACCATGCGAGACACCTGCATTTCAACATTCATAATGGCTCTTATTTCGATGTTTATTACTATTCTGAGATTCGAAGAGATACGAATTGAATATGTTGACGTCAAGAATTTTTGATGTATTTATACAAATATTCTTAATGGAGACCATGCGAAACCCTTACATTTTAGCATTCATGATGACTACTTATTCAAGATGATACAACTTTGCTTACCTAGTATGTCCATCCACGAGTATGTTATAGAGTTAAACACTGGTAGAAGTGGTCATTTGGGTTATTATAAAACCTTAACCCTCGTTAAAGATGGATACTCTTGGCCTTGTCTAAAATTAAATGTCTTAAAGATTTTCTAGTTATGCAGGATTTGCCAGCTTGCTAAGATTTTTTATTTTTATTTTTAAAAGAAAAAGAAAAAAAGAAAAAAGAAAAAAAAAGTGGTGGATTATATCAATAAATGACGATTCCACATGCTCTATAAGAAGATCTCAGCATGGGCTTCATCCTGAATTTGCCAAAGGCCGCTCAGAAAATTGATTCAATATCTATGGTAGCTAACCAATTTTTAAAGATGGCTTATTTCATACCATGCTCGAATACAGCAGACGCTCTCAAGATTGCTCAATTATTATTTTTAAAGGTTCTTCATCTTCATGGGCTTCCGAAGGCAATTGTATCAGATCATGATACAAAGTTCATGAGTTATTTATGGAAAACTCTTTCGACAATAACAAAAATCAAGCTTCGGTTTTCTAATGCCTACCACCCTTAGACCGATGGTCAAACAAAACTAGTCAATTGGGCAAGTCATTATGGTGTCTTGTTCGCAATCATATAGCTACGTAGGACTTGGTAATACCTATCACCGAATTTGCTTATAATAACTCAATTAACAGGTCCACAAGTAAGTCACATTTTAAAGTAGTAACTAGTATAACTGTCTTCTGGTCAATTTAGTTCATCTACCCACAAAGTCAAAACCAAGTGCGGAAGCTAATGACTTCATCTTCCATATGCAACAAGTGCATGATGAAGTTCGACGCAATATCGCACAAGTAATGAAAGTTATAAGCAACGTGTAGATATAAGACTAGGGAATATGACTTGATTATATCTTGTCTTTGTATTGAATAGTTGTCCCCAATATCTCGAAGAAGTTCTATCATCGCACTATGAGACCATTCAAAATTATAAAGAAGATTAGTGATAATGCTTATGTTTTAGATCTTCCACTACACTTACCTATAAGTCCTACTTTCGATGTGGAAGATCTTTTCATCTATCATGGGCACCATACAAACGATAGTATCGAAGAACAAGCCATCATACTTTCGATCATTTTACCACTTACATACATGATTGTCGATGTTCTCGATAACTAAATCGTCTTCACGGGTCAAGGTGATTATTGGAAGTTTTTCGTTCATTGGCAATGACAACATCTCTTCAATACTATATGGATCATAGTTACAGACTTCCAGTGCATGGATCATGATCTCTGTGAAAAATATCAGGCTATTAACTTGCCAGAGTTGACTTCTTTCAAGCTGAAGAGGATTAATGTAGGTTGAATTGGGCTCATGATCCATGAGATTGGCCCAACCCATTTAGCCCAAGCTCAAGCCCCATTGCTAGCTCATCAATAAGGAGGCCCAAACCTCATATTTAGGTAGCCAACTAGAAAAATCAATCAACTAGTTATGTAATAATTAATAAATTAAATTCTTTTAATTACATTCGTATCCCTTAGGCATTTCTATATTACTTTTCTTTTTTTATAATAAGTCATTAATTGTCAACGAAATTATGAATCTTTCTTAGTTGTACGTCTAAAAGCTTATTAAAGGGTCTGGCATGAGTCGTATTTAGGCACCTTCGAAGTAAATGAAAATTTCTAGTTATTGTTTTACTTTGCTCACTATTCTTATGCTTAGTTGAAGATGCCTATGTTTGGACGGATCTCTCCTATCAGTCGACTACACTAATATCCTTCACCCTTCCCATGCCTCTCCCCTCTCAAAATCTCTATTACTTTTCTCTCTATCCCCTCATCACTCCATGTCGCACGTGCCAAACTACATAGTATCCATGATGAAGAAAAGTGATAAATGAATTATATGAAGTATTAGAGATTAGCTTACTACAAGTGGGACATGATGATGAAAGTCCATATTGAATGTAACATAGACATCATAGTAGTTAGGTGTAGAGAATGGGTTTCAAGATATGGGCTTGGCTTATGGTCTTCGAGATTTTAGAGATAAGCTTAAGACTTGAGTTACGGGAAGTGGGTTTATGTCATGGAATGGTGAGGTGGTCCTAAAACCTTCGGAATGGGTTTGCAATAGGAATGGGTGAGTTTAAGAATGAGCTTGGGGACATGATGATGAAAGTCCATATTGGATGTAACATAGACATCATAGTAGTTAGGTGCAGAGAATGGGTTTCAAGATATGGGCTTGGCTTATGGTCTTCGAAATTTTAGAGATAAGCTTAAGACTTGGGTTACGGGAAGTGGGTTTATGTCTTATGTCATGGAATGGTGAGGTGGTCCTAAAACCTTCGGAATGAGTTTGCAATAGGAATGGGTGAGTTTAAGAATGGGCTTGGATGAGAATTTTTCAACAAGAGTGAGCCTAAGGGTACAGAGATAGGCTTGAATGGGACACGAACGTAAAACTAAATGAGCTTAAATGGGAATGGCCTCATGCTAAGATAATAGGTTTGAATGAAACAATTTTAAAACTAAGGAAATGAGCTAGAACAAGAATTGGTAGGCTCATCACCTCCATCAGTGCTCAAGACTCACTGTGAGGTTTACTCACCTACACAAGTCAAAGACAACGAAGACACGATGTAAGACTCGTAACCCTATGAGACCGACTGTACACTACGTTTTTAGTGCTGGCATGTTCCTAGTGAACCAGATCGACGAGTTTTGATCGCGATCCTATTTCAGTATCACAACACCCCGATATTTGTACCCTAAAGATCGCATGGGCGCTATGATTCCAACGTCATGTGATATGCCCCATTACAATCCCTAAATTAGAAGTTGTAGTTTTGGACAATCCGAGATGGGTGGTGCCCCACTTGCACAAATCTAAAGGTTTTCCAATCCATCAAATCCACCAATAAATCCATCAATCAACCCATTAATTAAGTCATCACTTCTCTCTCCCCATTTGTCAAAGCAACTCACGCCTCACATCATGCAACCCATGCCTAGCCATCCCTCCCTCCTTTCTCTTCCGCGGTCTTTCCGGTCGAATTCCGGCAACCTTCGACCCTTGTCCGGTATTTGCGCGCGACCTTGATTCTCATGCCGTTGACCCGAGTCGACTCAACCCAGGGCTTGTACCTTAGCGACCGCGTCGTCGCCGCGGTTCCGATGCCGCGACTCGCGCGCTGATGCGATGCTCTGGTCGGAAGTTGTGGGCCAGCGTTCGGTGCAAGAAAACGCCGCGCGTGCAAATTTCGAGAGAATCTCTACAAGGTGTCACATCAATCAATCAATCCCATCAATCCCATCATGTCAAGTACACATCAACTTTCACCATTTCCCAAGCAACCCCCAAAGTCAAAAAGTTCTTACAACCCCCATACCCTTTCTTACAACTTTTGTCAAAAAGTCAAAAAGTCTCTTACACCCATCCCTCTCTCCCATCCATCACTCCATCACCCATCACTCTCTCTCTCTCTCTCTCTCTCTCTCTCTCTCTCTCTCCCTTACAAGTCTCTCTCTCATTTCAAACTCTCCCATAGCAAATCCATACGTATGAGTCCCCCATGGTGAGAAAATTTCATTTGTGTGGCCCACCTTTCTATCCTTAGATCTCTCATCTCAACCATCCACTCCTCATCTTCCTCCATTAAAGAGGAGCACAAGGAGCTAAGGAAGCCAAGGGAGCTAGAAGATCAAGCGGTGGGTGTTTGGATAGGATAGTTTTTGATGTTTTTAAGATGGGCCAAGTGAGGCCAACCGATCAATGGTTCGGATCTCACTTTGGACCCTATGATGTGGCCAATGGCCCACTTGGATCATCATGATCATTCCATGATGGGGCCATTCTCCATGGACCCCATCATGATGTTTACTTTCTTGCATATTTAGGGTCATCTAGACCGTCTGATTTAGTGGAGAAGGGATCTCTACCGTTGAATTTTAATTTAATGAGCCCACATGTAATGAGACCCACTTGATGTATGATTTAGTGCAAGAGAGGGCCCATAGTGCCGGGGTCCCTCCATCACACGGTCTCACTCTCTATCTCTCTCCCTTTTATTTTATTTATTTTATTTTATTTTATTTTATTTTTCTTTCCTTTTATGTTAATGAGGTTATGTGGCCCACTTGAATGGACCCCACCATGAGGTAGGTATCTTATCCAAACCATTTATAAGTGGGGCCCACCTTATATGTGTAGCACCCGCACCATCCATCAGTGGTGGCCCACCTGAGCAGGCCCACCTTGTGTGGCAGACCGTCCAGCATCCCTGGACGCTGGACGTTTTAATGGGAAAACATAAATACTAGTTTAGTTCAAGCTTGGGTGGTCCACTCATGTACGCCCCACCTTGATGTATGTATTAAATCCACACCATCCATTCCTTCCCTAAGCCCTTTTTAGGCGTTGACCTGAAAGATGGGACCCATCAGACCTTCAGGCGGGCCATACCATAGCAAATGGTAGTTTTCACCATTGAAAACTTCCCTGATTGGTTATACACTGGAATATGTCCAATATTGGACTTGTTTTGCTCGTGGTGGGCCATGGAAGAACACTGGACGGCGTGGATTCACTGGATGCGGACCCCACCTATAAAATCCTCGGATTTAAAAAAAAAAAAAAAGAAGCAACACAGCAGCCGCTGCTGCTGTGTCAGAAGCGCAGCAGCGCTGCCAGCGCGCCAGCGCCCGGACAGACGCACCTTGATGTTTATATACCATCTAAACCGTTCATAGGGTGGGCCACTACCCGACGTGGGCCCACCCCAAAAATCAGACTGATCCAAGACTCGGGTGGCCCACATCAAAGGAAACAATGTAAATTGGACTCTACCGTTGGAACCCTTTTTGGGCCCACAGAAGTTTTGGATCAGGGTGAAATTTATTTTCACCCTTCATCTAGGTCTGCTGGACCTTATCAATGGTCTGGATGGAATATAAACATTATGGTGGGCCCCACATGGAGCCACATTGATGTATGTGTTTCATTCCCACCGTCCGCCTGGACGGTGGACGTGGAGCCACTGTGATGTGTGCGGGCCCACTGTGACGAGTGTGTGGGCCCACTGTGATGTGTGCGTGTGTGTGTGTATGTGTGTGTATATATTTATATATATATATATATATACATATATAATATTATGTTATATATAATACTTATGTATTGTATATATATATATATATATATATATATATATATATATTATATACTATATTATATATATATTTTTATTGATGTGGGAGGCCCACCTCAGTTGCTTGTGGCCCATGGTTGAGGCCCACTTTGGTGTACATATAAGGCCCATGGGTCGAGGCCCATTTAATGCATTAGGGGCCCATGGGTCGAGGCCCATTAAAATGTATTGGGGGCCTATGGGTCGAGGCCCATTTGATACATTATAGGCCCATGTGAGTAGGCCCATTTGATGCTCATATGGGGCCCAATTGGCGAGGCCCATTTGATACATATAAGGCCCATGTGAGCAGGCCCATTTGATGCACTCTAAGGCCCACGGGTTTTAGTCCATTGTAATGAACATAAGGCCCATTGGTGCAGCCCATTGATGTGGCCCACTTAATGAATATAAGGCCCATGTGATTTGGCCCATTTGATGTATTTAAAGCCCAATGGGATGTACCTAAGGTTTATTGCAATGTGCAGTCCCAACATGATTTATGTAATGACGTTTACGTCAGGGCTATGCCTTGGGAGCAATGGTGGTTTGACGTCCACATTGCAGGTATAGTGTGGTTAAATGTCCGCATTATGACTTTCCCTAAGGCCCATTGTTAGGCTCGTGCGTGTTATGTGTAGACCGTCTAGGCCCATCTTTGTTATGCACATCATCCATCCTATATAACATGTTTAGTTCCATGATTCATGAACATATGCATCATATGCATGCTTGATATGAGGAATGACTGATCATAGCATATTCCTTCGGGCAGATTGTTTAGGGGCTCCCATACAGGGGGTGTTGCCCTACATAAGCGCACGATATGCGCAGGATTGCTGCATGACTGAGTAGTGTGATTCATGCATTTGCATTGTGTGATATGGTTACTGTACGCCCCAGCGACATCGGGGCCGTAGCCTCCACAGACGTATCGTGGTTGGTAGTATTGGATACCGGAAATACTGTTCTACATGGGGTGCGATAGATATCCCTGGGTGAAAGTCCCTAAACCCTTATGGTACCAGGAGGTTGCTCCAACGTCTAGACCGAGTGGATGCATGAGCGCTAAGTGCCGATTACCAGACGGTTGCGCTTTCCACTGTGTCGTGGTCGGTTGGAAGGGGGTGCAGCCTTACCCGCCCGAGAGTAGGGGGCAATGCTAGGCTGAGTCTGACCAGCTCGAGGAATGGGTCCGCTATTGACGAGTCGAGCCCGATTTTTGGCAGGCGGATAGTGAGGTCTTTTTCACTCACCTTATTGCGTGCGATGGGGCGGCAATCTGGCTTGGAGTGTACTAGACCCCGGTGATATTCCAGATTTGAGCCGTATTGACATGTGGACTTAGATGAGGATTTGTATGCTTGACTTGCATTTCACATTGCATGGCCTTGGTATGGCCGACATCATTCTTTGCACCGCATGGCCTTGGTACGGCTAATGGGATTCTGGGTATTCATCAGCATGTTCCGCATTACTCTAATACCGTATAACTACATTACCACCTTGAGCATACACTTTCACCACCCTCTAAGCTTTCTATAAGCTTATGCACGACCGTTGCGTGCAGGTGACGTTGGATCGCAGCAGCGCTGAGGCTTGGACGCATGGCTGATCTTTTGTGGAGCTTTTGGTCTATCTTCATTGTATTTCCCTTATGCTCATTGTACTTGTAAAGTTTTTGATTATAGTGGAAATGTGAGGGAGTTTTTGGTTGTTGTTTGTGGGTTATGCCTTTGGTTATGCTTATTACGAATCAAACTGATGTTAAAAATCCTCCTTGTAGCATCCCAGGATCGGAACCTGGCGAATGGGCGCTGGGAGCCGAGAATGGGGTTCTACGGAGGCTGTCGGCGCCGGATTCGGCGATCGGGAATTTTGTGAGCCCGGTTTCTGAGTTTGGGGCGTGACACCATGTCTAGCCATCCCTCCCTTCTTCTTTCTCTCCCCATTCTACCCATCCATCTTCCTTTAATTCCCTCCCTTTCTTAAAAGTTCTACTACAATCTCCCCTAACTCCCTCTCATTTCTACCATTTTTCTAGCAAGATTGTATAAAGAGACTAAGAGAAAGAAAAAGATTAGAGAGAATTAGGGAGAGATTAAGAGAGAGAGAGAGAGAGAGAGAAAAGAGAAAGAAAGATTAGGGAGATGGTTTAAGAGAAAAGAGAGAACTTGAGAAAATTAGGGGAGATCAAGATATTAAGAGAAAGAGAGAAGAGAGGAGTTATTAGAGGAGATTAGGGGTGGATAGGAGCTTGGCGGACCATTCGATCGCCGATCCGAACCGATCCAACCGTTCATCCACCGTTTTGAATGCATGGGAGGATCAAAACCCTCGCTTTTCTTTGCTATTTTTCCATTTTGGTGGGCCACAAGGGTGGGACCCACCTTCATCATGTATGGAGTGCATGGTGGACCCCATAGTAAAGGGGGGGGGGGGGGGTGGACTACCTTGTGTGGCCCACTGTGATGTTTATTTCCAATCCAACATGTTGTTGGATTTATACAGATTTGGATGGTGGAAGACCATCAAAATCGGGTTAATATAAAGCTCGTTGGCCCAACACGAGTTGGTCCACTTGATGGACGGTTTAGATCTCTCATGAGGACCCGCAAACACACACACACACACACACAGAGGCATGCTCACCTGCACACTTGCACACCTTTACACACGTGTCATGGGCATCTAATTTGAATGGTCCATGTGATGCGGCATCCCATGAAACCTCAAGGAACAAATTTTCACCCTAATCGAAAACTCTAGTGGGCCATAGCAAAGAGAGGTGCAAATCAAGGGAGGAAATTGTTTTCTTTTTTCATGGCATACCAAAGTTGGATCAAAGTAAAATTTGGGCTTCGAGGGTTTCATGGGGTGTTGCATCACAAGAACCGTTTAGATTTTAGACTCACATCATGTATGACGAGTTCTCAAAAAGTTGAGTTCCCCAAAAAGTTCACACGAGTTCCATGAGAACTGGTGAGCAGATGAGCATTCGGCTATATATATATATATATATATATATATATATATATATATATATATATATATATATATATATATATATATATATATATATAAACGTTGGTGCCAACACTGCTGCCAACGCCCTGGGCGAGCGGACGCCCAACGTGGGTGTGGAGTGGGGCCCACACGTGGGACCCTCCATGATATTTGTGCCTTATCCACTCTGCTCATTTGTTTAGCCAGATCATTTTAGGCCAGTAACCAAAAATCAAGCAGATCCGAATCTTAAGTGGATAACATCGAGGGGAACAATGGACTGTTTCTTACTACCTATTTTGGCAGACCACCTTGATGTTTATGTTCCATCCATGTCGTTCATTCTCTTCTTCAGGCTGTTTAGGCCATGCGCCCAAGGGTCAAGCCGATCCAGATCTTAGGTGGGCCGCACCACAAGGAACTATGGGCGTAGAAACCCCTTGGACTTGGAATCCCTTGGACTTGGGAATCCCTGATGTGGGATCTCTTAGATTTAATGCTCTCTTGGACTTGGGATTCCTTGATTTATGGAATCCATTGGCTATGTTTGACACCCTGGATTCAAAATCCCTATAATCTTAAGTTAAAAGTGAGGTTTATTTGCGGGATTTGAAATTAATTATTAAATCAATTTAAAATCTCTAATTAGTGTGTGTAACACCCCATATTTTTAGTACTCGGGTGCTATCGAGTAACCCTACTTAGTATGTGTACAAATTTAGCTTAAGCGAACCAATTACCCTCGCCGTTAAGGGTAAACTTTACCCGTATACCAAGTCATCCATCCGTCATATTTCAGAATGGAGCGTCACATCACAAGAAAGGTCTATTTTATGGTTTAATCACCCTGATAGATAAACCAAATGTTCATTTTCAATATCAAAAGTCGAATCATCAAAACCCGCTATTCAGTAGACAGAGGCAACTGTGAATCCATTGGACTCTAGGAGCATCGGTCTAACTATATCCAGATTAGTCTGGGAATGTTAGAGGATAAACATAATCTGATCGACCACCAGATGAGGCCCACTTAAGCTATACTTAAAGTCAGATGGGTGGCCCATCTTAAGTTGATCCATAATAACTCACTTTAAATGTGAGTGTGTGTGTGTGTGTGTGTGTGTGTGTGTGTGTGTGTGTGTATTATAATACAAAATGATTTTATAATAATTTGTAGTAATACATATGTTACTTAAATTATACAAATTATGTATACTATTTATTTTACATTATTTAAACTATATATAAAATAAATTTAACGTCAACACATTATCATATAATTGATGTATATCGACTAATATTTACATTTTGTAATTTAAACTACATATCATTGTATTATACCACACACACACACACACACACACACACACACACACACACACACATATATATACACACACACACACACACACACATATATAATATTTCAAATTAAATAGTTTATTAATTGATAAATAATTATTAATATAAAATATAAAATTATACAATGTATTATAAGTCGTATATATGTTTATAATATATACCATATTATATACTCATGTAGTCATTATTACATAATATATGTTATTTTTATACTAATGTTGAAACTAATGGATATACCAGATTTCACTTAACACCACCATGGGCCGCGCAAACCACTAATCAAGCACAAACTTAGCATATATGGCCTACCTGAGTATAGGATCTGCCTCATCCTTTGGGCTGGACCCTAATATGAGCTGATAAAACAAATGAACAGAGTGGATTTGCTAGATTCATCATGATGGGCCCCACACAAGAGTGGAAGTGCACGGTTGGAACGCACCCGAGGTGCACCGGATCGGGGATACGGGTCAACTCGCGTCTGATCCGCAATCTCCTTAAAAAGGGAATTTCCTCTCTCTCCTTCCCGCTGCTGGGATTTTAAACGGACCGAACCCGTTTTCCTTTTGCCACGAGACGGCCCACCACTAGCCATGATCAGATGATCTGAACCGTTCATAATGTCCATGGAATTGGTCTGACAAATATCTGTTGGTTTCAACCGTTGGATTGTGCACAAGTATACACAATAGCAGCCAAAAATCAGGCTAACAAGCACACCTATTTCCAAAACGGAAAGGATTCCGTTTCCTCTGCTTTCCACGCTGGCGATCCGCGAGAAAGTCTCTCCTGGGATCTCAACCTTTCGTTGAAAATCATCCCAACCCTTCGTACTACGGCTTCCTCAATAGCCAGCCCGAGTTGCACCCGCCGCCGCTGTTGAAGCCAGATCATTGAAATGTGCTGATAGCCGTCCATTTGGTGGGTCCCACAATCCCCTAGGGACCAATACGGTCCTTCCAAAGATTACAGATTGGGCAATGAGCCGTCCAATGAAAATCTGCCATGATTATGGCCATCATCTTCTTCGGTTGCCCAGAAAACCCACCACCCTTTAGTGGGCCCCATTATTAGATCAGAAGCGTCCATCTGGTGGCCCCTAGCACCATACGACCCTCTATATCAACAGATGCTATCCATGCCTTCAAAACAACCTCTGATTTACCAATCTTTTGCAACCGAGTTCAAAATGAATTTAACTAATAACTCCACTACCTCGTTGATTAGTTGTTTCAGACTCTCTAAGATAGAATTAATGTGGCTTATATAAGCTCCCTTTTAGGGCAGCTATCCGGGCAAAAAAAAAAAAAAAAAAAAAACACGAGAGAGAAATAAAGCCGAGAGCGTCGCTCTCTTCCTGCCGCTCCACAGTGGGCTGGGCTGAGTCCCAACTCGGTCCGTGCTCTTCTAAGGAAAGGGAGAGAAAGAAAGAAGAGAGAAAAGAGAAGGAGAAGGCAAGAAGAGGAGAAGTAGGAGGGAGTTGCTGTCAAGTCGGGTTGGTCAATTGGTGCGGCACCTTGCTGCTGCCCGAGCTGCCGAACACTGACTCGTAGGGTCGCCCTGCAATGCCGAGTTAAGTTTGTTCTCGGCATCAAACGAATCAGCCACTCGCAGAAGCCTTGGTGCGGCAGATCATCTTGCAATCGTCGTCAACCCAAAACCAGGCGCTGAATGGAGGGTTGGATCTCATTGCCATCAGGTATCAATCTAAACCTGTCGAGTTGACTCGGTTTTTGGAGTAACTCAATAAATGCCGCAATGGCTCTAACTGTTTGAATCAGCACACACAGTTTTCACAACAACTAGGGCCATTGGGACTGCATTTTCACTGTTCGACCGTCTCCAACCCAGACTTGAGCAAGACCCACCCCTTATCCGATTGTAGCTAGCTAGGTAATACCCGAAACCGAGTTCGGCTAAGACAAGTTGGGTCCGTCCAGACCCATTGCTGGACATTCCAACCGAAAAGAAAGAAGAAGGGAGAGAGGAAGAGAAACGAGAAGAGAGGGGGGGCTGATTGTGGTTGTCATCGAGTCGACTCGGTTGGAACCGATTCTGACTGGGTCGAGTCGGACTTGGGCCTGGTCCAAGCCTCGTTGGATATTCCAGCAAAAGATGGGTGTGAGGGCGTAAAAGAAAGAATAGGAGAAAGAAATGAAGAAGGAAGGAAAGTTCTGAGTTGACTCAGTTTAAAACTGAGTAAAACACGAATCGAGCTTACAAGACGAGATTTACTTTCGAGAAGGAATCAGAAGCTTTCCAACATCTCAATTAAATTTTGAAAATTGGATAAGTCGAGTTAGAACTAAATTATTTGGGTACGTGTCTCTCAAATATTCCATCGTTATTCTAATTGAAATTTAATTATTGCCGTTAATATCCTTATTTGAATATAGGAGTTCATCCTCTCCAATTTCACTTCTAATCTCGCCGTAACTCTACACTAGATCGAGTGCAGGTGATTCATTCACAAGGTGAGGACTCACCCTTTGAACTTCCCATTTAAATTCATCAACCATAGATGATGTCTTAATCCTTTCCCTTTAGTATCTCCTAAGTTACTTAATTTTATTACATAACTTCTTACATGAACGTGTGAATAGAATAATGTGTTGCGCACCTTATTCCTGTGGTAGATAATGAACATATCTCTTTATTTATAACATGCATAAATAGTTTGATGATAACATGCTATCCCTTATTGTATATGTATTAATTAACTATATGCTATCACTTGCGCTTGAATGATGGAATGAATGAAACCTATCTTGGACTTTTTATCCTGCGGTCCCCATTTGCCTTACTTGACTTAGATCTCACCTGTGACTTACGCGACTTGGATCGCATATTTTCCTGACATGGCTTGGACCACATGTTTGCCCTACGTGGCTTGAGTCGTATATTTGCCCTTGTGGCTTTAATGGTTTGTTGGTGCCCTTCGTTGCTTGTTGATTGGTCATTATGCGGAGTTCATTATGATTTTCGGGTGGAGCTGAAATTCACTTGATGATTTTCTAGCCATCTTACGGAGTTCATACAATTTTCAAATGACGTCGAGGCTCCTATGTTGGTACTCTCTTCATCTTGCGGTGTTCAGTCATGTGATGATTTCCAGGTGGAGCTAAAGTTCATTTATCGATTTTCTAGCCATCTTGCAGTGTTCACATATGATATAATTTTCGGGTGAAGTAGAGGGTTGTATGTTGATTGTCCCTTCATTTTGTGGAGTTTAGTCATACCATGATTTTCAAGTGGAGCTGAAGTTCGTTTATCGATTTTTTAGCCATCTTGCGGAGTTCACGTACGATGCGATTCCTGGGGTGAAGTAGAGGTTCTAAGGTTGATTTTTCATTCACCTTATAGATTGCACTTGTACCATGATTTTTGAGTGGAGCTGAAGTTTGTTTATCGATTTTCTAGCCATCTTGCGGAGTTCACGTACAATGTGATTTCGGGTGCAATAGAAAGTCCTGTGATTGTTTTTTTTCTCTTGACCATCTGGACGTATTCCCTTATATTGTGATTGCCATTACATTTTACTTATGATGAAATCCTATTGATTGGTTAATTTTTGAGTATATAAGCATGATTATGAAATGCCCTGTTAAATATATCTAATTCCATGACTTGCAATCTATATTGGCTTATGAATGATGAGTGCGCAATCTTAGAGGGTGCTCCTCATTGCGATAGTCATTGACGCTATCAAACCGTAACAGTTAATGCAGGTATAAGGCAAGCCGATGTTGTTCACTAGATTGCTGGAGCAGATCGGGTAGTTGGGGAGCTAGACGGGGTCCCTGTGGCCCATATGGAGTTCCACCACTAGTTGATAAATTCTTGCTTTATTTAATGAACTGGTTATTTGTGATTATATAAGTCTTGTATGGGAGCTACATTTGAAATTTTATAATGATTAGAATGTTTTTATTCAATGCATAATTTACTCAAGCTTCATTGCTGTTAACTCTGATTAACGATAAGCGGTTCAAATTTACACTGAATTTTATAGGCTAACACTCGGGTTTTTGGAGAGCGAGTCATATATTCGGGTTCCAAAAACTGGGGCATTACAGTGTGTGTACGTAATGTTGATATTATGGTTGTATTAAATTCGTTGAGGCATATACTTTGCTTGAAATGATGAAATCCCAAGACTTGGATGGGCCACAAGCACAGGATCACATCCTTGTGACTAACCAACGATTTATAATTGTCGATTAGATCGACAATGTTCAAATGGTGAAGATAATCCTATTGATATTGATGATAATCTGATTATTTTGGGATATCATCAATGGGCCACGTGCCTAATAGATTGATAGCCTAGTGGCACACGTTGCACATGTGGGTCTTCATCCGGGTCATTCCCAATGGACTTTGCCTTGGCATATGTATTTTATCCATGCCTTACATCCAGTTATTAGATTTTTATATATAGGTTACATAAGGAGCCGATGTTAGTCTAACGTGGGCCACACCACATAGACCTTTATATTTCTAGTGGGGCTTGTCATTCAGTTCCCACCCTCTGTATATGATGTGCCAATTAGGGCCGGTAATCTCATGATATGTGTGATAACATGCTAGTGTGCTTGGCCTGATAGGACACAATGATAACATGCTTAATGTAATGGATATTATGTCTAGTTATATGCCCATATACATCATTTGTATGCCTGTTATGGATGACGATTATTCATAGTATAAGCCTGTCAGCTTGAGACACTTAGGGGACTTTATATGAGATAGGATCACCCCACATGATCGCACAGTATACGCAGGTTTGGTCCATAACTTGGGTAGTATGATTCATTCATTTTACATCTTGTATGTCACGAACACTTTTACACCCTAGCAACACTGAGGTTGTGGCCTCCATAAGCATATTGTGGGATGGCAGGATTGGATATCAGAAATATATGTTTTAGAATCAGAGTGCTACGAATATCTTTAGGTGAAAGTCCATAAACCCTTATGGTACCAGTAGGATGCTTCAACATCGAGACCGAGTTGATAATATAAGCGCCCAAGTGCCAAATACCAGTAGGTCATATCTCTCACTGTGTCATGGTTGGTTGAAAAGGGGTGTGACCTTATCCACCCGAGGATAGAGGGTTGTAAGCTAAGTTGAATTTGACCAGCTTGTAAATGGGATCTGCTATCGATGAGTTGGGTGGGCATTGCCATACCACTAGCGAGGCAGATAGTGAGGTCTTTTCCACTCACTTGGTCATGGCGCAATAGGGCGGTAGCTAATGTTGGAGTGTACTAGACCCTGGTGATGTTTCTAGTGACAACTATTCTGATAGGTAGGCTAGTTGATGATCATCATTATTGTGTTGCATTTTTAATATATGACATTCGTCCATGTAGGCCTTGCATTGCATAGCCTTGATATGGCTAACAACAATCATGGACTTGGTAGTTTAGCCCTTCATCATCTTTCGTATACTTTGATAGCTGTATTATTGTCATATGTATTATGCACACATATACACACTCTACTGAGCTTCGTAGAAAGCTTATGCGTATTTGTTTACGCTGTAAGTGATGCTATAGCGTAGCAGCAACATTGAGCTCGGAGCATGAGCCTGATCTTTTGAGTTTTGGTTATATCTTGTATTTTCTTTCCAGCACTGCACTCAAAGATTTTATTAGTGGATATGTGGTGATGATGTTTTGTGATTTGGTTACACTTGTGGTTATACTTCTTACAAAAAAAAAAAAAATCACCCTGAAGATCCTCCTTATAGAATCCTAGGATCGGAACCTGACATATGGGAGCTGGGAGCCGAGAATGATGTACTACGGAGGCTGTTGGAATTGGATTCGGTGGCCGAAAATTTTGTAAGCCCGGTTCCCGAGTTTGAGGCGTCACACATAGTGTCCCATACTACCATGTGTGGCCTATAAGCTATAATGAGTAGCACATTAGATCACATTTACTAATTGCTATAAATGGTGATTGTTCATCAATGGTAATAGTGGTATACTCGATTCAATCAAATATGTGACATCATTTCCAATATAATGACTATCTCTGATTTAGACAAATTTTTTATGGATTTAAGGAACATGGACGGAATTGGACTTAGGTGCAAAGCAACCCACAAGTAACCTAAGTTATAGTTGGTCAGCCTACTTTTACTTTAATCTATCTAACATGTCACTGATTGCAAACTCCAATGTGAGCAATCCTAATGTTATAAATTTTTAGAAGATAATCTTAACTATAACAGTCCATAATATTTTACACACACATATTCCATATTTAATCAAACACTTAACATGTTAATTTACAACAAAATCCAAATTATATGAATTATATTTTCAATATATGATAAAATCATATTATCAATTTGCCACAATATCACAAAATTCTTAATTTAATGTTAATCATGATTTTCAAATAAAGAGAAATTGAATAAACCCAATTTCATTAATTGAAAACTATAAAGGGTTAATAAAAGCTAATTTAGGAGAATAGTCCTTAACTATAACTTAATTCAGTATCCAAATTACAAGTAAAACACAAAATCTTTTAAAAATAAAAAAATAAAAATCCTAAAACCCTACAATCGAATGGAGGAACGACAACGATTTCTGAATTTTCCAGCTTTAAAACCCCAGAACCCTTTAGAAAACCTAAGAACTTGATTTTCTACCTCATTTCTTATGATTTTTCTCTCTCACACACACACACAGATAGTTTCATCGGAAAATGGAGGTGGGTCGCTCAACTCACACTCCGACGTTTTAATGTTAGTTGTACGATTGGGGACTTCATTTTAAAAATCTAATCTCTATGGAAGGTCAAGCCCACTGCAACAAACGTATCCCTATAGTTTCATGATCAAAGGCTCACCAACGAATGGCTTGGAACAATTTTAGACAATCTAGCTATTATTACAGCTTTTTAAGAATAAAATTTCATCGACCACCTTTTTGGATTCGCAGCGATCTCTGTTAAGCACAAGATGTAACCAAGTGCATTTATTTGCTACCTACATCATTTAATCACATTCCTACATAATAATAATAATAATAATAATAATATATTTATGCTAATTAAATATAATTTAAAGAATAGGTTAATAAGAATAACATATGTAATGTTGAAATATAGCAACATCTCATTGGTTGACGAGGACGCATCCGGACAGGTGTAAATAAGATCTGCCTCATTTGTTTTTGATAATATCCTAACATGAACCAACAAAATGGAGGGAGGGGTGGATTTCTCACAGAAGGTTTCAAGTAATCCGTATATGTGGGGAAATTTTGTGGCACCATTTTATTTTGGGAATAAAAAAGAGAAATGCTCAGTGCTCTCTTTCAATATTATTAAGTTGTGGTACTCCTAGTTGCATTAATTCACTTGGACAATCCAATTCATTTATCTAAGCAGTTATTAAGTTCAAAATGTATTTTAGGGATTACCATGCAAAAATAGCATTGATCGGATGATCCAATCCATCTTGATATGTCCTTATTTTCTATATAGCCATGGATGAATGGTTACAATTGCCTCACAAAAGTGATTCTTTAGATTTATAAGCAATCCATGATGGTCCCTAATGAATAGATTGATCAAATTGTTGCTTGCACTTTTTTTTTTTTTAAATGATCTTGACCGCCCATATTTAACTCCATTGTTCAAATGGTTAATATTTGTCCGATTGTGATGTTTTCATGGTGGCCATGAATTGTCTGTTTTACCTAAGCAACAGTTTAGATCAATCACTACAAGCAATATAAACAATTGCGATCAATCACAATTGTTTCCTATGGCGTGGTCCACCTGAGATTTGGATCTACCTCATTTTTTGGAATCATGACATGGCAGAATAGATGAATGGCATGGAAAGAGCACATAAAGTGAGCCTACTATCATTTATTTTCAAATCTACTCCGACCATTAGGTGTGTCATTCAACCAGCTTCATCTGTGATTCAAGAACAACGATTGAAAATAATATACAGGAGACACTCACCTTCTAAACTATTTCCCTTAGCATGGCCTACATGAACCACGGATGAGCCTGATTTTTGGACCTTCAACGTAAATTTTAGTGTGGAATTTAATGGTTTAAGTAAAATTCACGTAATCATCACGATGGTTCTGGTAAAAAATTAATGGCTGAAGTCCCTCTCTCTGTTTCCTTTGGTGTGGCTCATCAGGATTATGAGTTAGCCCGATTTTTGGGACCTGAACCTAGCACTGGACGACACATTTGATGGTTGAACCAGCTTGATTTTTGGGATCTGGACATTATGATGGATGACACATACAATGGTTGGACCTGATTATACATCACCACGGGCTCTATTAAAAACCAAGGGTGGGCATTCCCCTTCCAACTATTTCCCTTGATATGCCTCACCTGTATAAAGAATCTGTCCCACTTTTTAGCCCTACACCTAAAATGGTGTCACACACTACGGTGTAGCCGTCGGGTTGGAAGGAGACCATCAGTCTCTCTCACTGGATATATATATATATATATATATATATATATATATATATATATATATAGAGAGAGAGAGAGAGAGAGAGAGAGAGAGAGAGAGAGAGAGAGAGAGAGCCCATGAATCGTATGCTTGTAACAATAAGGACAGAATTTTCTCAATTCCAATCGACTAGGTGTATTGTGTCGAGAGAGAGAGAGAGAGAGAGAGAGAGAGAGAGAGAGAGAGAGAGAGAGAGTCATGCTCCCCTGCGCACCTACGCACGTGTGCACCTTTGCACACGTGTCATGGGTGTCTAATCTGAACAGTCCATGTGATGCGGAATCCCATGAAATCTCATGTGAGAAATTTTCACCATGATCTAAAATTCTGGTGGGCCATAGCAAAGAGAAATGCAAATCAAGGGAGGAAACTGTTTTAATTTTTCATGGCACATCAAAGTTCTAGATCAAAGTAAAACTTGGTCTTGGGGGGTTTCACGAGGTGCTGCTTCACATGAACGGTTTAGATTTTTGATCCACATCACGTATGATGGGTTCTCAAAAAAGTTCGTATGTAATAGGTATGAACTGGTTAGCAGGTGAGCGTTTTCGTGTGTGTGTGTGTGTATAGACATGCTCACCTACACACCTATGCACGTGTGCACCTTTGCACACGTGTCATGGGTATCAAATCTGAACGGTCCATAAGATGCGGAATCCCAAGAAACCTCAGGGGATGAATTTTCACCCTGATCTAAGATTCTGGTAGGCCATAGCAAAGATAAATTCAAATCAAGGGAAGAAACTGTTTGCATTTTTCATGGCCGTCCGAAGTTTTGGTTCATAGTAAAAATTGGTACTAGGAGGTTTCATGAGGTTCTGCTCCATGTGAACTGTACAGATTTTTGAGACTCATTAGATATAATGAGTTTTCAAAAAAGTTGGCAGGTGAGCGTTATGAGTTGTGTGGGCTCACCGTGATGCGATGCGTGTCAAACATCTACCCCATCAATCAAATGCACTATTCCATGGTGGCCCTAGGGCTTAAAAATCAAGTCAATCCATGACTTGTGTGGGCCACACCACATACAAAAGTTGAGAGGGGTTACCCTCTATTAAAACATTTATAATCATTTGTTGGGCCCACCGAGATGTGGTTCACAAATTCAGCCCATCCAGTATGTGTGTCCCACTTGGATGAGGGGTCAGACAAAGTTTCATATGCATCCAAATTTCAGGTGGGCCCCGCCAAGTACTTTTATATGTTTTAGGCATGTCTTCACATAATTTTAGATGGTATGGCCCACCTGAGTTTTTTATATGGCTAATTTTTGGGACATCCCATAATCTAAAGGGGACCCATCAAATGCATGGTGTTGATGTTCGACACGCATCACAGTAGGGCCCACAGAGCTTGACCTCATGGGAAGTTCTCATGAGCTCGACCGCATAGAACCTTTTCCCACACACACACACACATACAGACATATATATATATATTAGACTATATACCATACATGTGGCACGTCTTTGTTGATTCTAACCATGAATCTTATGTTTTCAGCTATTGACTGCTCTTAGGGCCTGTTTGGACACAGTGGAATGACTGGAAAGGTAACAGGATTTCTCAAAAAATCATTTTTCCACTGATTATAAACACCAAAACCATAAGAAACGGAGGGAAATTTAATTTTCCAGGTAGCAAATTTTCTCTCAAAATAAGTCATTTATTTTCTCACCTAAATCCTTAGGAAATTATGTTTCCTTTCTTGTCCTCTCCAATTCAGATTGTTATTGCGTAAAATTATCCTGTACATCCATTTTGCCCAACCATGCCAGGACATTGGCTAAAACCAGCGAAAACCAACACCTAACTGGGTTGCATGACAGGAAAAAAAGTGGGTAGGGAATTGCTAACTGGAGAATCCTTCTTGGGTCTATAGTGATTTTCATATCATTCATAGTGTCATTCCTATTGTAATGAACTGAAAACACAAAAGAATTAGGCTGATCCAAAACTTATATGGCCTAACATTTGTTTCAATAGTGCATGTTCAATCCTCACTATTTTTTATTGTGCAGCTCACTTGTGCTTTGGATCTGCCAAAATAAATAGATTGAGTGGATTTCTCACAAACATTAGAGTGAGCCTCAAGAAGTTCCGGCAACTCCTCCAGTACCAACGTGGGTGCGCCTCATGATGGAAAAGCTCTGTGGGCCATGATGGTGTATATATTTTATTCTCTGTATATTTATTTTGCCAGCTCATTTTAGATTAAGAAAATGAGGCAGATCAACCCACCATAGGAGACCGTGATGATTGAACGCTCGCAACTTCTCAAGTACCACAAAAGTTTTGAACAAGTTGAAGTTTGTGTTTTCCATTTATACATATTTGTGTGACACAATCAACAGATTGGATGCAAACCAAACATTACAGTGGGACCTAGAAAGATTTTAATAGTCAGCATTCAATTACCACCGTTTCTTGTGGCGCCGACCACATGAGATTTTGATCCGCCTAAAATGAGCTGGCAAAGTGGATGGATCACGTGGATAAAATACATACATCATGGTGGGCCCATTTACAGTACCGAATAGTACTACACACGTGATGCCGGAGGGTTACTACCGCATTGGTTCACAGACGTCATAGTGGACGGTTAGGCTCACGTCTTTTTTATTTATTTTTTTTATTTTTCCGAAATTGCAAGGGGTGAGATAACTTTTGTGTTTCACATGCACCCACCACATTATCTATGTCAAATCCACTCCCTCCATTAAGATTTTTCCTCAATGTTAAGCATTGTGACAGAAAATCAGCTCCATCTGTTAATCAAGTGCCACCCAGAGAATTACTTATATATAAAAGAATATTAATTATTAATTCCAGACATTATTATTTTTTGGTTAGCTTGTTAGTACACCCCACTGTCAGTTCACACTTCAGTGTTAATTATTAATTCCAGACATCCTCCTTGCGGCACCACATGATACCTAAGAAGCACTTACTGGTACAGAATGTCAAAGCAATTCACGTTGGGTGACCTAGAAGTTCCTCATAGTTAATTTTCATAGATGAACCACACATACATGAAAGAAATGGACAATGATAATTTAATAATGTTAATACAACATTGGCCAGGAATTTCAAATATATTATTTGAAAACAAATGGCAATTTTGCTGAGAGAATATGTCGTTGATAAATAAACATGAGAAATAATATTTTCTTTCCCACACTTTCTCATAAACAAGGTTTCTGTGATTATTATTTTTTCTTTCTTTTCTCATCCTTTCCACAAATCCGAATAAACCCTTAATCAAAATATTTATTAGATGATCCTAACCATGGGTTTTTCCTCATTTAATGAACTTGTTGCAGGTTTTGTCTTTTATAATGTTCATTTGCTGGCGAGCAAGTATATGACTAGATTTGTTTTAACATTGTGAGGTTTTTAAACCGTGGCCACTCATCATTGGAATTACAAATGGACCGTCCGTGTGTGCTTTGTCTTCATAATGACATGGACGGTTTAGATTTTATACAAGACGTCCAATCATGGTGTCGTTGTAGTATACATCAGGACTATAGCCGTTGTATGCCCGGTGTTTCGGTGGTCCACACAGACACGGACGCAGATTAGCTACTGAACCCAACAGTAGCGAGTCTGGCTACTCAAGTGACGTCACTGCATTCTTTGGGCCCATCCATGACGTATGTGTTGTATCCACACCATCCATCCACTTGGAGAGATCATTTTAGGTCATTATCCAAAGAATTAGGCAGATCCAAACCTCAAGTGGACCTCACCACAGAAAACAGTAGCAACAGGGACGCCCACCGTTGAAACCTTCCTAGGGCCCAAGGGCCCAACATGATGTTTATTTGAGATCCAACCTGTTTATAACTTAAAAAAGACATGAAATAAGGGAAAACAAGAATATCAGCTTGATCAAAAACTTCCGTGGCCCAAAGAAGTTTTTAATGGTAAGCGTTCAATCCCCACTATTTTCTGTGGTGGTGTTCACTTGAGCTTTGGATCTGCCTCATTCTTCGGCTCATACCTTAAAATGATATCTCCAAATGGATGGACGGTGTGGATACAATACATAAATCATGTTGGGGCCCACAGAACGTGGTGACGTCACTTCAGTAGCCAGACTCGCTACTGTCGAGTTCAGTAGTTAATCTGCGTCCCATAGATACGGCCCTCACCGCGGATGGGGATACCTGCTATAAGAATATTTCAACCCTTTGATCATCTAAATCTTTCTGAGAGTCTGAACTTCTCAGAAACTGTTGTTTTGCGAGCCATGATCAAATTTATATAATTATCTATTCTATGTGATTTTCGAGGAAGCTACCCTCAGCTACTTATCTCATCAGATCAACGGCTTGGATCACATCCTACATCTATAGTTCAGATGATCCTATAACAATGCATCTGGATATAATATAGAAAACCTCAAATGGAAAATTATGGCAGGCGGCCTGATCGTGAAACCCCAACAAGAAAACTATTTGATTCTTTGGATCATATAGTCCGTGACACACGACTACGGCTCCATGCCTTAAAACCCTTGAAAACGGGTGTATATATGTCATATAGGTCTGCCAGCACCACACGCACCATCTCCACATGCAGCACACGTGCCAACCTAATAAAGGCGTGAGAAATCTGAACGGTGCATAGGTTGGCTGCCAGAGGGAAGGCGGTCTTATGTTAAAATCTAGCCAGTCAGCTGATCAGGCGGGCCAGTCCCGTATGAAAATAATGGAAAGTTTGAAAATTTGCAACCGTACATATTTAATGCCCACGCACGAGCCTGATGGATGATTGGACTGACCTGATTTTTATGTATGGTGATATTCACTATGGGGCCGCTTGCCTTACACGGATTTCGGACAAAATTGCAAGATAAGCACGTGTGCTGCGCGTACAAGTGCGTGTAAAGATAGGAGAGTCATATTAATATTATACGGGAAATACATGATATTTTTCTAATAAAAAAGTGCATACACGGATTTTTCGTTCTACCTTTCGCTATCATGCATGGTCCCCGATTTCCGTATTTTGGACTGAAGTAGACCCGATCTTCACGAGTATCGTGGTTCTATTTAAGTCCCACACGCTGCACCCATGTTGAAATCAATGAGCAGATGATTGTCTGAGTCAACGTACATGTCTCTTTTTTTTTCTAGACCATCTAACGAACGTGGATTAGCTGGGACCCCGGATCTAGCGAGGTAGGTGGGACCTTGTCCATGGGCCATCTCAATGTATGTGCTGTATATCCATGTTGTTCCAGCTCGATTCTGGGCATGGGCCGAAAAAATAAGCAGATCCAAATGTGAGGTGGACTGTAACAAGGGAAACAATGTTCACTGAATGCCCTGTGTTGAAAACTTCCCACGACAGACACGATGAAGAGAAATACAAATATCAGCTTGGTCAAAAACTTTTGTGGCCCATGAAAAGTCTTTAATGGTCAATCAACACTATTTCCTATGGTGTGGTCCACCTGAGATTTGGATCTACTTCATCTTTGGGCCCATGCCCTAAAATGAATTATAAAAATGAATGAATGGCATCGATATACAAAACATACATCAAGGTTAGCCCCATCAGGGTCCCACTCATGTTGCAGGATCCAGGATTACAGCTTCTGTTTTCTCATCTAAAAAATGGGCATTTACTTGCTTAAGGCACACTTGGATCGCAGGTTACTTTACATATGATACGAGTAGCTTATCTTGCTTCCCAAACATTAAGCACATAAGTGTGTTTGGTAAACAACAACATATTTATCAGCTAAAACAAAGGAAAAAGTCTCTAAAATCATGTAAGTACTTATCCCTTGAGTTTGTTCGGTCCACCCATATTCACTGTCTATCATGTGGGCCAACTTTTAACATAGACTTGTTATTATGTTGGGCCGACCTTGGTCCTATCTTCAATGTGAATTGTCCATCTTATGAGGCCTACCATTAATGTGGACCATCCACCTTGCGAGGCGCACCTTTGATGTGGGCTCTCAATCATGTGGAGCCCACCTTAGATGTGTGATGTTCATCATGTAGCCCACCTTTAATGTGGAGTGTCCATCATGTAGGGCCCAACTTCAAAGTGAGTCATCCATCAAGAGGGCTTGCCTTAGATGTGGGTCATTTCTCATTAGGAGTCAACTTCAATGTGAACCATCCTTATGTGGGGCCCACTAATAATGTTATTGTCCATCATGCAAGGCCACCTTTAATATCCATCTCCCATCATGTAGAACCTACCCTGGAGGTGGACCACCGCTCATCATGTAGGCCCCACCTTTGATGTGGGTCATCCATCATGTATGGCTCCCTTTAGATGTGGGTCATTTATCATTGGTAGCTTTGATGTGGACTGTCCATTATGTTTGTGTAAATGCCTAGGGAAACTTTCCCCCAGAATGCCCACTAGGCGTCTAAGTCGGACCCTTTAATGATTTCATGAGTCGAACGATAAATATGTGTATAGCGATAGATATAAAATTAGAATTTACTCATATTTTTGATGTGATAGGATCCAGATACTCGGCAAGTTATAGAGCATATGTTTTTGGTAAACCTAGAATAATATATGCTCAGTTGATATAGACGATAGCATGTGAAGGCCCAGATCAGATGTCTATCAAGATTTAGTAAAACTTGTAGCTAAGACCTCCATACTTAAACCTCGTGGAGGAGTTGAGAAAAGAGGTTAATGATTTTTGGTGCTTGGTTGATATGGGTAATAGCGTATGAAGGCCCAGATCCGAAGTCTATATAGATCTAGTTAAACTCATAAATAAGACTTCCATACCCGAACCTCATAGAGGGTTTGAGAAGAGAAGCTAATAATTATACTTATATAACCTATCATGCAACATACTCATATCCTTAGATGTTAAGCTCCGAAGGGGGGGATGCGCTTGGTTTGTAATAACCCGGTATGGTTCTGGGTTGTATACTACCTTTCATAAGATGGATAAAATGACTTAACTAAGCAGTATTTAAGAGTTATCACTAGCCAAAATAAAAGCTCTAAAATCCACAGTGGGTTGGAATCCATAAAATTGCCCTGAGATTGGAAAAATCAAATAATTCTCAACTCGAGTGACTCCTTATTTAATCTGTACTATAGATTCTGGGTAAGGGCCTTGGTTATGAAAAAAGGAAGAGGTTATGCACCCTTTTGCTACTTGTGTAAAACATAATCTCTACTTTACTAGGTTGTACGTTTTCAAGGAGATTTAAGGAACTTTCAGTAACATACTAAGATTTAGATGTGTAGACTAAAATAGATAAAGTGAAAATGGAAGGGGAATGGTAGATAAATGGTTTTCTGATATAAGTATAGAAAATATAAAAAACACATAGTCTTTGCTTACTCCTTTAAGTCAAGATTCTGATATAAAAGATCCTTAAGAGAGACAACTGTAGAGTATACTTTATGTGATGTTAGAGGAAAGGCTACCACCTTAGGTGTTCAAAGTCGTGGGGTTGGAATATACAGACTAGAATGTGATAGATCGAGATACAACGTTGGCTAGCTTTAAAGTTGAAATAAAATAGAAGAGATTAAAAGAATAGAAGAGATTGAGAGAATAAAAAAGGTCGAGAGAATAAAAGGGAAGACGAGCTTCCCGACTTTTGGATGGTATAGGTTAGGAGTAGATGCAGAGCCTCTGCATTCTCTTTCTTTGTCTCTTACTTTCTTTCTTTCTCTGTCGTCACTCTCTCTCTCTCCTAAACTTTTTCGCCAGACTCTCCCTATCTAGTCTTTGTCGCTAGACCTCCTCCACTTTATATGCATTTACGGAGAGATACATGGCCAAGTTCGATTCTCCCAAGCCGTAGCTTCATTTGAAAGTGAGGCTCGTGCAAACCGAGCCTGAACCATGTGCGGAATCAAGCCCAAACAACGTATAGAACCGGTTGATGCTTTGTCAGTTTTGAACCAAAAACCCAACCGGTTTTGGTCAGAATCAGTTGACACTCAGCCAGTTTGGGGTGTTTATAGTGGGGCCCACCTTGATGTGGTCATCCATCATGTGGGCCCACCATCAAAATAAGTTGTCCATCATGTGACATCGATAATCTCCACCACCTATATATCATGTGGAGCCCACCTTTGAGGTGGATTGTCTACCATGTGGGCTCTACCATTCGATGTGGGTCATCCATCATGTAGGGCCCGCCTTTGATGTGGGTCACTCTTCAGTAGCGGTCGATCTTTGATGTGGACCGTCCATCATGTGGGGCCAACCTTTAATGTTATTGTCCATCATGTGGGGCCACCTTCAATATCCACCACCCCTCTTGTGAAGCCACCTTTGATATGGACTGTCCATCGTGTGGGCCCCACCTTCACTGTGGGTTGTCCATCATGCGGGACCTACTTTAAATGTGGGTCATTCATCATTAGGGTTCTACATTTGATGTGGACAATCCATGATGTGGGCTTACCTTAATGTGGGTCATCCATAATGTGGGGCCCACATTTGATGCAGATTGTCCATTGTGTGAGCCCTACTTTTGATGTGGACTGCCCATCATGTGGGGCCTCCTTTGACAAGGACCATCAATCACATGGAGAGGGAAAGAGCGAGAAGTAAAAAAGTCAAAGGTTAAAAAGCAAAAAATTAAAGGCCCGTTTGGATATTGCCAAATGAGCCTTAAAAAAAAAAAAAACATTTGTAAGGTAATAACTTAATTTTCTTAAATAAATTAATTTGTTTATTAAACTTAAATGAATAGTTTTTTTTTTTTTTTTAAAAGAAAAAGTAACTTATTTTTATTTTTTCCAACTTTAAAAGTAACTTATTTCCTTCATTTTCATGAGTGACATAACAAGTTAGGAAATTATCTAAAGGAATATGCTTTCTATGGCCATGAATCCCCCTTCTAAGTTTATGAGAGTGGAAAATCATCCAATGAATGGGTGGATGATCTAGTGGGCCCCACATAATAATGGCTCATATCGAGGTGGCTCCACATGATAGATGATCCACATCAAAGGTCTCCCCTAATGATGAATGGCCCACATCCAAGGCGAGCCTCGCATAATGGGCAACCCAAATTGAAGGTGGGGCCCACATGATGGGCAATTAATAATGGTGGGCCCCACATGATGGATGATCCACATGAAGGTGGGCCCCAAATGATGGACAATCCACATCAAAGGTTAGCCTAATGATGAGTAGTCCATATCTAAGGCGGGTCTCGCATGATGGATGGCCCACATGATGGATGGTCCACATCAAAGGTGGGTTCCACATGATGGGTAGTGGATATTGAAGATGGGCCCTACATGATGTATAACTAACATCAAAGGTGGGCTATACCAAATGAATTGTGCGCATTAAAGGTTTTTTTTACACCTAATAATGAATGAACCATAACCAAGGTGGGCCCTACATGATGGATGGCCCACATCATAGGTGCGGCATACACAATCAGTGATCCACATCAAAGGTTGGCCCCACATGATGGACGATGGATGTGAAGGCGACTAAATAAACTTTTGGAGTAATTACTTATGATGTTGGAAACCAAATATGATTTTCTACTATTTGGATGATAAGTATATTGTTTATTAAACATACTTATCAACTGATTAAGTATAAACCAATATAAGTTACTTATGACATAAATAGCTTATATAAAGTAACTTATCATTCAAATGCCCTCTAAATTTCGTGAGAATAAGTAACTTTATCAAACTAAATTTAAAAATGTAATTTATTAACTTACATAAGTTTTAAAAATTACTTATTGGGTGTTATTCAAATGGGTATTCAAACTAGCCCTTAATAAGAGTTATGGTTGGTTGTCTTTTAGGGGCGTTTAGATTGTAAGTTGCTTATTGAAAAGGGCCGAGCAAAAAGTCCTGGGGGGGGGGGGGGGGAATGGTGAATAGGACTATGCCAAATTAAAATTTAAATGCGGAATTAAGACAGAACTAAAACAAAATAACACTTATCAATCTCAAATAACAGAAATAAATAGCAACCTCAAATGCACAAGTATTGAGAAGTTGATACAGATGTTGTTCTAAGAACAACTTACACCAAAAGCCAATGGCTTATGGCAGGACAACCTGATTTCTAGAACGATCTGTGTATCAAACCAATACATAGGAATAAAAAATAAAACAGAAATAAATATCTACTGCTATTACAACATTCACTACATGTGTAAAAAATAAATTACAATCATTTACCACAAATGCATAAAAATAAACATTCACCACAACTCCAGAATTATAGTGGTTTGCTTATGTGTACACCCAACTATTAGAAAACAGCCACACAACTACTCCACTCACAATATCCTTACCCACGGGATATTGGTTTTCACTATGAAATAGGTTTTCTAAGGTTCACCCAAAACCTTCACAATTGTGTTTTCAAAGGGCTACCACAATTAAAAACCCCACTCACTAAGATTTTCTAGCTATCTCAGTCAAAACAAAAAATGAAAGATTTTTTCGCAATCTTACAAACCAAATACAGAAAATTGAGATGTACTTATCCGAGGATTCTTCTTCTGATGAAGCCCAGTAGAACCAATTCAATGTAAATGTTCAATGTCCAAACTCATATATGAAAGGGTTCTTAGATCTAAATGATTTTTAAATTAAATTAACCTGGGCTAGCTTGATTTGATTTTGATCTCAGAAATGGTAAAATCAATATTCCCCTTTCAAAAGAAATAGAATTGAATAGAGATCACAAAATCAAGTGCAAAAAAACTATTAAAAGAATCTTAAATACTAACTAATTAGCTTCTTGAATATGGGGACAAGTTTTCTCAGAGTTGTGACTTGAATATCTTAGAATGAATTGAAAAACTCTGAAAATCGTCCTCAATTTATAGGCAAAAAATACTATTCGCTTCTACTGGTCTAGTGGTTGGTTCGACTGGTCGAAGGATCAACAACATTTCAAAAATTTTGGCGCAATAAGAAAAGATCGCTACTCGACTGGTCGAGTGAGATCTAGAAATATTGCTGCACTTTGAGTCGAGCCTTCACGACCGATCGATCACTATTCACTCGCTTGGTCGAGCAGTTTCAAGGACTAGTCGAGTGTCCAACAGAAATTTCAAAAATTCACAACAAACCTTTTACTAGTCAAGAAAATTCTTAGACTGGTCGAGCCAGTACCTGGACTGGTCGAACCATGACTAGGACTAGTTGAAAAATGACCTATAAAATTATCAAATGACCTATGATATAAATGCAAATTGTATGACATATCCTAAGGTCAACCTAAGGTCAAACAAACCTTATTTGTGAGATGGAATCTTCACATATCATTCTCTTGATATAGTTGAAGCTTGAAGACTTGATCTAGTACTTGAACTTTTTGATGTTGTTCTTGAGTCTCTTGATCTTGTACTTGAAATTCTTCAACTTGAATTTGAACTTCTTGCACTTGTACTTGAATGTAGGTAAAGATGACATGAAATTGATCTTTAGTAACAGCTACACAAGATACATAGTCCAAGAGGTTTTGGTACTACAAAATTTAACAATCCCATGAACTACATAAGATAACATTTACACTTATTTCACAAATAGCTTATCTTAGTTTCTATTTAGTCGAAGATAAGTATGTTTGTAAGCAACATACTTATTAGCTTCTCCTATCTTTCGTCTTTCCTTATGCCTCTCTTTAGCAACTAATAAAAAAAGTAAAAAAGCTAAAAAGTTTAACTGAAGTAATTATATACTTTTAAGTAAAAAGAGTTACTTATAACTAATTATAAACCAAACTTACTGGTCCAAAACAAGTCACTTATCCACTGCTGTTAGTAGAAAAATTAACTTATTTGGTGGCATCCAAACGTGCCCTTATCTTCACTGATAGTCAACCAATTAAAGGCTTAGAGGTGTCTAGATACTTCCATTTTAGGACCATGACTCAATCACCAACAAAAGAACGATATGGAGGAGGCTTGAATTTGATCCGTGTGCGCCACATGTTTACAACTACACGGAATCTGCCTAAAACTAATACACAAAGTCGAATTTTAATTTGACTTGATTGAATGCCACGTACGCAATTTCTGAGCAATTTTCAAGTAGCTGCGTATCATCCATCACACTCTCCCAGAGTATCAAAGCTTTTCCTCAAAAGCTAAAACAGAAGCTTATCTGCAATCCCTTGGATCACATGCAGTATTAAGAGCCTCACCATCGGTCAAAATCCCCCTTTAAAACTTCCTTATCAAGAGAGGAAACTTTTAACTGAAAAAAAAAATAAAAAAAAAAGACTCCAACCATCACCAAAATATAAATTCTCTCTCCCTCCCTCTCTCTCTCTCTCTCTCTTTCTCTCTCTGCCCTAAGCAATGTCTTCTGTAAGGAGAAAGCTCCGTCCAAAACCTAATTTCTTAGTCGATATCAGCTGCGGTTGCCGGAGGCCGAAACTCTCCGACGTATACGTCCCAAGACCAAAATACAAGCCAACCTCGAATTATTGGAAAGCCGACGTCTATCACTGCTCTTCTTCGAGCTCTTGGGAGGGAGGCCGTGGGAATTCAGCCTACAGTGGAAATTCATCGACGACCATCTTCTCTCCAGTCGGCGAAGATGGCACTTCCTCACTATCGTACTCCGACAACGTCTACACACCAACGAATAGCAATTCGAACCCAGTGAGGAGTTTCGGGAGGATCGGTGAGAGCGTGGCAGTGGTCAAAGATTCCAACGATCCATACCTCGATTTCCAGCATTCCATCCTGCAGATGATCATTGAAAAGGAGATCTACTCCAAGGAAGATCTCTGCCGGCTTCTCGAGTGCTTCCTGTCGTTGAATCCGCCGGCTAATCACGAGATCATCGTCCGGGCTTTCACCGAGATCTGGAACGGGGTGTTCCCGCCGGAGCCACGGCGAAGGTTGGTCCGGAGGCGGTCACGTGACTTGTAGGTGCGGCACGTGGGGAGGTCACGTGAGGTGGTGTGATCGCACGTGGGGTGTCGAATTGGGGAGAGAAATATGTTCGTTGGGATTTGAATGCTGTAATTGTGTAAGTGCTGTGACAATGTTTTAAATGAGTTTTAAAGAGGAGTTGCGTTTTTTCGTGATTTTCTCTACGGTTTCCGACGCTGGCATTTACTATGCTTGAGATGAGTTCTTTCAATGGGTGTAATTGCAAACACCTGCTCTCGCGTTTGGTTTATTACAAATACCTTCCTTATTGATGGGAAGAGGCCACCCTAGAAAAAGGGTCCACTAGCTATTTGAGACCGAAATTCCTTTGCTAGAGTGTAGCATCTGGCCCACTTAATCAGGGCGATGGAACCAGCGGCAAGGATACAGGTTCTGGATGAATGTAGGTCATGATTAGAAGCATGGAGATTCAATGTAATTAGGGATATTAGGGATATTAAGACCTTTTGGAATGGATGCTGATTTGAGAAGAATGAAATGATAAATGCACACACAAACACATTCAAAGTGAATGTTGGTTGATTTAATTCAATTTCATTTTGCTTAATTTGAATTATTTTGTGTAATTTTCCTTGGATTTGTGGAACGCGTATGGGTTTGGGTGGATTTACATCACCTCTTCCATAACCTTTATTAGAAACAAAAAATGCTCTTATATTAGGAAATTTTTTTGTCCGCAATTGGTAGATAATTTCCCTCGTTGACAATCAATCAATAAATAAATAAATAAATAAAGAAGATAAATCCAATAATATGGTGGACACTCCTACCCAAAAACCTCCTGGTGGTGGGCTAGCTGATGGTTGCATCAAGCCCCATTTTTTAGTTTTCTCATGAAAGGTGACCGTGTTGAATAAGTTAAATGATATACATGTACTATGGTAGATGTACTATGGTAGACCCAAACATATTCAAGTAGTTTGCCTTTAACATATGGGTCCTTACTCTTGGTTGGGTGGTAGACTCTCAGGAGGTGTTAATACCAAGTCAAGGGTTTGAGTACCCATAGGTGGTGAAATTCTACAAAGGCGTGAGTGTGTGGGTATGTGTGTGCATGCATTAATTAATAATAATAATAAAATTAGGTCTATGTGTCTTCAATCAGTTTTTTTTTTTTTTTTTAACGATGTTGCTAATCCATGTGAGGAAATGGCAATCAACACATTACGATGGGGGTATTTGCAATAATTGGAATTAGAGGGATGCGGTTTTAAAATTTTAGAAACGAGAGGGGTGATGGTTAGAATCATCTGTTTTCAATGCGGTAACCAATTAATATTGCCTGACTTTGCAGCTCCTTGGAAATGGAGTTAGTCGCGACTCATGATATCCAGCATGCGTCGCCTTATTGCATCGCACGGAAGTGGATTGCGTCCTGGCCTCGCTGGACGTTAACCTGTCCAGTCAATAGCTCTGTGGGCCTAACGTGATGTATGAGTTTTATCCACGCCGTCTATTATTTTTTTTCAGATTATTTCAGGGAATGAGAGCTAGAATGAGGTAGATCCAAAGCCCAAGTGCAACGTACCATAGTAAGCAGAGATGATAATGACATTGAAACCTTTCTAGGGGCGACCGTGATGTTTATTTTCCAACCAACCAGTTATTAAGTTCATGTAGACCTGTATGAAGGGAAAGCATAAATATCAGCTGATTCCAAAAACTTACGTAGCTCCCGAGAAGTTTTAATGGTGGGAATTCAATCTCCACTGTGTGTTCCAGTTGATCCTTAGGTTCGCCTCATTTTTGAGGACGTAGCCTAAAACGATCTTAGAAAAATGAATGGACGGCGTGGATAAAATCCACGTCCATCTGAGTGGACCCCACGGGGGGCAGGACACAATCCGCTTCCGCAGCGCACATGCTATTTTTGTCCGAAGATTAATGGGGAAACGGATTGGCTACTCGGCTGCGCCCCTGACACCAGCCCCGTGGCTGATGGTCGGTGCTATGTGGACCCCACCATGATGTATGTGTTTCACCCATTCCATTCATCCATTTTTAAAGATCATTTTAAGGCTTTTACCAAAAACGAGAGGGATATAAGTCTCAGGTGGACGACACCACGTGAAAACAATAGCGATTAGATATCCACTGTTAAAATCCTCCCAAGGCCTACTGTACTGTTTATTTGACATCCATTATGTTGGTTAGGTCATACAGGCTAAGATGAAGGGAAAAAACAAAAATTAGCTTGATACAAAACTTTTATAGCCCTCAACATGTTTTTAATGGTCAACGCTCATTCAACCCTGTTTCTTCAATGTGGTCCACTTGAGATTGGGATATACTTCATTTTTGGTCTCATATCATAAAATGATCTGTAAAAATATATGGACGGCATGGATGAAACACATACATCATGGTGGAGCCCACATAGCACCGACCATCAGCCATTGGCTGGTGTCAGGGGAAATCCGTTTCCGATTACTGGACGCGGATTTCCTGCCAGATGCGTAAACTCCCCGCGATGTATATCATGTACAAGTTCATGAAAGGTGACCGTGTTGAACAAGTTATGTGGGGCCCACCGTGATGTTTATGAGAACTCTACTACGTTTATAAGTTTTGCAACATCATGTTAGGACATGGTCCAGAAGGGAAAGAAATCCAAATCTCATATAAGCCACACAACAAATGATTTAATGTACACTGTTAAAACACACGTGGGGCCACATAAGATTTGAATCAGGATAATTTTTATGTTTTCAGTTCATCCTAAGGGGTAATTACTTAATGAATGGTATGGATGGTATATAAACAATACGATGGACCCAAGAAGGTTTCAACAGTAGGAATTTACATACACACTTTTACCTGATGTACGGATACTTGAGTTTTCGATTTAGATCATTTTTGGAACCATTACTTAAAATGATCTTTCAAAACTGATGGACGTGATGGATTTCACGTGAACATCATGGTATGTCTCACCTAACTTACCTCTCCCCTAACTTTGGGAAGTTCTTCCGAAAGGCTTTCGCAGTGAATAATAGCAGACTTAGCACGGATGGGATGCGGATTGGCTGGTGTACCACACACAGCCATATAGCTGCTGTAGGTACGTGTCATGCGAAAGACGAGCACTGATGCTGTGACGCTGCTCGAGCTCTGATTTGTACCAACAGTTCAAAAGAGATCAAAGCTAAATAACCGGTACAGTGATGTATTTGTTATATCTACACTGTCATCTAATTTTAGAGATCATTTTAGAGCATAATCCAAAAAATGAATCATATCTAAAGATCATTTGGATCACACCACAAATAGCAGCCGAGATAATGATTTTCACTATAGGGCTCACCATAACGTTTATTTTCCATCCAATCTCTTCATAAGGTCACAAAGACGTCAATGAAGAATAAAAACAAATTTTATATTAATCCAAAACTTCTGTAACCCGAAAAGGGTTTCAATGGTAGAGGTTCAATCTCCTACTACTTTTCGAAGTGTCGTCTAATTGATAGTTATATGGGTCTTATTTTTCGTCACAAGCTTTAAGATGGGTTCGCCAAATGGATGGACGGTTTGGATATAACACATACCTCATGATCGGACCCATGAAATTTGCTAACATCAATACAGCAGCTATATCAGCTTCAGCATTGATGCGGATCTTCGCTGGTAACCTAAGTAGGGCCCACCATGATATTGGTAAGAAATCTACCCAGTCCATCTGTTTTATAAACTCATCTTAGGACATTAGGCAAAAACAGAGCCGGATCCAATACACAAGTGAGCCAAAAGCACGAGGATTGAACATGTTGAAATATCCATTGGGCAACATAATTTTTGAATAAGGTTAATATTTGTGTTTCCAGTTCATCCCAATAGTAACGAGGTTATGAACAATGTAGATGGCATTTAAACATCACTATCTAAGGAGGTTTCAACGGTAGGAATTTACCTACCCACCTTTTTCCCTTAATCTAGGTCTGAATGGCATAATCAATAGATTGGAAGTCAAATAAACAGTACAGTGGGCCTGAGGAGGATCTTAATGGTGGATATCCAATCGCTTTTGTTTTCATGTCGTGTGGTCCACCTGAGATTCCTATCCTTTTCATTTTTTTGGATATACTAGTAAATGATCTGTAAAAATGGATGAACGGCATGGATGAGACACATACATCATGGTGGGGCCCACCGAGCACCGACAATCAACCACCGGCTAGTGGCAGGTGGAGTAGACAATCCGTTTCCGATAACAGGGACGATCTACTCATCGTAAGGGCGCAACCGTTGATTAGGTCTGCTTCCCGTAAGTTTTTAACTTGGAGTCCGGATCCTCTGTTATCAGGTCAACAGAGAATTCCTGATACCCTAATTCTCATTGGTCCACGTCACTACTCACTAAAAAAATAAAAATAATAAAAAACAGCTTCGGACGCCAAACCATTAGGGTAACAGGAATTCTCTGTTATCCTGATAACAGAGGATCCCGACTCTTTAACTTGTGGCCACCTAATGAACAAGTTGCGTAACCTCTGTTACACAGAGCCGCGTAACCTTTGTCACATGGAGCCTCTGTAACCCGGAAAGGGATTGGCTACTCCCCCTGCCACTAGCCAATGACTAGTGGTCGATGCTCTGTGGGCCCCACCATGGTGTATGTGTTTCATCCATGCCGTCTACCCATTCTTCCAGATCATTTTATGGTATGAGCCGAGATTGATCCAAATCTCAAGTGGATCGCACAGTGTTGATTGAACAGCCACCATTAAAAACTTCTTCGGGCCACAAAAGTTTTGGATCAAGCTGATATATATGTATTTTTTTCCCTTCATCCAAGGCTGTATGACATAATCAAAAGGTTATATGCCGAATAACCATTACATTGGGCCCTATGAGGTTTTTAATAGTGGACAGTCAATTATTACATTTTTCCTATGGTGTGGTCCACCTGAGATTTAGATCTACCTCATTTTTTTATGAGCACAAAAATTATCTTTCAAAATGGATGGACGGTGTGGATAAAACACATACATCATAATGGGGTCCACATAGTACCGACCACTAGCCACTTGGCTGGTGGCGGGGTTACTAGCCAAACCACGTCCAACCGCAGCTCTATGCCCCACCGTGATGCTTTGGCTATTCCGTACATCAGTTTCAATGGATGATTTAAAATGTGAGTAAAAAATGAGGCAGATTCAAAACTAAAGTGGGCTAAATTCTGGGAAATGGTGATATTGAGTGCTTGCTAGTGCGCAGACAAAGGTTTTAGACCCGACTGAAATCTGCGTTTTCTGGTTATCTTTGAGCCAATTGTTATATAGAACAATAGGAAAAAGTAATAAATTAAAATATTACAAATAAGAAATAATAGAAATTTTATCCCTATAGCTAAAACATATCATAGTGCTGATAGTGAGCAAGAGTAAGGACCCTTGATAGAGTGCATTTAACCTCGTGCAGTGTTGTTCACTCGTCCAAGGAATTCTTGGATCAATAGAAGCACACCGTGATGTTCCCGGTCATCTGATATTTATTTCGGTTTATCGAGAGAGCCTGTTGACGTCTCAGTATATCGAATGTGCGACTGAGTGGAATGCATAAGTACAGGTTTTTTGTTTTTAATTTCATACAGAAATATATAAATGGACTTCTAATTATGCAATTAGGGTAGAACGAAAGGAACTTAACACATTTTTAAGAGTTTTTCAGGGAGAAGATAGGGTTTCTCATATGTAAGTTGTTCAATCTCTTGTAACTTTTTGTTCACAGTGGATTATTTGTCGCTTAGTGCCATGTTTTTTTTTTTTTTTTTTTTCCACAAGAATTTTTTCATGTAAAATTCGTGTGTTCTCTGTAATTGCTTAAAATTTTTCTTTGTATATTGCGTTGTGTGATTCTATTTGAGGTTACTTTCGCGCTGGATAAGTCGTATTAGGACTTGTTGCTTCCCTAAACCGTGTTAATACGGGATTAGGGTTAATCCCACGAGTGCTTGATGCAGAGAGTGGGTTTTAAAGGGAGTTCGTATGTAAAGACGAGAGTTTCTAATCTGTAAGTTGTTTCATCTCTTGTAACCTTCTAATTATAGCGGATTGTTCGTCGCTTGGTGTCATGGTTTTTTTTTTTTTTCCCCACAAGGATTTTTTCCATGTAAAATTTGTGTGTTCTCTTTAGTTGCTTGAATTTCCGTTCTTTATTGCATTATTTGATTTCGTTTAAGGTTACTTCCATATCTGGCAAGTCATGTTAGGGCTTGTTGCATCCCTAACAAGATGGTCATTATCTTAAAAATATATTTCCCCCCATAAAGAAGACCCTCAATGCACTGGGTCTTAGTAACTCTACCCTCAGATATAACAGCTCTCATATACGATGAACAGCTTCGATTAAGTGCATGCATGATCTCAGCCACATGAACCCAATCTATTCTTTCTGATTTACCCAAAAGAAAACTTGCAAAGAAAAAACTCAAAGAAGAAAATTGAAGAAAAAAAACAAAAGATTGATTTTTATTATATTTGAAATCAGAGAACAAAATGACTTTATAAAGAGATAAGAGATAGTTGTTTGGCTCAATGTGCATGTGGGTGGCACATTAATGACATGTAGGTGTAATCGGCTCATTCATTATTGTGACAGTGTATGGCGACTATTTGCCCACACAAGTATGCATATGATGTCACTACGTTTGTAGAGAAAACAAAAGTTGCCAAGTTAAAGACACCACATTACACTGCATTGCACCACAGCCGCAACTCATGTGAGTGCGAGTTTGTTCTCGTGGCATACTCTTGGATCCCAATACAAACATTAAACCAAACAAATATAATATAATTACATTATTTTCCCATCTTCTTTCATATGTGGGACTAAAATCAACACTAGAAAATAAGATGGACAAACCAACACTTCAACACAAACCAAAAATCTTTTTTTTTTTTTTTTACATTCTTAATTTTTGTAACAATCCCACACAAGGTACCATTTTTGGAGATTACACATTTTTCAAATTAAAAAAATAACTTAACCTCATTTTTTTTTTTAGTGTAAAGCCAAAGACAAGATTCTTCCAAAAGTTCGGTGCATATAAAACGTCCAAAAGAGCAAGTGCCTTACTAGATGTATGCTTTAAGGTCACATATCTCTTTCTAGTGACATTTTCCTTGGACGAATTCTCCGTACAATTGTCCCTTCCATCCTCTACCTTCTCGCAAGAGGAAAGGGCGCTTCGATCATAGTATAGGTGCTTAATGGCTCTTGAGTTAATCTACCACACATCCATTTTTTCAACTCATTTTAGGGCATGAGCCCAAAAATGAAGCATATTCAAACTGAAGTGGAAAACACCACATGAAAGAGTGGTGATTAAGCACTCACCATTAAGAACTTCTTAAGTCCCACTGTGATGTTTATTTGCTATCCAACTTGTCAATTAGGTTACACAGACCAAGATGAAGGTAAACCAAAAATATAAGCTTGATCCAAAACTTTTATAGCCCCCAAAAAGTTTTTAATGGTTGGCATTCAATCACCTTTATTTCTTATGGTGTGGTCCACCTAAGATTTAGATTTGCCTCATTTTTGGGTTCATGTCATAAAATGAGCTAGAAAAAATGAATGGACGAACTGTATAAAACATATATCATGGTTGGGCCCATAGAGCTTTTCTAGCACCAGTACCAAAGTGGGTACTAGAGGCGTCACTGTCTAGTTGGAGTCCTTAATTCTGATTTCAATGAAAGTGGGACCTACCCATCAACTTATTCATGGGTGGGTCCCCTCTTGGTCTAAAAATAGAAAATGTTCCGAAGGTACAACAAATGGTCGCTCTCTCTCTGCTCAGAGGGCATTGACCGTCAAATGCATGACTGTATCTAGACCTTTCTTTGCCAAACCAATGATTTTTAAAGGTGAAGACTAGAGAAGCTACATAGAAATTTCATAATTCGAGGATAGTGATTAGCTTTACTGCCAAAAATTCCCTTTCCTTTTCTCATGTGGCATAACACGGGTTGGCCCATTGGGCTTTTGAGCCTGGCTCACTTCTAGTTGGACTTGCGTTGTGCTATCAAACCCAAGGGCCAGGCTCAGGCTAAAAATGCAGGCCCGTTTTCTAATTGGGAAGGGTGTGGACCTTGTACAACCCAGCTCGAATGTGACTCGGCCTGCCTTTGACTATCGAAAGAAGAAATCATATAATACAAAAGAAATTTACGTTCTCCTTACAAATTGGGTGGGCTCTACCATGGTGTTTATGTTAAATCCACCTCGAGGATGTATCATCCTATTTTAGGTCCAAAAACCAAAAATCAGTTCCATCCATTATTAAGTTAAACTACACAATTAGAGAAATAGTATACAGGGTAATTTTCACACTGCAAAACTGTTTCTCTTTGTATGGCCCACCTAAATTACATATGGGCCTGAATTTGGGTCTAAGGTCTAAGTTTTGGCATGGCCTCTAACAACTAGAGTGGATTTTATATAATCATCATGGTGGGCTGTATAAAAATCAAGGGTGGACGTCTCTCCCAACTCTTTCCATGTGTTCCCCACCTTAATTACAAGTCAACCTAGCTTTTTTGCTTTATGCGTAATGTGAGATTACACATCAAATGGTTCTCGCACATGCATCATAGTAGGCCCATAAAAAATCAAGGAGAGTGACTTGGCTGTGACCCAAAACCAGCCATATGACCATAGGGCCTACATAAATGTATTCAATGCATATCTATGTCATCCATCAATTTGGCAACTTATTTTAGGGCATGGTCCCAAAAAGCAAGCAGATATAAATTTCAGGTGGACCACAAAGTGGTTATTGACCACTAAAAACTTTTGTTGGCCACAATTTTTGGATCAGGATGGACTTTATCAATAGTTTGGATGGTCAATAAACATTATGATCAACCCTAGGAAGTTTTTAATTGTGGTCATTTAATGATCACTGTTTGTGTGGTGTGGTCTACTAGAGATTTGTATCTACTTTATTTATTACTTCATTTTTTGGACCATGCCCTAAAATAAGCTGGCCAACAACGTGAATATACAATGCATAGATCAAGTGGGCCCTACAGTCAGGGTCGCACCCACATAGCTGGTTCTGGGGTTGCAGCCAAGTCGTGCTTAAAGTGAAGGTTGGGTTCAATAAAATTCCCTTTTGAATGTTGAACCAAGGGTGAACAATTTTTTTATATGAAAAGCATCCCTCTCCACTCATCAAGTGGCTACACTTTTATTTGGTTATTTATAAATGGTTATACATTGTTTTCAATGGTGTGAGTCACTTGATAAGTGGATAGGATGATATTTACACCAGGTGATCCTCATGGTGGGCCAACCTATAAGGAGGATTGGATTTCACAAGCACGTACACAGGTAGTAAATTTAACAGGTAGTGAGTTGTTCACTGGGATGACCTTTAATTGTCTAACAAGTTAGTTGGACTTGAGACATTATATTTTTTAATATATCGGCATAAACTGTTGCATGATGAATGCCCACCCTTGATTTCTTAGGTGTCGGGCTCGGGTTGGAAAAAATTTAAAGGGTTTTGGACTCGGCCTAGATAATTTGGCTTGTCACAAGCTGGGCCGGGCCAGGTTCAAGTCTACGTTAAACAATGATGGATGAGCTTCAGTAGAGCTTGGATTGGGCTCATTGATACCCCCATGTATATTTAATTAAGGAAAAAAGATATCATGCAACTATAATGCTTGAGATTTCTTGGCCATGGGAGCTGGGGTTGACCATGCGGGGCGGCTCCACTGTGATGAAGCTTATGTGAAATCCACCCTAACAGGTGCTCACACCATGTTAGGCCCACGACCCAAATCGTAATCCCATTCATGATTCAAGTGGACCACACAATTGGAAACAGTTTATATATAGTGCAACCCTCACCCTCCTAACTATTTACCTTGGTGTGGCCCACATGAGTCATAGATGGAATTGATGTTTAGGCCTAGGTCAAAATTTTGGTGTGGCATTTGATGGTTGGAGTGGCTTTGATATAATCATGACAGTGAGCCCTATGAAAATCAAGGGTGGATGACTCTCTACCAACCATTTACTTTAATGTGGCCCTTGGGCCTAATGTGGGATTACACATATATAATCAGAGTGGATCTCACATACTCAGAGTGGATCTCACATACTCATCATGCTGGGCTCCAAAAATATTCAAGGGTGACTGATCCATCATGATCCATATTTGATTTAGGTGGGGCCACACCAAAGGAAATAGTTTTGAGAGAGATGTTGACCCTTGATTTTATATGGTTTTTTGTGATGATTATTTGGAATCCACTAAGACCGTTAAATGCCACACCAAAATTTAGGTCTGAACCTAAACATCGGGCTCATTCGAGACTCAGGTGGGCAACACCAAGGAAAAGAGTTGAGGGTGAGGGATGCCCTATACCCCGTTTTCAATTATTGTGGTTCACCTGAATCACGGATGGGGCTAATGTTTTAGGCTATTGACTTAGCATGGTAACACACCTAGTTGTTGGGAATGTGGATTTCACATAAACATTACCATAGGACCCATCTGAGCTGCTAACCCCTTTGCTTGCAAGAATAAAGTTCTTAAAAAACCTAAGGTACTCCATTGACAATTACTTAAATTAATGCAGTGGCTTATTGAAAACCTCTTTGAAAATGGTACCAGAATGTAAAATTTTATATTATGTAGATGGATTTTTGTAAAATTACCTTGTTCTTTTATTTTATTTTTTCCTTTTTTGAAGATTAATCAAGTTTAATGCTACCTGCACAAAATGGGTGGGCTATGGCTAGCACATCAATTGTTTTCCACATTAAAAGTGGGCATTCACACCAAGACTAGGAGTTGAAATTCTTGCCAATATCTTCAAATTCTATTTAAAAAGTGGGGGCTAATATTTTGAAGCCCTAAGAGAGCATTAATAGATGCACATGATGTATGGATTTGATGCCCTGAATCTATCAAAGCGGGCTCCGCACTCAATTTGGAAGGTTCTTAATTGTGTGTCTCATCCCAACTATGCCAATATGGTAAACATTTGAGACATTGGGCTATTAACCAGGTGGGGCATCTACATGACATATGTCCTATCCAAAAATTCATGTTAGCACACTCATAAGGTACGCCACACATGTACTTTTAATTTTATTGAGTAATTATTCATTTTTCACCTACAAGTGTGACTCACCTTATGGGGTGATTAGTGTGATTTATGGGTCAGGGCATCTTCAATCGTTGGTGAGGATTACCCAATGGGGGCAAATATAGACCGAATCATTAAATGAATGGGGTTGGTTAGGATCCATTTGCACTCCTAAAGTAGCAAGCTTAGGCTAGTCTTGCCCCACCAATCATCAATAAGCGGACTATTGTTGAATGAGTAAGTCAGAGCTGGGCCAGGGAGATAAAGATCAAAATGGAGAAAGTCCTCATTGAAAACTTTGGTCGGCTCTCTCTGGATGCAAATTGAGTGGTGAGGAGCTCACCACCACCCTCTCTGGCTACATACAGTTTGCTAATAAAATCTGGCCACTTAATGAGCTTTTTCAAGGTGCATACAGGCTCTTTTTTAAGAAGTTTTTTTAATAAGCTACATTAATTTAATTAATTATCATTGGGTAGTTTCCATTAGAGATTTGTCAACTAGCAATGAGTTGGCAGCTTGGGTGTGCCCCACCGTGATGTTTATATGAAATCCACCCTAACCATTAGGTGCATCGCCCCATATTATGCCCATTGCCCAAAACTCTATGATTCAAGTGGACCACATGATTAGAAACAGGGTACAGGAAATGCTCACCCTCAAAATTGTTTCCCTTGGTGTGGCCCATTTGGATCATGTATAGGCCTGATTTTTGGGCCCTGAGCGTAAAGATTGGTTTGACATCTAACAGTTGGAGTAAATTTCTTATAATCATCACAGTGGGCCCCGTAAAAATCAAGGGTGGATGTATCTATTTTCTTTTGGCTTGTCCCACTTGAACAATGGATTAACCTTTTTTTTTTTAATTGAGCCTAATATGGGAATATACACTTAGTGCTAGTGGCCCGCCTAAATAATGGATTAACCTGATTTTTTGGCATTGGATTACACCTAATGGGCAGAGTGGATTTCATATATACACTATGGTGACCCCTTAAAAATCAATGGTGGGCCATCATCTCTCAACTATTCTTAAATTTCCGCCATTAAAATAATAATAATAATAAGAAGAAGAAGAAGAAGAAGAAGACTCCACCTGATTTTATGAGGCCTACCTTGAGACCACTCAACATATAATTCAATGTTAGGTACTTTAAGGACAAAAAATCAATTTTGATTCAGGTAGGCCACAATAAAGAAAACAATTGAGAGAGATGTCTACCCTTGGATGGTCAGGATTGATGTGTGTGGGGGTTATTTGTGTGGAGGATAAGTTGCTACAACTTTATGATTTTGGGTGATGAATATGTCTTGTTTTAGCTATGCATCTACACACATGTCAACAAACATGTGTGTGAAAGTCCATCCATTCATTAGGCGGGCACCTCTAGTGATTGTGCCTTGGCCTAAGTAGTCATGTCAATCCACCACTCATTCATCATGCATACTACTTAACGTTCACCCCATGACCTAAATATCAAGTCATTCCAAAGCACAAGTAGGTTGTACCATAGCGTAGTCGGACCCATCATTAATTTTATGGGGCTTACAGTAGTAGTTAGATGACATCCAATCCATTTATTTGATGCATCTCATTCAACGGGATGTAGGATTACCCTAAATATCATGTTTTTCCATAACTTAGGTGGGCCACACAATGTTAATATAGTTAATATAAAGGTTTTAGGGATGACTTCACACTGTTTCCTATGTTGTGGCCCACCTGATTGTTGGGCCAGACTTGCTTTTATTGTTAGGGAATGGGTGCTAAACCTGATAGATGAGGTCGCTCTTATGCACATAAAGGCATTACTTGTGGGCACCCCGCTTGAATTTTGGGCCCAATTAAAATTGAGCTATACATTAAAAGCCTAGTTCAACTCTATCTAGGCCCATTGCCACCCCTTTAAAAGTACGGCCTTAAATATTTATACATTTGAAGGGCAGCTAGATGGTGGATCATTTCCCATCACCACCCTACTAATGCAATTTTATGGGAGCAGTTCATAATGCAAGGGTCCACTAGCTTAATCAACCTTCCATTAAGGTCGTCCTACATTTATAGGGATCATGTGCCAATCAGCCTTCCATTAAGGTAGTCTAACCTTTGAAATTTTTGACACCTACCGAGTGTCCAACCTAATCAAAGGTCTTGATTCTCAGACGTTGGTGCAAGGCGTACTGTGAGAGGGAACAATATATAACTTTTAATGCAGCAAAATAAATATTAGTAGGGGTGTGACTTGTTGGGTTTGGTTAGGGTCTTATAGTACCCATTCTAATTCGTGAAGACCAAACTCGGATCCAATCAAGTTACCCATGGGGTCTTTGGATATAGGTTTTGAGTTGAGTTTGAGCGAGCTAGATGCATGGATTTGATCACATGAACATCTGACTTTAACACGTGCATGGTGTGTAAACAAGCTCTCTTATATATGAGTGGAATAGGAAATCTCATTTCTTTAACTTGAATAATCAATATACATTAAACACATAACTTTACAGTTAAAATTAATTGGACCTCATCACACTGACTAGCCAAACTAATAAGATTTATCTCATGAAACTGACCTAAACCTGCTAGACTTGATTTTAACTGAGTCCAAAAGGTAAAAACCAAACCAAACCTGCTTCTTAATTGTCATGCCCGGAAATTCGGTGCCCGAGTTGGCCAGACCCGACACCGAATTCCAGGTTGTAATTAAAATTTTAAAATATTCTCAACCACAAATTTAATAAAAACTATATCACAATAAATCAAATATCCATTCAATAAAATGTTTAGACTCACTTTTTTTTTTTCTCACTGTACATTTTTTTCTAACACAAATAGAAAAAATCACTACGACTAGACGAATGGTTAGACCGTCGCTCCTCTTCGCTCTTGACTAAACTTTGAACCCTGAAACACTGTTAATGTGGGTGTGAGCATAACAGTCCGTGGGATCGTATCTAACCAAAATATGAAATTTGTATAATTATACAAAATATACAAATAATGAAAATGCTTTATTTAAATTTTAAAACATGAATTAAAGTACTGAATATTAAAAGATGAGATGAATGCAATACTGGAATTATAAAGATGATCTGATTGTCAAACTTTTCATGAATTATATAAATAACAAAATTAAATAACTATTATCTTTTACAACACCGTACCCAAGTGGATGGCCAAGTTGTATTAACACTCACGTACTAGTACCTCGAGGTGAAGGACTCATCTATACGTTATTTGGTCAGACTACTGCTCCAATTGTACCTCTGACGTATATCCACGCAAACAATTGTACTCATACGTCGTACACAAAGGAGACTCTAAAAGATCCAGTGCGTTCTAGGGTATTTCACCCAAGGGACACGATCGCTCTACTTACTGGCTTTAGGGTCTTCCACCCAAGGGATACGATCGCCCTACTTGCTTGCGTTAGGGATTTTCACCTAAGGGACACAATTATCCTACCTGCTTATGCCTCTTAGGGACATCTCCAGGACAACACACTCGCATTCCAATATTCATTCTTAATTAAAAATAAATATACACACAATATGAGTAATCGTCATTGATTCAAATCAAAATTTTTAAATATACAACTTACTGTAGGTTACATACAAACTACATCGCATATTCTTCGTTATTATCAAATTATGCATAAAATTTGTTATAAGGTTCGATAGCTATTAAATCAGTAATTAATTTAATTAAATAATTAAAATCATCGATTATAAATTCAGAATTAATTTTTAATATAACTTAATAATTAATTTATCAAAATTATAAGTTTATTTAAATTCAAATTAAAATTTCTTTATAAAATTGTAAATCAGTAAAGCGTAAAAACTCGTAAAAGTAACCATGTTAAATCCTAAATTAATTCAAATAATTTAATGTGTGATTTAGATTTAATAATTCTAATTTAATTAATTTAATAATATATAAATATTTTATAATAATTATTTACTTCCTTCTAATAAATGAAGGAAAAATGTGTACTAAACAAATTAATTAGATTCTCTCTCTGCTTATTTTAAACCCTAACTGATGAATTAAGAGAGATATTAATAAAGCTTAATTTAATGTCCTAGTAAACTTCTATCTATTATGGTTAGGTAATTACACAGATTGAAAATCTATACTAATTACTAATTTTTAATATTTAAAATCTGATTGATTAAATCTCAATTTATAAAATTAGAATAAGTAATAATCTATTTTTTATTTAAAATTAATTCCAGAATTTAAATTTTCTTAATCGAAATTAATTCTATAATCCCTAAAATTCATAATCAAACTCTAAAGTTCATAATCTAATTAAATTACTATTAATCAAACTAAGTTTAAACAATATTAAAGTAAATTTAAGTTTAAATTAATTAATCATAAATTAATATTCCTAAACTGAAATTTTACTTAATTTATGTTTAGCTAAAGTTAAATAAAATGTTTAAAATTATTAAGTTTAGACTTTATTAATTATTAAAATTTACCTAATTTTATAAATATCATTATTTTTAATTAGTATAAATTATTTTGATATATTATTTCTAATTAGTCTTGAATTAAAAAAAAATCTAAAATTTATAATTTATGTCAGCAAAATTATTTTAAAATATAAGTAAAGTAGGATTTGGAATAATTTCGAATTTAGTTCCTAAATAATTCAAATAATTTAAAATTTATTTTGTATTAAATTCTGTAATTTAGAATTCTAATTGATATATTTATTTTTTACTATAATCTTATTGAATTTTTTTTTACAAATATTACATGAATAGAAATATCAACAATAAACAATAATTTGTGGTAAAATTCAATTTAAAATCAATTAACTATAATGATAAAAAAATTTTAATAACAACAATTATAAAAATTTCAAACTAGAGATGGATCACCCACGTTGATAAAATTTTCACCAGGCTTCTTTTTTTTCTCTCATTTTATTTTATTTTATTTTTGTATTATTATTTTTTTTCACACTTTTCCTTCTCATGCCTACACAGCTACACTCATGACCCTATTTATATTAGAGGGTCCCACCAGACGTAATACACACACGTGAAAAAAAAAAAAATTTAAAAAAATAAAACGTTAACTTTCAATTGCATCTCATGGAAGTAAAACACCCACCATTTAGTTTCATTTATTATAAAAATTACATCACATGTGTATAGGAAGTGATGCATGTGTTGCGTGATTGTGCATGTACATGGTGTATGGTTGTGCATGTGTGAGCAGTGTATACATGGGCGTACATGTAAAATCACTAATACACAATGGATAATTGATCAGGTGGGTGGGTTGATGGATCAAATTGATGATGAATTTGGATGGCGGATGGTGAGTTGAGGAGTTTTATGGACGGTGACCCCTAATGATAGTCACACGCCCTTCTTCATTTCTAAATCCAATATTCATGTGATAATAACCTAAATGTTAATTAATATATTTATATTTTATTAAAAATAATAATATTTAAAACATGCTATTAACACTTTTAAATGTTAGAATTTAAATAGGAATGCTACACATGTTTAGGATATACTATATTAAAGAATTATATCGTAGTTGAGATGTTTTTAGAATAAGATTTAAGTGGACTATGTGGTACCTCAACGAGCAAAGAGGTCGATGTACAATTTATTTTATGAGTGTATTACCCGTTTGCAAGATATGGGGCGTCGAATTTACGATTATACGTATGAATGCATGTATAGTTTTCGCCCATTTTAAAATTATGAGTTTACCTCCAAAATATGTATATGACCTGTGGGCCTCTAAAACTTATTAAATTATATTCCAATGTAAGAAGTACTCTAGTAAATTTATCCAGAAGAATGTGAGAATTATCACAGTAATTTTTGTTTGATTTTTAGGTGCCCCATTTGGTAGATCCAGAAATGATGTATGGTTGGATGATAAGATATATGTGAAATAATCAAATGATTAAGAGTTCAATCCTATATGCATGTTACTGTATGGTTGCTTTCATACTCAGATATGTGCAAGATGAGTTTTTAATTGATTAGATAGATGTACAGTTGATTTTAAGTGTACAAGTAAAGATAATGCATGTACACATATACATATATACACAACCAAAACCATATAATTAAAAATTAATGATACATACTAAATAAATTGATCATGCATATCAATGGTCACAACTTGCACACTTTATGCATGCATGTATGCATGAATGTTTAGATGGATGCAAGTGTGCATGCATGCATACCAAAATCTCAGGTCATTACATTCTACCCCCTTATAAGAATTTTGTCCTCAAAATTCAAACACACCCAACATGTGAACGGGTGTGGATACTCTTGATAAACGATGTGTTTAAGTGTCTACTAAGTTCCATATGTTATAGAGTTTAAGTGGGCACAAGATTGTGTAAATTGCTATAGGAATTAGGGTTATTACATTAATGGGTTAAAAAATAGATCTGATCTATTACAATCATACCGGATGTTGTAGGACCCTAATCCAAGTGTGCACGCCGTTCCTTTAGGTCCCGCGGTCCTATCGATCGAATCTCAGCAACCCGCGACCTATAGATAGTGTTTACGATCATCTTCAAGTTCGGTTACATCGACCCGACTCGGATCAACCTGAAACCTATGCCATTGCGTCCGCATCGGCGTTCCGGTTCCAACGTCGCGTCTCATGCGTGAATCCGACGTGTACATCACAAGTTATGGGCCATACTCGATATGGACCATTAATGTGTGATTGGTGGACCCCATCATGGCCATGCACGTTTTCCCATGTGGTGATGTCACCCCTAGGCTTAGGATTTCTAGAATGCCTACAAGCCAACCCTAGCAAGCTTTGGTTGTATCTCCATAGCCCCATCATTGTTTTCTCTATCCTAGGTGCCTCTTTTAAAGAAAGACTATGATTACTCTTCTACACCTCCCTAAGCAAGCCATTTTCCCTCCCATTTCTCTCTCGCTTCCCTTCTCTCCTTTGCTAGAGCCCAAACGTCCCATCCCTTCTATCTTCTCCAGCACCTTCTACCTCAAATCCCCTCCAATCCAACCTTCTCTAACCTATCTCACCCATAGAAACATCTTCTTTAGAGCTTGAGTATCATGGTGGTGTAGATTTTGAGCCAAATCATTGAGGTGGGCGTGCATGTAGTTACAAATTCTAATTTCTTAAACTTCTTAGTTGTTTTTCCCATTTCTTTCATGTTGAAGCTTGTGGGGCCCATCAAATGATGGTGGTGGCCCCCATGACTCCATGGATGTGGCTCATAGCTTATCTTTTGTGCATGCATGTTCTTGCAATGGGCCATTCTCCATGGACACCTACATGGCTTTTCTTTCTTTGATCAGGGATCCTTGGTGGAGATTGCATCTCCACCATAGATCTTAAGTAGAAAGTCCTATGATCGCGTAAATCCTTGTAATCTTGCAATATTGGATGTGTATGATTGTGTGATGAAGGGAGAGGCCTCAATATGGCGGAGCCCCTTCCCTTGTGGCCGAATCTTCTTTCTTTTCTTGTTTAGTATCTCTAATCATGTGTGTGTGGCTCACCTTGTGGTCCAAAAATATTTAGACTGTTCCAAGGGAGTGGACATTCTTGATAGTCCACTCCTTGGACATTGTGGCCCAAATGCTCCAAAATGGGTACATGCAAAGGACTTTTAAGGGTGGGGATGTTCTAGATGTTTGTGGGGCCCACTGGGGTGGTCCATACCACAAATTATTTGGGGTGAATTCCCCATTTTATGATGTTTATAATTATTTTAATTCAGTTATTTGTTGCTGTTCAGAAACTGTCTGGACAGATTTTTGGGTCATCTTAAGCCTAGATTTTTGGACATTTGGTGGGGTGTTTGGTCCCATGTAATATATGTTTCTTAAAGGTGTGGACCCTACCTATATGCATGTCAAATTTTAGCTTCAAATCCAAAAGAGTGGGCCAAAATGGTTGGACTGCCAAATTTTCTGCTGTGCAGTCCAACAATATAGTCTGATAAAAGCCTTGATTCATAAATATTTCTACTATAGGTGGGCCACTTTTCTGGACTCCATCTTGTTGTATACATATTGAGGGACCTTGGCTCCCAAATTTTCAGAATTTTAGAGGCCCTGGACCCACTCCAATAGGGTGCCCAAATTGAGGACAACAATATGTATGTAGCAGAAATTTCTTCCAAACCTTGCTGTCCTCTTTGTTGTGTAGAAATTTTTGGGCCCCAGCCCACTGGACTTGGCGTATGATTCTTGGGGCCCACCTCTGATATTATAAAGGGCCCATTAGGCCATTATTGTGGTGCCATTGAGCTGGACCAGTGCCCCTGCTGGACGTCTAGCATGGCTGGTCGTCCAGTGTGCAGGCCCACCATGGGTATGAGTTTCACCCAGCTGTCCCTTCATTGGGTGGCCCACGTGGGAAGGGTCCACCCTAGGTGGACGTCCCCTGTGGGGCCCACCTTGGGACGTGTGGAGCCCACCTTGTTGCATGTATATGGGCCAGGCCATCCAGGCCTTGGACTGCCCAGGCCCTTAGGGCGCCTATTGCTTCTGGGCCGCTGCTGGACTTGCAGTCCAGCAGTAGGCCCACTTGATTTGTGTGCCAAATTTCCTTCCTCCATCTAGTGGGGCCCCCTATGAGAAATGCTAGCCCTTATGGGATTAATTCCCACATGATTTGACGAGTTTTTGGATTTCAGCAGGCCCAGGATATTGGGTGGGCTGAAAGTCCAGCAAGGGGCCTAAATAACATTCTTATTGCTAGATTTTTATTGGATGCGGGGCCCATCATATTGAGGAATTTGGGTATTTGTTGCTCCATTATATTTTAGAATATTCTTGGGTTTAATTAATGCATTTTTGGGTCTCCATTGATGATCATTTGTGGGACCCAAATATAGACCAGATTTTGAGACTTCCTAGTAGGCCCAGATTGGGCTGGAACGTCCCGGCTTAGCCCAGCAATATGTAAGAGCTGCTTCCACCATTTTGTTGGACTTGTGAGTTGAGGTGAGGGTGGAATTGGGCCCTTGAGTGCCCACTTAAATTACCAGTTTTTGGGCTGGAATGTCTCAGCTTGCCCAGCAATATGTAAGGGCTGCTTCCACCATTTTGTTGGACTTGTGGGCTGAGGTGAGGGTGGAATTGGGCCCTTGAGTGCCCACTTAAATTACCAGTTATTGTGCTGGAACGTCTGAGCTTGGCCCAGCAATATGTAAGGGCTGCTTCCACCATTTTGTTGGACTTGTGGGCCGAGGTGAGGATGGAATTGGGCCCTTGAGTGCCCACTTAAATTACCAATTATTGGGCTGATGTTGTGAGGCCCATTTCACCCAACTTAGACTTGTTTTTGGGCCATGTATTTGTGTTCATGAGCTGCCCACCAAGTCCAACTTAATACATGGATTCTATGGCCATTGGAACTTGGGCCTTGAGCCTTGATTCCCCTCTTTGGGCCCATGTTGTTGAAGGTAGTATTGGACCATTTTTCTTACGCCCTTTATGTGGGGCTTATGTATGTGGTTTGGATGTGGGCCTTGGGCTTATGGCTATATGGATTATGGTTGGTTATGCCTTTTGAAAAATGGTGGTTGAATGTCCCCATCATGGACCCCTCTAGGCCCATTTGTATCTAAGTGTGGTTGAATGCCCACCGTAAACTCTTGCTAGACTCATTTCTATATTATTTAGGTCCGTAGCTTGTATGCTTAGTCTCGTGGGTTATCCCAGGTAAATGGGCCCTCACTAGAGGTTATATATTCCTTATGAGGGATTGTCTAAGTGCATAAACCCTGCTTGGTTAGGTAGAGAGTACATCTTCTTATTCACCTCATTGGCACCCTTATTCATCTTCATGGCCCACTCTTATGCGCATCACATGCATGCTTGGTTAAGGTATGATTGGCCATGGTTGTGTCATTGCGTAGGACATGTTGGTATCACCCCGAGGGATGGAGTTTCGCCTCTTGAGCACGATAAATGTCACGCCCCAAACTCGGAAACCGGGCTCACAAAATTCCCGATCGCCGAATCCGGCGCCGACAGCCTCCGTAGAACCCCATTCTCGGACCCCGGCACCCATTCACCAGGTTCCGATCCTGGGATACTACAAGGAGGGTTTTCAAATCATTAGTCTGATTCATAATGAGCATAACAAAAGCATAACCCACAAACAATAGGCACAAGAACACCACCACAAAATCCACTATGATCAAAAACTTTTTAATACATGCGGCTGAAAGGGGAAAATACAATGTAATAAAAGAAACAGAACTCCAGAAGCTCGGCTGCACTCTCCAACTACAACGAGACTATGGCTGCGACTGCGTCCTGACGTCACCTGCACGCATCAATCGTGCATAAGCTTATGGAAAGCTTAGAGGGTGGTGTAAGTGTGTGCGCAATATAGACGTGCTCAAAATGCAAGGTCAGAGTGATGCAGAATCATGATGATGAGCACATGAATGCAATCAGCCGTACCAAGGCTATGCGGTGCAAGATATGAATGCTATCGGCCATAACACGGCCATGCGATGCAAGATGCAACTCAAGCATGCCAATCCTCAACATGTATCAGTACAGTTCTCATTCTGGATAATCACCGGGGTTCAATACACTTCAAATGGCACCGTCGCTCTCCTAGCCGCACAGCCCAAGTGAGCGTAAGAAACCTCACTATCCGCCTGACCAATAGTCTGCCAATACCTATCCGGCACGTCGATAGCGGACCCATTCGCGAGCTGGTCAAACTCAGCCTAGTATTGCCCCCTACCCTCGGGCGAGTAAGGCCACACTCCTTTCCAACCGACCACGACACAGTGGGAGACGCGGCCTTCTGGTATTCGGCCCTCACGCGCTCGTACATCCACTCGGTCTCGACGTTGGAGTCATCCTCTGGTACCATCGGGTTTAGGGATTTTCACCCAGGGACATCTATGGCGTCGCGATACTAGAAACAGTATTTTCGGTATCCAATCCAGCCACCCACGATGTGTCTGTAGAGGCTATGACCCTGATGTCACTAGGGCATACAGTAATCACAATCACACTAATGCAAGTGCATGAGTCACACCGCCAGTCATGCAGCGTCCTGCGTAACCCATGCGCTCATACTGGGCAACTCAGCCCATAAACAGTCTGCTCGAAGGCATATGCTATGATCAATCACTCCTCATACCAGTCATACATATGATGCGTATGATGATAAATCATGGATCTATACTAAACATGCATATAAGGATGGGCTCTGCGTATCACAGAAATGGGCCTAGACGGCCTGCAGAGTATAAGTATGAACCTATCAGTGGCCTTAAGGAGTGTGACAATGCGGACATTTAACCAACATTGTCCTTACAATGTGGACGTCAAACCAACATTGTTCCCAAGGCTTAACCCGCCATAAAGCACCATTACACAAACCATAGGAAATCACACATTGCAATGGACTAATATACATCTCATTGGGCCTCGACCCATAGTGCTCAGATACATCAAATGGGCCATCTCATATGGGCCTTATATAAGTCAAGTGGGCCGCATCAGTGGGCCTTATGTACATTGCAATGGGCCATAACCTATGGGCCTTTAAATACGTTAAATGGGTCGAATCACATGGGCCTTATGTATATACCAAGGTGGGCCTCAATAATGGCCACAAATACACATCCAGGTGGGCCTCAACAACGGCCATATGGTTGAATAACTTGGATGCAACACATGCATCATGGTGGGGCCCATATAGGCCCACCATCATATATATATATATATATTATATATAATATTAATATATGTAAATATATACAATATTATATATAATAATAATATAATATTATATATATATACACATATATATGTATATATATATATATAGATATGTATGTATGTATATCCACACACACACTCACACACGTGCACACACACCCACATGCATGCACACATGCACACACACCCACATGCATACACACGTGCACACACGTGCACATTCACGTGCAGCAGGGAAGGGTCCCACCGTCCAGGACTGTGCGGACGAACACATACATCAAGTAGGCCCCACCGTCCGTCTGGACGGTGGGCATGCAACACATGCACCACTGTGGGTCCCATGCGGAGCCCACCATAGTGTTTATCTTCCATCCGATCCGTTCATAAGGTCACACGGGCCAGGGAGGAGGGGAACAACAATTTTCAGCTTGATCTGGAACTTCTGTGGACCTAGAAAGGGTTTCAATGGTAGAGTTCAATTCACACTGTTTCTTGTGATGTGGGCCGCCCGAGCGCTGGATTGGCCTGATTTTTGAGGGGGGTCCATGTCAAATAGTGGCCCACCAAATGGGCGGTGTGGATACAAAATATACATCATGGTGGGGCCCACGGATGGAGCCGTGGGTCCCTGCCTCTTGGCCGCCCGCCCGTCACTGCAGCAGCAGCAGCGCTGCTGCTTTAAAATTTTTTATTTTATTTTATTTTATTTTTTTGTTTTGGGGCCCACCGAGATGTGATTCACAATCCAACCCGCCCATTATGTGTATCCCACTGTTCTACCCGTCCAGAACTAGTTTCACCTGCATCCAAACTTCAGGTGAGTCCCACCGAGTACTTTTTTATGATCTGGCATGTCTTCACATAGTTTTAGATGGTATGACCCACCTGATGATCAGATCGCCTTAAAATTTTGGCTCAACGCCTAAAGAAGACTGGAGAATAGATTGGACGGTGTGGATCACATACATACATCAAGGTGGGGCCTGCATGGGCAGCCCACTAAAAAGTAACTTTTTCTTCCCCATTTTTTTTTTTTTGCTGGCTTGTGGGCACACACCACTGTCAGTATGCACGCTCCATAGGCCACGCCCGTCCAGCATCCACTGACGCTGGACGGTGTGGATAAACTCATGCATTATGGTGGGTCCCACATGGACGTGGCCCACCAGATATATATATATATATATATATATATACACATATATTATATTATATATATAATACATATTATATTATATATATTATATATATTGTATAAAATATAACATATATATATATATGTATATATATTTATATATATATAGCATTTGGCCCATCTAAATAGTGGATGGTGCGGATCATCACCTATAATAGGATGGGCCACACCGTCTGATGTAGATGGACGGGAGAGATGTAACACATATTGGTGGGATCCACACCCTTGCAAAGAAAGAAAGAGAGAGAGATAGAGAGAGAGATACACGATGAGATAGAGGAACCCCGCCACTATGGGCCCTCTTGATTAAATCACATACATCCAAATGGGTCCCACCAACAAGTGGGCCCTAAAATTTAAAATAATGGATAATCACCCACCTTATCTTTCTTCTCCTTGCTTCCTAGGACTCCTTAGCTCCTTACCTTCACTTTTAATGGAGGTTGATGAAAGATGAATGGTTGAGATTTGAGATGAGAGGGTGGGCCACACTTGAAGTTGAGAGAGTGTGTTGGATGTGTGAAATTTCTCATGGAATTTGGAAAAGTTGCTAGAGAATGAGAGGGAGATATAGAAATAATGGGTGGAGGGATGGGTGGAGTGATGGTTGTAAGAAAGAAGTGATGAGGGGTATGGTTTAGTTTGAAATTGGTGGAGAAGAGGGATGGTTGAGGTTGAAAATGAGAAAAAGAGGAATGGTGAGGTGGAAAGATGGTGGACTTTTGGAAAAAGAGGGAATGGGTGAAGTACTTTGAGGTATGGTTGCATTTATGGTTAATTAGTGGGACTAATTGTGTAGAGATTCCCTCGAAATCAGCAACGCGCGGTGTTTCTTCGGAATAAACGCTGATCGGCATCTTCTTACCTGGGTATCGGTTCGGTGCGCAAGTCACGGCGTTGGAACCGCGGCGACGACGCGGTCGCTATGATACAACTTTCGGATCAAGCCGACGTCGGTGCGCGGGACCTGGCTTAGGATCGTGCGCAAATACCGAATACGGTGCGAAGGTTGCCGGAATTTGACCGGAAGGACCGCGGAAGCTAACGGAACAGTACGGATTAGGACACGGGTCTTACAATAAATGCTTGGGATTGATGCATGGGTGATTGTGTGATTCATGCATCTGATATTGCATAGTATGTGGATATTTGCCCTTACTTCATCAGGGTCATAGCCTCCACGGATATATCGTGGATGGTCATGTGTGGACACCAGAAATGATACTTGAGCATTTGGGGCACATAGGATGTCCCTGAGTAAAAGCCCATAAACCTTCACGGTACCAGGAGACGCCTCAACGCCGAGACTGAGTGAAAATCATGAGCGTCCAAGTTCCTTATACCGTTAGGCCATGATTCCCACTGTTGCGAGGTCGGTTGAGATGGGGTTTGGCCTTACCCGCCTGAGTGAGGGGGCATAGCTAGGCTGAGTTTGACCTTCTCATAAAATAGGTCCGCTATCGTCGAGCCTTGCTGGTGATTAATTGTCCACAGGCAGGTAGTGAGGTCTGTTATGCTCGTTTGACTGTGCAGGTCTTGGAGAGCGGCAGTCATCCAGCAGTGTACTTGACCCCGGTAGATTCCTTATGATGGAACTGTACTTGATATATGGATTGGATATGAGGACTGACATTACTTCGCATTGCATTTGCATCAGCTATATAAGCCTTATGTTGCATCGCCTTGGTATGGCGCGTATTGCATTGCATAGCCCTGGGTACGGCTTACTGCATTCATAGCTTAGCCTAGGTACGGCCGTACGGCTAGTGGCATCAGTATCATTCATGGTTCTCTTTGCATCCTCCTATTTCTTTTGAGCACCATTATCACACACTTACACCGCCTTCTAAGTTTTCTATAAGCTTATGCACGATTGATGCATGCAGAAGATCCTAGGTCCGCATGGTAGCGGTGGGGCATTGGATGAGAGCGTGCTGAGGACTCGTTGTAGATTTTTCTCTTCCTTTCTTACCTTATGTATTTCCTTTTAAGCCTTATGTATCTGTAAAAAATTTAATTCTTAGTGGATTTTGCAATGTGTTTCCTATGGTTATGTTTTTGAGATTTACTTGCTATGATCTTTGATATTGTCGATTGAATTGGATTTATGATATAGAAATCCTCCTTGTAGGATCGTAGGATCGGAACCTGAGCCAGGAACCGAAAATGGGGTACTACAGAGGCTCTTGCAGCCAAAACCAGCTATCAGATTACTTGTGAGTCCGGTCACCAAGTTTGGGGCGTGACAAATGTACAGGAAACTAAAGAGTCCGAGTATCCACTATTTGGAGATTGAAAAGGTGAAGAAGGGCACATATGTCATCGTGGCACATGTTTGGGATATGCAGTTCATTTACAAGGTGGGGCACCTATGTTACATATCCTGTGAAAAAATTCATGCCAGCACACTCATAGGTTCAGCCATGCATGGACGCGGTTTGGCTAGTGGTCGGTGATATGTGGACCCCACCATGGTGTATGTGTTTTATCTATGCCGTCCATCCATTTTGAAAGATAATTTTAGGGCATGTTCCTAAAAATGAGGTAGATCTAAATCTCATGTGGACCACACCATGGGAAAACAGTAGTGATTGAATGTCCACCATTAAAAACCTCCTAGGGCCCACTATAATAGTTATTTGACATCTAACCTGTTGATTAGGTCATTCAGACTTGGATGAAGGGAATATATATATATATATATACATCAGCTTAATCCAAAACTTTGGTGGCCCCTAAGAAGTTTTTAATGGTGAGCGTTCAAACAACACTGTGCGGTCCACTTTGGATTTGGATAAACCTCATTTTTGAGCTCATACCATAAAATGATTTGTTAAAATGGGTAGATGACAGGGATGAAACAAATACATCATGGAGGGGCCCACAGAGCACCCATCACTAGCCATAGGCTAGTGGCATGGGGAGTAGCCAATCCCTTTCCGCCATTCATGTACTTCTGATTGTGATTTTTCTTTCTAATCATCCATATTTTCTCGCCTATGTCACCTGATGAAGTGATTGGTCTGGTTTATAAAGCAGGGCATATTCACGGATAGCCCCTTCTAACTATTGGTTAGATTTCTGCCACGTGTTACAATGTAATACGTATACTTCAATTTTACTCCATCTCTCTGCGCTCGGATTATTATGTCATGCGATCTTCATGGAGAGCCATGCCAATTTACTAATGTTTTACCTGAGTGACATGTTAGGCATGAAAAATTAGACAGAATAGTCTACACTTACCATACACGAGCTCTTAAGATCGACAATGTTGCATATGTAAAACACACTCCATCCATCAAGTGAAAACCATTATTTGGATTTTGCATGCAGAAGATAAACTTGATTAATAACTCATATGATCCCCTATCTACGGGACTAGTGTAAATTTTGTCCTAGCACTGCTAAGTTGGCATGGTGTGGTCCTCATAGGCATTGTATCAGATTGATGTATGTATCATCTCTTCATCCTTGTGATTTACACCTATTTAACTGGTTTGATGAGAGATGCACACCACGGTAACCCCACAACCGACCTGGTTGGCATCCCATCCCAATTATTCTACATGGTGTGCCATGTTTGAGTTATGGATATAGGTGATTTGTGGAATTAAAAAAAAAAAAAAAAAAACTCATTATGATAGGAAGCTAAGTGGGGCCTGCCATGATGTCTGTGAGAAATTCACCCCGTTATCTGTTTTGTCCGATGATGTTATGGAGTGCCCTAAAAAATAAAGCAGATTCAAAATTCGAGTGGACCCAAAATAGGAAAACAAAACTGGTTAGGGAAATGGCTATGGTTGAAAGCTCCTTAAGTCCACCATAATGTTTAGTTGCCATCCATACCATTCATTAGTTCATTGCTAGCAAGATGAACGGAAAAAAACAAAAATATTAACATGTTTCACAAAAATATTAGCATGTTTCGAAATATCTGTGGCTACATAAATGTTCAATGGTGGACATTCCATCCCTACTTTTTCTTGTTATGTGGTCCACTTGAGTTTTGAATCTACCTCATTTTTAGGACCATATACTAATCTGATCTGGCTAAGCGGATGGAGGGATTGGATTTCTCACAAACATCACGGTGGCCCTGTCTTGCTTGAGTTGCCATGGGATGCGGATTGGCTAGTGAACCTATGGTCGGTACTCTATGAGCCCATCATGATATATGTGATTCATCCCTGCGGTCCATCCAAATTTTCAGATATTTTATGGTATGAGCCAGAAATTTAGGTACATCTAAAGCTCAAATGGACAACATCACAAAAAACAGTGTTGATGGAAAACTTTGGCACCATGGATTTGGGGGGATTTCAAATCTCCAAATTGTTTGGCACCACAAAGTAGTTTCAAATACCCTCAGAGGGGGTTTGAAATCTAGGGTGAGGGCTTGGATTACATCTAAAATACTTCCAAGAGTTGCATGTGTAACATGTATGTCACGGACTATTATTCTATTGGGCACATGGCCCATTAATGATGTCCCAAAACAATTAGATTATCAATTGCATCACTATTATTACTCTAATTTAATGATCAACACCTTCCGAACATTGCACATGTAAATCAATGGTTAAAAATCATTGGTTAGTCAGTCGGACATGATTTTGTGCTTGTGGCCCATCCAAAACTCGGAATTTCATCATTTTTGGGCAAAGCATATATTTAACGGCCTTATTACAACCATTGTGTTAAACATTACATACTTCATTGATTAGAGATATTAAAGTTGATTTAGTAATTAAATTCAAGCCTATGCGAATATACCATGCATAATTGCTTTTGGATTAAAGTTGATTCCCAATCTAGGGTGCCAAGCACAATAGGAGGATTTCAAATCCAAGGGGTTCTGAATCCTAGGGGTTCCGAATCCACACTCCCAAACAAGCCCTTACCATTAAAAACTTCATGAGGGCTGTAAAAGTTTTGGATCAGGTTGATATTTGCCTTTTCCCTCCATCCATTTCTGTATGATCTAATCAATAGGTTGGATGTTAAATAGATATTTGCCTTTTCCCTCCATCCATTTTTGTATGACCTAATCAATAGGTTGGATGTCAAATTGTAATGTCTCGAAAAAATCTCTACAAAGACTCGAGTACCACCTCAGGCAGAACTCACTAAGGACCAAATCCTTTAGAAATTAAATGAGAATTATCTAGTGCTGAACCAGATTACCTGTGAAATTAGCACTGATCCCTATAAACATGAACTGCAAGACTCAAAACGTGTAGAATCGTTAACGCTTGCGGGCCGGAGCGAAGTGTGTGAGAAACGTGAATATCTTTAGAAAGCGAACTGAAACTTAAGTAAATTGAGTCGTTCGCTTGTAGGCCAAATCTAAGGATTCTAACCGTCAAAATCTGACCTAAGTACACCCTCAGATTATGAAAAATTTTCAACTCATGTCAGCGCACTTGTGGCCCAGATCGGGTACCGATGACCGTCGAACTGAAACTGGTCCGCCACGGTCGATCTGTAAATCCAATCGGACCGAAAACTCAGCTTGACCTAGATCCAATGTCAGGGAGCTTAAGTCCGACCGCATGCTGAAGGGAGGCCACCAGAAGTGCTCCGTTAGACTGAAACAGACGCCCTTTGGATATAACCTAAGTATACCTTGGCCTTGGGGCCATTTCCATTAGTCTTGGGCCTATATAAAGGCTTAAAACTCTCTCTCTCTCACTCCATACGAATTTCTAAACCCTAGGGGAGAGAAAAGAGAAAAAGAGAAGGAAAGAGAGAGAAAGTGAGAGAGAAAGCTGGAGTTTGTTCCTGGGATTCAATCCCTTTACTCCACGCTCTTAACTACTCTTCTCGTGTCGCTATTTCGGCGTTTCCGATTCCGTTCTTAGGTAAGAAAATCTAACCCTAATCTGTTTTAGGGTTTTCAATAGTGTAAATGGTGGAATAGCTAACCCATTCCCTGTTATAGGTTGTTGTGGTGCCGTAGACAACGACTTAGATTTTAAACTGAGTTCATTACGAGTCTACCGCCGAAGGGTGTGGACTATAAATGTTTAGGTTATGATTTTCAAGGCTTTCAATGTCAGTTAATGATTTATGACTGACTTAAATGATACCACATGCTTAGATGCGATGTTTCCCTCACTTTACACATATAAGAACTATGTTGAATATAGTGAAATCCATGTGTTTGTTGATATGCTTGAATGAATATGGATTTATGATTCATGCTTGCCATGATTATTGATTATAAATGCATGATCTTTGTATGCGTGGCATCTCCTTGTGAAAGGCTTTGCTATAATATGTGTTTTAACTAAGTCATTACATGTATGTAATGTGTGTAGTCTAAGTGTTTGATAAAATGCCTCAACAACGAAATACTTGTTGGAATGCATGTAATGAGGGTGTTGAGATAAGATTCTCAATTCCCTTAACCATGGTTATAGTTTTCCTTTATATATCCTATACACTACTACGTGCTTTATGGTTGAAATGCCTATGTACGCTATTATGTACACTATGTGTTTGTTGAAATGCTCAAATGAGACTTATGTTTAAGTTGGTTGTTACATGTTGTTTTGGACTAGCGCATACATATTCTTATTGTATTTGAAGTATGTTTGGGACTATGGTATAGTTCAGGCAATCGGTAACAAGTCCTTGTTTGGTGGCCGAGGTCGTTTTGCCACTTAGAACGTGTTCGATGAATCCGAGTCGTACCTCGGTTGTCGACGGTGGTTAGGTCACACAGAGTGCTTACGCACTTCATGTCGATCATCTCGATGTACTCTCGTACTAGTCGAGCTCGTCAAGTAACCCGATTGACCTGATGTATTTTCACCATGTATGGACGCTACTGCTTGAACCTAAGGTACCAAACTCACCAGTGGAAAGCCCGTTTAATCATGGTACCACGATCCACTAAGACTCATGAGCCGGATATGGAGATATGGGACACCGTGGTCATGCTGTCGGCCTACGCTGGGGTGACGAGCCTCCTCGTAGTGACCAATGAGCAACTCAAACTCGTGACTCGAATACGGTGGTATGGGACATTGTATTCGAGCTGTCGGCCTATACTGATCAGGTGATGAGCCCTTTATAGTGACCTCGAGCGTACTCTGAGACTGCGTTGAGGCGACGAGTCTTTCCATAGCAACTAGAGTATAAACTAGGCCTATACTGATCAGGTGACGAGCCCTTTGTAGTGACCTAGAACCGCAACATCGTATGAGATTTACTAGGACTGACGACCCTAGAATGGATCATTATTTGGGAATTGATATAAGGGAGGTACCTTAGCTTCCCAACCTTGCTGTATGAATAAACCTAAGTATGAAATTGGTTAACATGATCATAACATTGCATTGCACGGTGCTTTGGCGAGGAAGTAGCATGTGTCTGGAGTGATGCATGCCGCGACCATGAGATGAAGTTCGCAGAGGGAGTGCAGGCGAGAGCATGCATCATATCATACCATTTTTGCATTAACAAGAGTATTTAGGACTTGATTGTTGTACTGCTTTATCATTTCTGCTTGATTGAATTGATAACATGTTAACCTTTGCCTTATAGCTCCACTGAGTTGATCACTCACTCCCACATTCTGGGACAGTGTTTTAAATACCAACCAGACTCTGTCTTAGTTGTAAATGGTGACGCGACATATGAGGTGGAGCCTGACTTCTACGATGACGAGGAGGAGTTCTCTTACATGCAGTTATTAGGCGGGTTTACTTAGACCATCCTGATTGACGAGGGCTGCAGGGTTTATCATTTGTAGTTGAACTATCTTTGATATTTTGTATTTTGAACTAATACATATAATTATTTGACCTGACAATGTATTCATACTCTGGAGACCAGCAATGGTCTATACGTTCCATGTACGCTTATATACATCTCTCAGTCTTCCGCTTGTGTTATTTAATTGCCTCTGGAGTATGATATACTAATTTGATATAATCCCACTCATGTTTAATGCACTAATACAGACAACATTTAATCATTATCATATATGTTGTATAAGTGATGTTTTGGGACTCGGGAGTTGGGCTCTTGCTCGACCCCCGATTTTCAGGGCGTTACACAAATAAACATTACGGTGGACCCGATGAGGTTTTTAACAGAGGATTTCAATCTTTATTGTTGTGTGGTCCACTTGACATTTAAATCTACCTCATTTTTTGGATTAAGCCCTTAAATGATCTGGAAAAATGAATGGACGGCGTGGATAAAACACATACCACAAAGTTAAAATGCAGCAGGCTGCAGTCGAAATTAAAATGCAGGACCACTTTTCAATCGGACCTCACTTGGACCATGTATAACCCAACCCGAATGTGGCCCAACTCGTCTATGACTATTAGAAGGCAATCCTGTGAATTGTGATAAAAAGAAACTTATGTCAGGATGGAAAAGGTGTGACTATTAGAAGGCAATCCTGCAATAAAAAAGAAAAAGAAAAGAAAAAAACTTAGGTCCGGATGGAAAACGTGCCATGTCGCATGGGCCCACTAGTGTTTTGGCTAAATCCACTCTGAACAGCAGCGCAATCTTATTTTAGGTCGACAACCATAAATTAGATTCATGTCGACAACTTTCACCCTATAAACCGTTTCTCTTTGTGTGGCCTATCTAAATTACATATTGTCTTGAATGTTGGGTCCAAGGTCTAAGTTTTGGTATGTCATCTAATGGTTGGAGTGGATTTTATATGATCATCATGGTGGGCCATGTAAAAATCAAGGGCAGACGTCTCTCCAAACTCTTTCCGTTAGTGTTCCCCACCTTAATTACAAATCAGTGCTGTTTTTTTTTTTTACCCCATGCTTAACATGAGATTATTCCTTATGTTGCCCCATGAAATATTTCAAATCAGGATGTTCAATCCTCACGTTTTGGGCCCACTTGATTATTAGATCCACCTCGATTTCGGTCCCATGTCCTAAAATAAACTCACAAAACCGATGGGCAGGGTGGATTTCTCACAAACATGAAGGTGGCCCACCTACGTTTCCAGCGCAGGAAATTCTGCAAGCAGCTTTAGCGGTAAATCTAGCATATGAACGGATGCAGATTTCCCAAGGAAAGCCTTTCGCATGAAGTTCAAGCACAAGGATTTTGGGTGGGGCCCACTGTGATGTTTGTGAGAAATCCAACACGTCCATCTATTTTTCGAGCTCATTTTAGGACATTCGACCAAAATGAGGAGTATCCAAAACTCAAATAAGCCATACAAGATGAAACAGTGGAGAAAGGAATGCCTACCGTTGAAACCTTCCTAGACTCCACCTTGATGTCTATAAATTGTTTATAAGGTCAGTTTGACTGAGATGAAGTGAAAAAACCGTGAACTTAAACTGATACAAAAACTTTTGTGGCTATATAAATGTTTCAACGGTGGTCACAAAATCTCTACTATTTCCTATCGTGTGGTACATTTAAGTTTTGGATACATCTTATTTTTGGTCGCATGTCCTAAAATGAGCTCAAAAAATGAATTGACAGAATGCTCTCTCACAAACATCTTAGTAGTACTCACACAAATCTTTCGCAGTAAGTTCCTCCCGAAGGCTTTCACAAGAGGAGGTGGATTATATACTGACAGGTTGAGTAGCGAGACTTGCTACTGATGTGATGTCACCAAGTTCTATGGGAACTACCGTGATGTACGTGTTGGGTCCAAACCATCCATCCATTTGGAGATATCATTTTACGGCATGAGACAAAGAATGAGTCAGATCCAAATCTGGAGTGGACCCCACCACAAAAAACAATGGGAAGAGTGACGCCCACTGTTGAAACCTTCCTAAGGTCTACTATGATGTTTATCTGAGATCCAACTTGTTCATAAGTTATGACACACATGAAAGAAGGTAAAACACAAATTTCAGCTTGATCAAAAACTTTTGTGGCCCTTTGAAAATTTTAATGGTGGATGGCACTCTCTCCACTGTTTTCTGTTGTGGGGTCCACTCGAGCTTTGGATCTGATTCGTTATTTGGCTCATACTCAAATTTATATCACCAAATGGATGGACGGTGTGGATACAACACATACATCATGGTGGGTCCCACATAACTTGGTGACGTCACTTCAGTAGCGATTCTTGTTGATCAACCTATCAGTAGCTAATCCGCGTCCCTTCGTGGGAAATCTGCGTACGATCTGGACGGAATTGGATTGGCTAGTGTACCACACACCAGCTATGTAGCTGGTGTATTGACATCAGCAAGTTTTGTGGGTCACATCACGAAGTATGTGTTATATCCAAATCGTCCATCCATTTTTCGAGCTTGTCTTAAGGCTTAAGCCAAAAAATAGGGCAGATCTAAAGATTAAGTGTACCACACTGCAAAAAGCAATGGGGGATTGAACAGTCTACCATTGAAATCCTTTTGGGGGTCACAGAAGTTTTGGATCAATATGAATTTTTTTCCGTATTTGTAACCTTATGAACAGATTGGATGGAAAATGTTTATTAGATGAAAAATAAACATTATGGTGGGCCCTATGAATTTTTTAACAATGAAAATCATTATCCCCGCTGCTATTTTTGGTGCGGTCCATTTGAGCTTTGGATATGATTCATTTTTTGGCTAATTCTCTAAAATGATCTGAAAAAATGGATGAACGGTGTGGATATAATAAATACATCATTGTGGGCCCATGTAACTTTGATCTCCTTTGAACCGTTCGCACAACTCGGAGCTCGATCATAGGCGCTCGTCTTCCCCGACACGTATCTACTCCCCCTGCCACCAACCCCATGACTAGTGGTCGGTGCTCTATGGGCCCCATCATGATGTATGTGTTTCATCCATTCCGTTCATCCATTTTTACTGATCATTTTAGGGCTTCACACAAAAAATGAGAGGGATATAAATCTCAGGTGGATCACACTACAAGAAAACAATAGTGATTGGATATCCACCATTAAAATTCTCCTAAGGCCAACTGTACTGTTTATTTGACATCCAATCTGTTGATTAGGTCATACAAGCCAGATGAAGGGAAAAAACAAAGATCAACTTGATCCAAAACTTTCATGGCCCCTAAAAGGTTTTTAATGGTCAACTTGAGTTTTATTCAATTTCCATTGGTTTTTATGGTGTGGCCCACTTGAGTTTTACATGTACCTCATTTTTGGGCTCATGCTCTAGAATGATCTGAAAAGTTGATGGACGGTGTGGATCAAACACATAAATCATGATGGGGCATAAATAAGTTTCACATGTTAAAAGTTAGTTTTCTATTATGCAAACAATTTAAAAGAGAAAAAAATTCCCTGGTAACTTGAAAAGGAGTGATTTTGGAAGCAAAAAATTTTTTAATAGAAAAATTTATGGAGCTCATTCCTCATTCACCATTAAGCCAGACTCCTGTCATTGTAGAAAGAATTCTGTTGATGCTGTTTTTTGCTCACCCCCTTTCCGCTATTCGAATACCTGCATAAGAAGAGGACAAAGGAGACCCTGACTTATTTAGGGGACCCTCCGATGCGTAAGTCAGACTTAGACTCTGGGTCTAAGAGTATGATACTAGCTTAGGGGTGAGAATATGTGTGAGTGTGTACCTTTCACCTTTCGGTGTCTCTCTTTATAGAGGAGAAGCGATCCCGTGTAACTTCGGAATCTTCCCTAAATGGGATAGATCATTATCTTGGACGATCCCGAGATCCTCGATTCCCTAGATTCTCGGGATTGGAGATTATCTTCCGAAGATCTCGGAGGAAGATTTTTAATATGGACCGACTCTTGACTGATTCTTGGCTCGACTTAAGGCGAGATCCGATGATAAGCTTCTAGCTGAGAATAAGTGGCTCGGCAAGCCATTGGCCGACCCCGGAGCGTTGACATTCTCGGGCACCGATTGACTCTCTTTCTCTGCTATTCATCTGACTCTTAGTCGGACGCAGTCGATCCATAATCGACTTATTGTTGGTCAATGGTTGCCCTATTGGCTGACTTAAAAGGTAGGTCGGATTGAGGTTGGGCCAAAGCTAGGTCGGCTTATGCCTAAATGATGATCGACCATGAAATGAGTCGGCATGGATTGGCCCCTAGGAATCCCCCGAGGGATCCTTAAGGTGTTTTAGTCTCCTTAGAGGTCTCGCCTTATGGCACTGGACATGTAGGCCTCGGTCAGGCTCGGCGCCTAGTGAATCCAGGCCGTGTGATTCTTATATAAGCCGACTTATCGGACTTGTCATATTTTTCCCCAACAGTGAGCACCCTACTCCTTGTGCCGACCTGTGAAGGCTGAGGAGTAGATAGGAATTGGGTCGGGATATACTTGGACCGAACTTATGATAGAGCATTTATTGCCTGTATGGCGGCTAGCACAAATATCGGGACACGTTACCTCATTCTAACACACGTCGGTTCACTTCCTGAGGTCACACGAGCTGTAGGGCTATCGTTTCGACTGCAGTACAAATAAGAGGGAGATGCGTGGCAGGGCTCTTAACGGCGAACCCAAATGGCGTATGGTGTGGTGCCACGTGTTGGGCCGGGGCGTCCGAGGAGACGCTGATTCGGCTTCCCATTTAACGCCGGAGCCACGTGGCACGGCTATAAAAGGGGCACCTTAGCGTCCTCATTTTTGCATTTTTGCGCTCATCTCCATCTTCTCCTCTAGTCTCTAATCTTTCCCCTTTTCTGTTTTCTGCCTTCTGCTTTTCTGCATTTTTCAACATCTCCACAATCTCCGGTGAGCTTTCTCTCCCTCCCTTTGCTTTAATTTCACAAATTTTAGGCTCCCCAAGCCCTCGGGAGGGAGTCTATGGTGACAAAGGTGAAGCAAGCGACTTCTGGGCTGCCATGGAATCACCCTCGTTACTAGCTGAGATGGCGGTGAATACAGATATCGCATTCCGACATTCATAGAGGGTACTAGAATCTTCGACGCAAAGGCCGGAGGCATCCGCCAGAATGTCGAATTTACCTCCCAGGCAGGATGTAATAGTGGAAGATCTTCCTGGTCGGTCTGACCCTCCAGCTGAAGATGAGGCTGAAGAGGCCGATGTAGAGGAGGGATCCAAGGGGTCGGTACCCTCAGTTCTGACTGAGGATGACTTGGTTCGGATTCGAACTGGGTATCATATTCCTGAATCTGTCATCTTGGGTCTTCCTTGACCTGATGAGCTGCCTAACCGATCTCCCCCTGGGGCGGTCGCAATATTTCAGGTCGCACTACAATGCGGTCTTCGGCTTCCTCTTCAGGAGATCGCTCAGCGTCTCTTGGGCTGCCTCAACATGGCTCCGAGGCAAGTTACCCCGAATGGGTGGAGGGACCTGTTCGACTGTGTGGTTCTATGGGCCGAGATGAAGTAGCCTTAGCTAAGCTTGGATGAATTCCTTCACCTATACTAAGTACGACCAAACCCTCAGTAGCCCAGCTGGTACTACTTCTACTCCTAGCGGAATACTGGCAGGGCTTTGATAACCGACCCTCCATCTTCCAACAAAATTTGGAGGGATCGGTGGTTCTGGGCCTTTAGTCGTTGGGAGACAGCCGAGCCAGTGCCCTTAAGGCCCTTTGTTCCCCGAGCCTTCTCCGGGGCAGGTACTTGAACAGTTATTTGCCTTTATCATTTTAGTTGGCTAAGTCTTCTTATTATGCCTTCTGACTGCTTGTTCGTGCTTTGTTAGTCGTCCCCAAGCAACCCCTGAGGCTTGATCTTGGTTCCCTAACTTGGATCCAGGACTTGCGAGTCTTAAGTCTGAAGAGGAGATCTTGGAGGAGGCTTCTCCAACCAGAGCGCCTTCTTCAATCGGGTCTTGACATGGTTCTGACCGGTAAGATTTGACTCCAACAGTTTTTCTTTAGCGATGATGATCCTGCTGACATAGTTATTGCTTCTAATGCAGAGATGTCTGAAGCTCGGCCTACTCTTCGTCCTCCTTCCAAGGTCAGGGCTCCACCTCGGGGACTTCCTCAGGTGTCGAAGAAATAGAAGACATCCTCTAAGGGTCAGGGGAAGGTCGCTCCTCCTCGCCCGATCGTTATAGAGGTCCTGGAGGAGGGCACAAAGGTGGCGGAAGCAGTTCCTCCTGAGCCTCATGATGTTTCCGAGCCAGGACCTGTTACAGAACAGGTCCTCTCGAGGAGGGAGGAAGATCCTCCGAGAGAGGAGGTTGCTGAGGAAGAGAGGGGGAGCTTCCTTCGGCATGTCAAAAGCATACTCCCTTGGGCGAGTAAGCAGGGGACCGAGGAGGAGTTCGTCGGCCTCTTCGAGTCGCCTTCTATGGAGCCAACGCTCTCCAAGGTGACGAGAGTGCTCCAAGAGGTAAGGGCATAACTATTGTTGCTCACCTGCCCAGTTTTCTCAATACTGAGCTTCTTTCTTTTCTTTTTGTAGTTCGCGCCATGCGCGCCGAAGGCTCAAGCCGAGCTATCCAGAGCTAATAGGCGAGTTGAAGAGGCGAAGGCTCGGTTATCGTCTGCCGAGGCTTGGGTCGTCTCTGCAGAGGGCCAGCTCGAGGCGACGAGGGTTGCTCTCAGAGTCTTCGACAGAAAGGGCTCGTCTGGCCTCGTGATTGGAAGAGGCTAAGAAGGCCTATGATAAGAGTCGCAAGGAGTGCATTGAGGCTTGCACTGCGGCCAATCGGGTTAGGGTGGAGACCAAGGCCGCCCTCGTCATAGCTTGGAGAGAGGCCATGGAGGGGTACCTATTGTCCCAGGCCTTTGAGGATGAGAGGAACACTCTCTTCCGTTAGGGTTACGCTGAGTGCGTGAAGGAGATGAAGGAGAGCTTTCCCAAGCTCGACCTCTCTGGTTTCAACGAGAGCGAGTCTGGATCTGACGGTCTGGGCGAGGGAGTCGTGCTTGACCCTGATGCATACACTGAGTTGACTCCCGATGCTATTCTTGAGGCAGGTCCTTCGATGGCCCCTAAATTAGCTCCTGAAGTGGCGACCGAGCTTAGAAGTTAGCTTTGTGGAGCAAAATTCCTTTCTGCTCCCCACAAATACTTCAGGCTCTTCTAGCATGACGAGTACCGAGCTTGAGAGCATCTGCAAAAGCGAGCATCGTCCACCCTCGACATTATGTACTTTTGTTATTATTATTTTTTTACCAATGTAATACCGATGTAAACACTGGAACAATATAATTATAATATTTCTCATCCGATCCGATCAACGAATACATTTTTTCTCGTAATTCGTTGTTTGATTTACATTATTTGTCGTAGATCCTGGCATGTTTGCCGATGAAGGTTGAGCAATGATTGCCCGTCGGCCGACTTAGGGATAGTAGATCTAAGATGCTCGGCATTCTAAGGATGAGGCAATAGCTGGCCGGTCAGATATTCCAATCGATATGTACCGGGTTGGACGGTGCTTGCAATCACGTAGGGTCTTTTCCAGTTGGGCCCCAACATACCTACACCGACCTCCTTGGTGTTTTGGAATATCTTCCAGAGGACTAAGTCTCCCACTCGGAATCGTCTAATCTTAACTTGGGCATTGTAGAATCGAGATACTTGTTGCTGCTAGACGATCGTCCGAAGCCGAGCTTGTTCTCTTCGTTCTTCCAGAAGGTTGAGGTTGAGCGCCAGTAGTTTCTCATTGTCTTGTTCATCGAACGAGCTCACTCGGGTAGTCGGCAGTCCAATTTTCACGGGATAATTGCCTCCGACCCATATGCTAGGGAGAATGGGGTCTCACTTGTTGTAGTCCGAGTTGTGGTTTGATAGGCCCATAAAACTTCAGGAAGTTCCTCGATCCACGCTCCTTTGACCCGGTCGAGCTTGGTTCGGAGATGTTACTTGATTATCTTGTTGACAGCTTCAACTTGTCCATTTGCCTGGGGATGACGTGGAGATGAGTAAACGTTCCTGATCCCGAGGTTTTAGCATATCTCTTGATATTGCCTATTGTTAAACTGCTTTCCATTGTCAGAAATGATAGTTCGAGGTATCCCAAATCAGCAGATGATGTTTTTCCAAACAAAATCTGTAATTTTTTTATTAGTTATCTAGACCAAGGGTTCGGCCTCTGCACACTTTGTGAAGTAGTCTACAGCGACGACACCAAACTTGGTCTATCCCTTCCTTATTGGGAAAGGTCCGATGATGTCGATCCCCCATTGAGCAAAGGGCCAAGGGTCGGCCATTGGGGTGAGCTCCTCCAGTGGCTGCTGAGGAACCATTGCGAATCATTGGCATTTATCACAGCTTTGGACAAGCTTTCGAGCGTCTTGCTAAATGGTCGGCCAGTAGTAGCCTTTCCGAATAACTTTGTGTGCCAAGGATCGTCCTTCAGAGTGATTGCCATAGATACCTTCATGAATTTCTCGCATGATATAGTCGGCCTCGCTAGGTTGTAAACATCGCAGGAGCGGTGCGAAGAATCATTTCTTGTATAGGATCCCGTTGAGCATAGTGTAGCGGGCGGCTCGGATCTTTAGTCATCAGGCCTTGGCTCGATCTTCAGGCAGCTCACCGGTCTCAATATACCGAATGATAGGAACGACCCAAGTAGGTCCCGAGTCAATGGGGAGCACGGCTGCAGAGTCGGTCTCGTTGACGCTCGGCTCGGCAACGTACTCAATCAGGACGGACCTGGGGATTTCATCTTCATTGGCCGAGGCGAGCTTCGCCAAAAGGTTGGCTTTGGCATTCTCGACTCGCAGGATCCAGATGACGGTACAGTGTTGAAACCCACCGATCAACTCTCTTTCTTTTTGTAGGTAGGCTTTTAGTCTCTCTTTTCTAGTCTGGTAGATATTGGCTATCTGGTTGACAACTAATTGCAAATCATTGTACACGTCGAGATGAGTGACTCATAAACTGGCTGCCAAACGAAGTCATAGGAGTAAAGCTTCATATTTTGCTATGTTGTTGGAGGCTTGAAATCTAAGTCTTAAGGCATACTGCATGTGTGTGTGATCAGGAGTTTCCAGGAAAACCCCTGCCCTGCTTACCTTAGAGTTAGAAGAGCCAAGGGGTGGGGCGGGAGGGGTATGTTCTTGATCTTACTGATCGGTCAGCCTCTCTAACTCGGCTGAAGTTGTCTCGGATTGCTACACGACTTCAACGATGAAGTCGGCCACTGCCTGACCCTTGATCGCAACTATAGGCTTATAATGGATGTCAAACTCACTTAGCTCGATTGCCCATTTTGTGAGTCGTCCTGAAGCTTCCAGTTTTTGGAGTATCTGATGCAGTGGTTGGTTGGTCAGAACGATTATCGAATGAACCTGGAAGTAGGGCCGCAGGCGTCGGGATGAAACAACCAATGTTAGGGCCACTTTTTCCAAGGTCGGATACCTCATTTCTGCCGGGACAAGAGTTTTACTGATGTAAAACACCAGAAACTGCTTCCCCTCGTACTCGCAGATCAAGGCCGAGCTTACGGTAGCATCAGAAACTACTAAGTATATCAACAGTGTTTCACCTAACTCGGGCCTGGAGGGCGGTGACCTTAAGTATTCTTTAAGCTGCGAGAAGACTGTTTCTCATTCTTCTATCCAATTGACTATCTGCCGACCCTTTAGCTGTTTAAAGAAGGGAAGGCATCTGTATGTGGCTCGGGACATGAAGCGGTTGAGTGCTACAACCCTTCTAGTTAGCCTTTGGATGTCTTTGATCATCTTAGGCGATTCTATGTCGACCAAAGCTTTAATCTTCTCAGAATTTGCCTCGATCCCTCTCTGGCTGACTAGAAAATTGAGGAACTTGCCCAAGCTTACACCAAAGGCGCATTTGCTTAGATTTAGTTTCATCTAGTATTGCCGAAGGACGAGAAACATTTCCTCAAGATCGACTATGTGATCTATCGCTCGGATGCTCTTGACGAGCATATCATCGATATACACTTCTATCATCTGCCCTATTTGGTGGGTGAACATCTTGTTGACCAACCTTTGGTAGGTCGCTCCGACATTGTTCAACCCAAACGGCATCACTCAGTAATAATAAAGGCCTTTATCGGTGACAAAGGTGGTTTTTGATTTATCACTCGAATGCATTACAATTTGGTTATAGCTTGAATAAGCGTCCATAAAACTAAGTAACTCGTACCCCACGGTGCTGTCAACCAACTGGTCGATCCTAGGAAGAAGGAAACTGTCTTTTGGGCAGGCTTTGTTTAGGTCGGTGTAGTCCACGTAGACCCGCCACTTCCCGTTAGTTTTTTTTTTCAGGACGATGTTGGCTATCTAATCGGAATAGTACACCTCCTCGACAAACTTGGCCCTTAGAAGTTTTCTCCCTTCTTCCTCTATTATGACATATCTTTCAGGGCCGAGAGCACGCATCTTCTGTTGGACTTGGCTTGTAGGTCTGATCAATATTGAGGCGATGAGCGATTAGTGATGAGTCGATGCCAGGCATGTCTTCGTGAGACTATGCAAAAATGTTGGAGTATCATTGCAGCAGAGCGACAAGTTTGTCCTTCAGTGGAGATGTCAAAGACGACCCTACCTGCACTATCTTAGATGGGTTAGATTCATTAAGAGGGACTTGGATGAGCTCTTCGATCGGCTGACCACGCTCGAGAGATTCGTCACGAGGGTCCAAGGACTCGATTGTCACCACTTCAGATGGAGCTTTCAGTGTTGTGGCATAACATCATCGAGCGTCGTGCTAATCCCCTTTAACGATCCCGACTCCTGATTCGGCCGGGAACTTCATGGAGAGGTGGTACGTGGAGACTATGGCTTGGAGAAGGCATAGCGAGGGTTGGCCGAGAATTGCGTTGTAGACTGAAGGTTGGTCGACTATGAGGAAGTCTATCATGACCATTGCTTGATGTGGCGCATCCCCGGTAGTGAGGGGGAGCTGAATGGTTCCTTCAGGGAGAACTTGTCTGCCCAAGAAGCCGATTAAAGGAGTTCTCACATGCCGTAGTGCAAACCGTTCGATGCTCATCTTATCAAAAGTTTAGGTGAACAACACATCTGTAGACAAGCCTATGTCGACGAGGACCTTGAAGACCCTGTGGTTTGCTATAGTGATATTAATGACTAAGGCGTCGTCGTGCGAGTGGTGGATGCCTTGAGCGTCCTCTTCAGTGAACGTCACATTATATTTTCCTAGCTTTCTCTCCTTCGAGGGCTAAGCTAGAATCATGATCTCAGACTTAGGCCAACTAATGCTCCTCGTATGGGTTTTTTGAGCATTGTTCAAGCCGCCTTTGCCTTTGTGACCACTAACGATGCTTCGAATTTCCTCCGTTGGTCAGTTATCATTCGGGCGCTCTTCCACAGTCATGGTTCTATCGGCTCCTTAATGCACGTGCTCATCAAGATGACCTTCTCGGATAAGCCTTTCAATTTCCTGCTTCAGGTTGTAGTAGTCACTCGTATTGTGTCCATGATCACGATGGAAATGACAATACTTGTTCCTGTTTCACCGATCGGGATTGCCTCGCAGTTTGTTCGACCAGTTGATGAAGTTTTCGCCCTTTATTTCCATCAGGACTTACTCCTGAGGCTTATTGAGTGGGGTGTACATCGTGAACTCGTTGTCGAGTCGCTTACTCGACCTGCATTCATCTCGAGGCCGATCATCTTTCCGTTTCTTATTAGTCGAGTCGGTCTCCTTCTTCGTCGATTCTTTTGCCGAGGCATTTCTATTTTAGGCTGCCTCTCGCGGGATCCTAGATTCCTTTACGTCAATGTATTTCTACGACTGGTTCATGAACTCAACCAATGTGGATGGGGGGTTCTTGTCCAAGGAGAAGAGAAAGGGCTTATCTCTTAGCCCTTGCATGACGACATTCAGGGCCATTTCATCTGAGTGCTTTCAGACCTATAGGGCTTCAAGATTGAAGCGTTTGATGTAGTCCTTGAGGAGTTCCCCTTCTTTCTGAACTATGTTGTTCAGATGTGCCGATGCTTTAAGTTTCTTCTTTCCCCCAATGAAGTTCGTGACGAACGCATCGCTAAGTTTAGCAAACGAACTGATAGACTTCAGTTTTAATTGTTTAAACCAGAGCTTGGCAGCATCGGATAGAGTAAGTGAAAAAACTCGGCACATGACCGCGTCCGAGGCATCGTGCAACTCTATGTAAGTCTGGAAGGATTCTACATGCTCAGTTGGGTCGGCCTTTCCGATGTAGAGCGCAATCTGCAATAGGCGGAACCTTTCTGGTAACCGAGCACGCAGTATATCAGCTACGAATGAGGATTATGCCTCCTCTTTTCCGAAAGGGTTAACTGATTGATATTACTTCATATTCATAATTTTTTTTTACAGGTCTTGGATCTCAATCTTCCGAGGTTCCTCGCTTTCTACAGTTTCCTCAGCCGAGGGTCGGTTGCGCCTCCTCCGATCTATCTCATGGCAAAGGTCGGAAGCGGGCAAGGGGACAGTCCTCGAAACATGAGTCGGGGCCGACTCATCCGAGTCCTGACATTGGCTCGGCTAAGGAAATGCTTGTGGGGCAAAAGGCTGTAGATCGGATTGGCGGACACCAGTCGACCGTCCTTCCCTTCGATCAGGTTCCTGTGCTTGCCGAGACTGCATTTGTTCCAACATCTACCTCATATAATCCAGGTCAGATCTGATGTCTCTTTCCCAAGCATCACGCCAGCCATTCCCCTGATTCCGTTGAGTACGCCAAGTCCAACCGAAGGTTACTTGGCGGGCTGGAGAGCCCTGACAAGTCTCCGGTCGTGTTGGCTGGTCCGCGGGTCGTGGGGCTTGACCGGCTGCTGGTAGGGTTGCAATCAGAGTCACCTCAAAGGGGTTAGAACTTTCTTTTTCCCTCTCACCATGGCAGGTTGTGCAATGTCCTTCGTAGAGCGAAAATGACTTATAATGTCGTTCCCACAGATGGCGCCAATCTGTTGATGTTGTTTTTTGCTCACCCCCTTTCCGCTACTAGGACACCTGCACAAGAAGAGGACAAAGGAGACCCTGACTTATTCAGGGGACCCTCCAATGCCTAAGTCAGACTTGGACTCTAGGTTTAAGAGTATGATAATAGCATAGGGGTGAGAATATGTGTGAGTTGTACCTTTCACCTTTTGGCGTCTCTCTTTATAGAGGAGAAGCAATCCCGTGTAACTTCAGGATCTTCCCTAAATGGGATAGATCATTATCTTGGACGATCTTGAGATCCTCGATTCCCTGGATTCTTAGGATTGGAGACTATCTTCCGAAGATCTCGGAGGAAGATTTTTAATACGGACCGACTCTTGACCGATTCTTGGCTCAGCTCAGGGCGAGATCCGATGATAAGCTTTTAGCTGAGAATAAGTGGCTTAGCAAGCCATTGGCCGACCCCGGAGCTTCGACGTTCTCGGGCACCGGTCGATTCTCTTTCTCTATTATTCGTCTAACTCTTAGTTGGACGCGGTCAATCCATAATCAACTTATTGTTGGTCGATGGTCGCCCTATTGGCCAACTTAAAAGGTAGGTCGGACTGAGGTTGGGCCAAAGCTAGGTCGGCTTATGCTTGAATGATGGCCAACCCATGAAATGAGTCGGCATGGATTGGCCCCTGGGAATCCCCTGAGGGATCCTTAAGGTGCTTCGGCCTCCTTAAAGGTCTTGCCTTATGGCACTGGACATGTAGGCCTCGGTCAGGCTCGACACCTAGTGACTCTAAGCCATGTCATTCTTATATAAGTCGACTTATCGGACTTGTCATATTTTTCCCCAACAAATTCAATGAAATATCGCGAAAAATCACTTAGCGCTTTCTGATTTCGGCATTAACAAATAACTCTTGATATGGGGCATTTTCTCAATTCCATGTTAAGCATTAATTTTAAGAGTTAACAAAGAGGCCCTGAGTGTTGTCCTGTATGTTATCTCTAAATGTGTGGTCCCCCTAAATAACAAATGGTATTAATTTGTGGGACCTATGCCTAACATGGGGTGACCTGCCTAGTGGTCGAGGTGAATTTCACATAAACACCACAATGGGCCCACTTGAGTCACTCTCTCCCCTGCTCCAACAATGCAACCTCTCTCCCTCCCACTCTCTCTGGTCTCCTTTGGAGGCCATTGACAGTTCCTCTTTCCCTCTCTCCCAGGTTAGGGCTTGGGCTCAAGTTAGCAAAAACAATTAGGATTGGACTCGAGCCGAACCACCACTTTGGCTCATCATGGGTTGCGGTCAGGTTTGGGTCTACATTGAACAATGAGGGCTAGCTTGGACAGAGCCTGGCCCATTTGTAGCCCAGGTAGTTGACACCCCCAGTTGAATAATTGGCCTGCTGAATAATTATAGTATGTGTTGGAAAGATAACATGTAACCATAATGCTTGGGATTTCTTGAGTGTGGGAGTAGGGATAGAAATTGCATGGATAGTTTAACATAACACTACACACTCTGCGCGGAAGCTTGGTGGAGCTTAGAATAATGGCTAAGTCTGAGGTGGTGAATATGACCACTTAAAAATTTACCAATTAAAACTCATTGCCTACTTAAAATGTTTTACCAATTCAAACAAGGCATAAGGGTCAAATTCTCATAAATTACAATTAATGCAACTAATTGAGCAACTAGTTTATGTGCGAGATAGATATCTTGTGTGTGTGTGTGTAATCAATCAAATGCCTAGCATATAATTCATTCAAGCATTTATATAATTTAACTAATTAAACTCATAAGCATGAATAAAAATGTGCTTAAATCACAATCACAATCACAAATACAAGCATATATAGTGGTTGACTACTTGCATACTCCGCTCTCGGTGGATGCACTCTCTTTGAGTGTATTAGATTTCAGTATCTCGGAGGTTTTAAATCAAGTTTACATCCAATCTTTACGGTAGTTTCTCCTAGGCTAACCACTAACCTATACGCACACTCCCTTGTTGAAAGACCACGTTTTCACCCATGTCAGTGGTTCCCATGAAGACTTAATTGGTTTTCTATCAGCTAACCAATAACCACTACGGTCATAATCTAAGTACCTACGTACACTCCTGTTGGGTGCTCCCTATGGAGACTAACAAGCACACACTTGTGTCAGTGAATTCAGTCCTACACAAGAACCTAAGTCCTACACAAGAACTTATTAAGTTTGGGTTATAAACTCTACACTTAATCTTATACAAGGAAAGAGTGTATGGACTTTAAATTGACAAACTTGTCAAATTAAGCCCTGTTGTTGCACCTTGCTTGAGATGCTTGATTGATGCTCTCCTGTGCTCTTCAATCAACTTATCAGTTGCTTCCATGATTGTTAATGCGAATGCTTCATCTCCTACGATCAATCGCCTTATATTTGATGCTTTGATGAGGTGACCAAGGCAATGAGAGGATGGTGGAATCTCTTACAATTAAAGGAATAGTTGTTTTTCTAAAGTGGATTCACCTAGATGGGTGTTCTGGAGAGTTTAAAGATGGATATTCCTATAGGCTGTGTCTAATCTCTAGAAGATTGTGGAGATCAAGTTTAACTTTAAAGGGAGGTTAGAATCCTCATTAGAGTAGTAAAACTCAAGAAAGATGACTTGAATCTCTTAGGTTTAGAGGCTTAGGAGTGGGATTAAGAGTGGGGAAATACTTAAGCTCTAATGACACAAAACATTCATCAACTTGTTCAAATATCGAATGCCCTATATAAATGATTTGAATTCCAATAGTAAATTTTATTTTTTATTTTTCAAAAAAGACAGAAAATGACATATTCGATCGATCGAGTGATTCTTTCAATGGATCGAATGACCCTTTAATACAATTAAGAAACTCCAGGTTAATACAATTTACTTGTTGGACATTTTTTAACTGTCTTCGATTGATCAATCTTGGAGTTTTAATTGATTGAGGGTTCACTCAAGACCCATGGACGGACGGTTGATGGAATTAAGATTCACTTGAAAACTATTGTTTTTGGAATGTGTTTATAGAAGCATTGCACCTCTTCAAAGACGAACTAACCATGTTCATTAAAGGTATAAGGCTAGGTTTAGATGAGTCAAATATTTACCTATGGGACAAATTATCTAGAGGTAGGTTGTTTTGGTACTTAAGGTGGCCTAGGGATAGGTTTTCCAAGGCAACTCGTGATTTACCTGCTGTCTTTGGCCTTGATGCTTCAAGTCTTCAAGTCTTCGGTCTTCAATGGATTAACCAACTCAAGACACCCTAGCTCACGTCATTGACAAAATCGAGGCATTAATAGGGGTCAGCCTGGTTGGCTCCACCATAATGTTTATGTGAAATCCACTCTAACAACTAAATGCTCACCTATGTTAGGCCCAAGGCCCAAATACTAGTCCCATTCGTGATACAGGTGGACCACGCAATTAGAAACTGTGTATAGGGCAACATTCACTCTCTTAATTGTTTATCTTGGCATGGCCCACCTGTATCACAGATGGGCTTGATGTTTGGGCCCTACACCTAAATTTTAGTATAGTGTCTGATGGTTGGAGTGGATTTCATGTAATCATGGTAGTGAACCATATAAAAATCAAGGGTGGATGTCTCTCTATAAACTGTTTCCTTTGGTGTGGCCCACTTAAATTATGGTTTAGCTTGATTTTTTGGCACTGGACCTATGGGACTATACATCTAATGATCGAAGTGGATCTCACATACTCATCACAGTGGGTGATTGGTCTATCATAATCCATATTTGAGATTCACTCACCATTAGATGTGTAAAACACGTTAGGATCACAACAAAAAAATAGGTTGACCTTTGATTTAAGTGGGCCACACCAAAGGAAATAATTTGGAGAGAGATGTCCATTTTTTATTTTTATAGGGCTTATCGTGTTGATTATGTGGAATCAACTCAAACCATTATATGCCATGTGAAAATTTAGGCTTGTGGCCTAAACATTAGGCTAATCCAAGATTCAGGCAGGCCACACCAAGGGAAAGAGTTTGGAGGGTGAGGGTTGCCTTGTACACTGTTTCCAATCGTGTGTCCACTTAAATCACAGATGGGGCTAACTTTTTAGGCTATTGGCCTAACATGGGTAATGCACCTACTTGTTGGGGTGAATTTCACATAAGCATCATTGTAGGGCCCATCCAAGCTGCCCACTCCATTTCTTGCAAGAACAATTTAAAGCCTAACTTCTTAATAATTTTAACCGAAGGTACTCTATTGATAATTACTTAAATTAATGAGGTAACTTAAGAAAGGTACCAGAACATAAATTCTAGAATAAGTAGGCAGTATTTTTGTAAAATTACAATTTTCTTTTTCTTTTCTTTTTTAAAGAAATATGCAAGCTGCAAACATGTCAAAGATATGGCCCACTCATCCATGTCCCCATTATGATCATTCCCGCCTTTACTCTAAAATTAGTGAGCTGCACAAGTAGATAGAAATATAAACCGTGCGACTCATCTTCTTCTTCTTCTTCTTTTTTTCATTTTCTTCTTTTTTTCATTTTTTCTTAAGTATTCATTTGTGTGATACAATGTTGAGATGTGGAGCCACATCTGGACAAGGCCGCTCGACCAGTCGAGGGCTCACTCGACTCAAAGTCCAGCGAGCTGCAATTTTTGGTGTCCGAGATGCTCGACCAGTCGAGGCCCTTACTCGACTGGTCGAGGGTCCGCTCGACCAGTCGAGGAGCCTGCTCGACCAATCGAGGTTATGTAGATTTGTTTGCGTATTTGATGCGGACTGCATAAATTTGAGGCGGTTTTCGTAAGAGTGCGGAAGGGAAGTTGCCTAAACTATAAATAGGGGTCCTAGAGTTATTCTAGGGCATAGAAAAAGTATTCTGAGGTGTATGCAAAAGGTTTTTTCTATAATCCAAGGGCAAGAGGTTAGTATATTGCTTGTAATCTCGTTTTCTTCATAGTGGAAGTTTGCACCCGTGGTTTTTATCCTTGTTGGGGTTTTTCCACGTATATCCTGTCTTGTGGTTTTGTTTGGAATGCTTTGATTCTTCTTCTAGATTATATTTCTTTCTGTTTATCGTTTGTGGGTGAGACCAGAGATTGGATCTTGTTTCACTGTGTTGTTGGCATGCTGCACAACAACTAGTATCAAAGCCATTAGTTTAGTTCATGTGGGAGCGATGACAGAAGAAAGGAAGACTAGAATTGAGAAGTTTGATGGTTCAAACTTTGCCTTCTGGAAGATGCAAATGGAGGATCATCTGTATCAGAAGGACCTCTATGTTCCTCTAGAAGGAAAAGAGAAGAAACCAGAGAAGATGATAAATGATGAATGGTTTTTATTGAATCAGAAGGCTTTAGGAACGATCCGACTCTCTTTGTCTAAGAGCGTCGCCTTCAATATATCCAAGGTAAAAACCACAAAAGATTTAATGCATGCCTTAGCTAAGATGTATGAGAAACCTTCAGCGTCCAACAAGGTTCATCTAATGAAATGGCTATTCAACATGAAAATGTCAGATGGTGGGAGCGTGGCTGAACATTTAAACGAGTTCAATATAGTCACGAGCCAATTGGAATCCGTTGGCATTATTTTTTAAGACGAGGTTAGAGTGTTATTGATCTTGTCCAGTTTGCAAAACAGTTGGGATGGTTTGGTGATTGCTGTGAGCAATTCTTCAGGGTCGACAAAGCTGAAATTTGATGATGTGGTCGATCTAATTCTCAACGAAAAATCTAGAAGAAAGGCATTGAGAGTTTCAGGGGATTCAGGAAATGTTCTAAACGTTGAAGGAAGAGGAAGATCGCTGAACAAAGAAGGCAATAAACATGGACGTTCTAAGTCGAGGAAGAAGTCTAAGGGACCGAAAGACAAAGACGGGTGTTGACATTGCGGGAAGAAAGGGCACATAAAACGTGATTGTAAGGCGCTTAAGAAACAAGAAGGAAGCTCTCAAGGTGGGAAGGATTCAGTGAATCTATCTGAGGAGAGTGACACAGATGCGTTGATCTTGTCTCTTGATGCGATGAATAAATCTTGGGTCATAGACTCGGGTGCTTCATTTCATGCCACTTCGTGTAAGGAAGTTCTATGTGATTATGTGTCAGGTGACTTCGAGAGAGTCTACCTGGGTGATGATGAGCCGTGTAGTATTGTTAGAAAGGGAGATGTTCATATAAGTCAGAAAGACAAAACGACTTTAAAATTGAAGGATGTCAGACATGTACCGAGTTTAAAACGAAACTTGATCTCAGTGGGGTAGTTGGCCGATACCGGATATGTGACAACCTTCACTAGTGATTCATGGAAGATCACAAAAGGTACCTTGGTGATATCTCGAGGCAAGAAGGAAAGTACTTTGTACATGACTTAAGGATCATATAGTTCACTCGCAGTCGCATCAACTGGAGTGAATGGGCAGTTATGGCATCAGAGGTTGAGACATGAGTGAGAAAGGGATAAAAGTACTATTGTTAAAAGGGAAGCTACCAAGGCTGAAGTCTATTGACTTGGAATTCTGTGAGGACTGCGTATATGACAAGCAAAAGAGGGTAAGTTTCAAGAAAACAGGACTTGCTCCAAAGACACATTTGTTAGACCTTGTACACACTGATGTGTGGGGACCGGCACAGGTATCATCTCTTAGTGGCTCACGTTATTTTGTTTCTTTTATTAATGATGCTAGTAGAAAATTGTGGGTCTATTTCTTAAAGTATAAATCTGATATATTTGATGTATTTAAGAAGTGAAAAGTAATGGTAGAAAACGAGACAGGTAAAATAGTAAAATGTCTCAGATCAGATAATGAGGGAGAGTACTGTGATAAGAGGTTTGAGGAGTATTGTGCAGCAAATGGAATCAAACATCAGAAAATGATTCCAGGGACACCGCAGCAGAACGGTGTGGCTGAGCGCATTAACAGGACTATCCTTGAGCGCACGAGGAGCATGAGGTTACATATAAGGTTGCTCAAGACGTTTTGGGCAGATAGTGTGAATATTGCTACATATTTTATTAATAGAAATCCCTCAGCACCATTAGATGGTGGGCTACCAGAAGAAACGTGGACTGGGAAAGAAGTGAACCTTGCACATCTCAAAGTGTTCGTTTGTAAAATTTATGTTCACATTAATGCAGAGTATAGAAACAAGTTGGATGTGAAGTCCAAGAGGTGTACGTTTATAGGCTACAGGTAACATAATTTTGGCTACTGTTTTTGGGATACAGAAAACAGAAAAATCATCAGCAGCAAAGATGTGGTCTTCAATGAAAAGGTAATGCATAAAGATAATGTGCAGCAAAATAAAGCCGATGAGAAAGAATTTGTAGAGTTGGAAGAGTTACCGGACATGGGTGTTACAATGCCACATGATGATCATGCACAAGACCATTATGAGGCAGAGCCGTAGACACCGGTTGTGAGGAGGTCTACTCGGGAGAGAAGACCCACGATCCGATACTCACCCTCCTTATATTATCTACTGCTGACAGATAATAGTGAACCAGAGTGTTTTGAAGAGGCATTATAGTCAGATATACGGGTTAAGTGGGAGCAGGCCATAGATGATGAAATGGACGCTCTTGAGTCAAATCGTACGTGGGAGCTAGTCACTCTACCTAAGGGTAAGAAGGTTCTTCATAACAAGTGGGTTTACAGACTGAAGGAGGAGCATGATGGTTCGAAATGGTACAAGGCTAGATTGGTTGTGAAAAGGTTCCAACAAAAGGCAGGTATTGACTTCATTAAAATATTTTCACCAGTAGTGAAAATGTCTATGATTCGTATGGTCTTGAGTATAGTGGCTACAGAGGACTTACATTTAGAGCAGCTAGATGTTAAGACAACATTTATTCATGGGGACCTTGAAGAAGAGATATATATATGCATCAGCCAACATGATACGTGGCACCAGGAAAGGAGAATAAGGTGTATAGACTGAAGAAGAGTCTATATGGCCTGAAGCAAGCCCCGAGGCAGTGGTACAAGAAGTTCTACAATTTCATGTTAGGAAACGGTTGTAGGAGATATCATGCAGACCACTGTTACTATTTGAAGAAGTTTGATACGTTGTACATTATCCTTCTTCTATACGTTGATGATATGCTTGTGGCTGAATCAAGCATGAAGGACATCTCAAATCTCAAAGGACAAGTGTATAGAGAATTTGCCATGAAGGATTTAGGAGCTGTAAAACAAATCTTAGGTATGAGGATAAAGCATGACAAGGAAAACAAGAAACTATTTTTATCACAGGCAAAGTACATAGCCAAGGTATTTAATTGATTCAATATGGGAGGTGCTAAGCCGGTTAGTACTCCATTAGCGAGCCACTTCAAGCTTTCTAAGGAGTAAGGTGCAAAGACGCAGGAGGAACGAGATTACATGGCTAAAGTCCCATACGCGTCAGCTATTGGGAGTCTCATGTATGATATGGTGAGCACGAGACCAGATATTGCTCAAGCAGTGGGAGTTGTTAGTAGGTTCATGAATAACCCCGGGAAGAAACATTGGGAAGCTATGAAGTGGATCCTCAGATACCTGGTAGGTACTGCGGATGTAGGATTGTGTTATGGAGGATCGAAAATTAAGCTACAAGACTACGTAGATTCAGATTTAGCAAGAGATATCGACAGCAGAAGAAGCACTACAGGTTATGTCTTTACTCTGGGTACTGCAGTCAATTGGGTCTCTCAAGTACAACGGAAACATAATATGTTGCAGCTACAGAAGCATGTAAGGAGATGGTGTGGATGCAAGGTTTCATGGAAGAGTTGGGAAAGACGCAAGCAGATTGCAAGCTGTACAGTGACAGTTAGAGTGCAATACACTTGGCTAAGAATTCAGCCTTTCATTCAAGGACCAAGCATGTTGACATCAGATATCACTTCATACATTCGTTACTGGAAGATGGATCGATTGCTCTAGAGAAGATCCATACAAGTGAGAATCATGCGGATATGCTAACCAAGGTGGTCACACGGGAGAAGTTAAAGCTTTATTCAGCTTTGATTAGTCTTTAGACTTGAAGACAGGGGGTGGTGCACTCTAGATGTAGAAGACGAAGGATTATAACGATGTGTCTCCAAGTGGGAGATTGTTGATATGTGGAGCCACATCTGGATAGGGCCGCTCGACCGGTCGAGTGGGCTGCTCGACCAGTCGAGGGCTTGCTCGACTCAAAGTCCAGCGAGCTGCAATTTTTAGTGTCCGAGGTGCTTGACCAGTCGAGGCCCTTGCTCAACCGGTTGAGGGTCTGCTCGACCAGTCGATGTTACGTAAATTCGTTTGCAGATTTGATGCGGACTGCGTAAATTTGAGGCGATTTTTGCAAGAGTGTAGAAGGAAAGTTGCCTAAACTATAAATAGGGGTTTTAGGGTTATTCTAGGGCATGAAAAAAGTATTCTAAGGTATATGCAAAGGGTTTTTTCTATACATTAAAGGGCAAGAGGTTAGTATATTGCTTGTAATCTCGTTTTCTTCATAGTGGAAGTTTGCACCCGTGGTTTTTTATCCATGTTGGGGTTTTTCCACGTATATCCTATCTTATGGTTTTATTTGGAATGCTTTAATTCTTCTTTTAGATTATATTTCTTTCTGTTTATTATTTGTGGGTGAGACCAGAGATTGGATCTCGGTTCACTGCATTGTTGGCATGCTGCGCAACAACACATGGCTCACTAGATAGTATGGACCAGCTTGATTTTTTGTCTAGGTCCCGATGGGGGAAATCATAGTAATTATGTTTGATATGTGTGAAGACCCTGGTAGGTGGAATCAAAACCATTTATCTGGTATAGCTCATCATGTTAATTGTACTGGGGTTCCAATCTCATATGCTATTTGAACATAGATTTTCTTTACAAAGCATGCTCACTAAGTCTCTCCACAGCCTTAGCATCTTTACTTCACTAGCATTTCTTCTAGTAGAGAAAATCGTGTAGGCTATTTTGAGTATTTTGTTACGAGCTTTGATCCAAACCCATACTTCCTTGCTACATTATATGCTTTTCCTCGGTTGGTCGTAGATCAACAACTTGTTGTCACGCCAATAACTCAACTTGCCTGAAGATCTTTTGGCCAATGTGCCTCAGATGGTGCATATCATTAATTTGTTTGAAGATGCAAAACAATGTCCAATATTGTGTCATCTTATTGAATCATCTACCATATTCAGTCCACAATCACAAGTCTCCCTCACCATTCAAGGTGACAAGATCATTTATCAAGATCACATCCAATCCATGTTCTTAGTAGCGTATAAGTTCTTGTTGAACTCATTCATAATCGCATTGCCCCATCAAAATTAATTATCAAGTTATTTCTTGCAGACCCATCAACTAAGTCAACATCCAGATGCAGTTGCCTTTTACTCTCTTATTTCATCGCTCCAACTTAAATGGTGGCTTAAGGTTTTGTCTTCATTCGAAAATGGTTTTGTTCCTTACTTGCATTTCATATTCATTTGCATATTGCTTTATAGCTATGTAAGTGGTTAATTATCCTTTTTCTAGCTATATGAAAGAAATATTCAATGTGATTTTTACCGATGTCAAAAGGCAGTTGTGCCGTGCATGGTATTGTTGCATGGTTAATTTGATTAACACACCTTACATCTAAACAAAATATAAAAGGTCTTGCAATACAATCGTTTGCATTGATTCGTTGTCCACAGTCCATTAATAAGTTACTCTGGAAGTATAACGTATCTCAAGCAACTTGTTTGAGATGTTATTCTCATACTTCAACTGTAAAATCACTTAATGTGTGTAAACAAATATTAATGCTTTATTCTTTCATTGAAAATATTTGTTTAACTTTCCATTTCTGGACTTATTATGGAGAGAAATTAGGAGGACCTCAGTCTCGACAACCCCATTGTTCAATGATATGGATCATTGATTTGATTAAGCGCACTATTGGTGGGGAACTTCCAAAAAATTTCTGAAAGAGAGATTCCAACCCTCTTAATCAATTTGATTAGGTTCATATGTGGTTATGCAAGCACGTGTGAGACATTTAAGTTGTGGATCAGGTGGCTCTATTCTATAGGTAACCTAACCCAAAAAGGTGGTATCGTCAACCTTATCGTGGGAGGCACGTGTTTGGGTAGAATATGGACCTCTGCCTCCTCTCTCTCTAGAATGCTGAGAGCCAATTGATGCATAATGTTGGACATCCAATGCATGCCAGGTGGCTATGTAAAGAGGCTTATGATCAATGGTAGATGTAACGTACATCACACATATGAAGACTATTAAAATCATAGACTTATTGGACAATCAAGAGTTTCCTATCATTCTTTCAAGCTAGATGAGTTATTTGATACTCTAGTCACCGAAAAACATGGTAGAACGAAGGATCCTTGCTACATCAATCTTTAGCCTTTTTTCAGTTGAATGCGTATTATTTCTGCATTTCTATTTTGGTATGGCCATTGATCAAGCACACATGCCAGCCATAGCGATTGGGCCACTAATTTGATACCTTAGCCACGTTGATGGGCTATAGGGTAAAATTTCCAGTGATTGGACAAAATTCATTGTCCGTGATCGTCCCAGTCAGCAAACATATGTGATCTCTTGGGTTCAATTCTTGCAAACATATGTGATCTCTTGGGTTCAATTCTTTCTTCAAATATTTTTATGTTTTCTCCCAGCAGAAACCCACAATATTCAGTATTTTAGACAAGAAAAAGCAAATTACATGTGTTTTTTTAATAACAAGAAATAGTTAACCACCCAATCCACTAATAGTGACAATCTGGACAAACGTGAGATGGAAAATAAACCAAAAATTGGTGGCAATCAATTTAAATTTATATACCCAACCTAAACTTGACCCAAGCTATCAATGGGTCGGATTAATACCCAAACCTTGGCTAGCCAGGTCTGGGTCTAGATCTTAAAGAGCCAGACTTGGATCTAATTGGGATTGAGATACCCATTGAGAACCTATGGGATTTTTGGATCTAAGTTTGAGTTGGGTTGGGGACAATTAGGAGCATTTGGTTGGCACTACACTATTAATGGATTAGATCATAAACACGTGTCACTTTGACACATGCATGTTTTGTAGATAGGGTCTCCTACAAGTGTATGGAATAGGTTTCTTTACCGGAATAATTGTGGCATATCAAATGTATATGATTTTATGGACATGAGTTCACCAAACTAGACCCAAATTTAACTAAGTTGATTAATTGGACCTTACCCATACCTAACTAGGCTAGATTTTTAACTAAGTACAAAAGATAAAAGACCCGAACCCGAGACCTGATCACTTATTGGGTTTAATATACTGGACCTGAACTCATTAACATCAGGTGGGGTTCATCTGGTACCCATTAACAGCCCTACCGATCTCATGTAGTGGGCCTAACTTGTATTCAACTCTAATTTGAGCCGAGTATAATGGAGGATTGCTAACATAAACAACCCTCATTATAGTTTTGTGCAAATCCCTCATTGTATACATGGTAGCCATAGTGATCGGGACCGGTGATCGGCAGGGCTCGTTGATCTATAACTTCACCACATCGATGTGTTATAGGCCCAAAATTGCAGTGATTGGACAATGCTCACAATCTGTCCATGTTCCATTGAGCTCTGATCACTCATTCAAAGATAGTTTTGGTGCATACCCATATATGATATAAGGACCATTCGATCAATGATCAATCACACTTACATGGAGTTGGTGGGGATTTAGTCCCAACCCAATACAAGTCTAGTATGAGCTTATAATATAAGGCCTGTCAATCTTCTATTAGCCTGATTTTGGGGTTTGCTACCTAATGTTGGCAAGGCTTTTGGGTCTCCCTCACCTTGGGACTAAAAAATCAAGTCACTATAAGAAAGAGGGTTTTTAGCGACGAAACTTTTTTTCGTCGCTAAAAGTCACTTTTAGCGACGAAGCAAATTTTCGTCGCTAAAAGTTTACTTTTAGCTATGAAATTGTAAATTCGTAGCTAAAAGTGACTTTTAGTGACAAAAATTTTCATCGCTAAAAGCTGTAAACAATTTTTGGAAAAAATCGAAAGGTTTACTTTTAGCTACAAAACTTTTTACAGCTAAAAAACGTAGAAGAGACTTTTAGCGACGAAAATTTTCATCGTTAAAGACTGTAAACAATCTTTGAAATAAATCGAAAGGTTTAATTTTAGCTATGAAAATTTTCGTAAACTATGTAGGAAATTTTAGCGACGAAAAGTTTCGTCGCCAAAGGCTAAACAATTTATGAAAAAATCGAAAGGTTTACTTTTAGCTACGAAAATTTTCATAGCTAAAAACCGTGAAGGAGACTTTTAGTGACAAAAAGTCTCGTCGCTAAAGGCTGTAAACAATTTTTGAAAAAAATCAAAAGGTATACTTTTAGCTACGAAAATTTTCGTAGCTAAAAACCGTGGAGGAGACTTTTAACGACAAAAAATTTCGTCTAAAGGCTTACTTTTAGCTATGAAAACTTTCGTAGCTAAAAAAACGTTAATGAGACTTTTATCTACGAAATTTTTTAATAAATATTCCATCTCAAATTTCCTTATATACACCTGTTAGAATATAATTCATCATATTCTTCCCTGATATACACCTGTTAGAATATAATTCATCATATTCTTCCTGATATACACCTGTTATATAATATATTTCATCATATTCATATTCACATCCAACTAAACCCAAACTACGTAAATCCATCCAGACATAAACTACATTCATCCAAACATAAACTGCATCCCTCCAAACACAAACAATCCTTTGGAAAAAAACAAATGAAAAGAGACAGAACATATGAGAGGTGATCCAGACAAATGAAAAGAAAAACAACCTTAACCTAAACCTAAACCTATAACCTACACTTATAGGTTTAGGTTTAGGTTTAGGATATAGGTTATAAGTTTAGGTTATAGGTTATGGGTTATAGGTTATAGGTTAAGGTTTAGGTTATAGGTTTTGATTTAGGTTAAGGTTATAGGTTTAGGTTTAGCTTATAGGTTTAAGTTTAGGTTTGGTTTAGGTTTAGGTTATAGGTTATAGGTTATACGTTATAGCTTTAGGGAATTGAGAATAGGTTAAGGTTTAGGTTTAAGAAATCAGGTTCGGGTTCGGTATCGGGTTTAGGTTTTTCGGTTTTCAAGTTTAGGTTTAGGTTAGGGAGTTGAGATTAGGATTAGGTGTAGGTTTAGGTATAGGGATTTGAGAATACATTTAGGTTTTATGTTTTAGGTTTAGGTTTAGGTTATAAGTGTAGGTTATAGGTTTAGGTTTAAGTTAGGTTATAAGTTAAGGTTTAGGGAATTGAGAATAGGTTAAGGTTTAGGTTTAGGAAATCGGGTTCGGGTTCGGGTTCGGGTTTAGGTTTGGGGTTTCAAGTTTAGGTTTAGGTTAAGGAGTTGAGATTAGGATTAAGTGTAGTTTTAGGTTTAGGGATTTGAGAATACATTTAGGTTTTAAGTTTAGGTTATAGGTTTAGGTTTAGGTTTAGGTTATAAGTGTCGGTTAGAGGTTTAGGTTTAAGTTAGGTTATAGGTTAAGGTTTAGGGAATTGAGAATAGGTTAAGGTTTAGGTTTAGGAAATCGGGTTCGGGACCGGGTTTAGGTTTGGGTTTTCAAGTTTAGGTTTAGGTTAAGGAGTTGAGATTAGGATTAGGTGTAGGTTTAGGTTTAGGGATTTGAGAATACATTTAGGTTTTAGGTTATAAGTATAGGTTATAGGTTAAGGTTTAGGGAATTGAGAATAGGTTAAGGTTTAGGTTTAGGGATTTGAGAATACATTTAGGTTTTAGGTTATAAGTGTACGATATAGGTTTAGGTTTAAGTTAGGTTATAGGTTAAGGTTTAGGGAATTGAAAATAGGTTAAGGTTTATGTTTAGTGATTTGAGAATACATTTAGGTTTTAAGTTTTAGGTTTAGGTTTAGGTTTAAGTTTAGGTTATAGCTTTAGGGAATTGAGAATAGGTTAAGGTTTAGGTTTAGGAAATCAGGTTCGGGTTCAGGTTTGGGATAGGGTTTAGGTTTAGGCTTTCAAGTTTAGATTTAGGTTTAGGTTAGGGAGTTGAGATTAAGTTTAGGTTTAGGTTTAGGGATTTGAGAATACATTTACATTTTAGGTTTAGGTTTTAGTTTATAAGTTTAAGTTTTAGGTTTAGGTTTAGGTTAAGGTTAGGTTATAGGTTATAGGTTATAGGTTAAGGTTTAGGTTATAGGTTTTGGTTATGGTTTAGGTTAAGGTTAGGTTATAGGTTATAGGTTATAGGTTAAGGTTTAGGTTATAGGTTTTGGTTAAGGTTTAGGTTTAGGTTATAGGTTATAGCTTTAGGGAATTGAGAATAGGTTAAGGTTTAGGTTTAGGAAATCGGGTTCGGGTTCGGGATCGGGTTTAGGTTTGAGTTTTTAAGTTTAGGTTTATGTTTAGGTTAAGGAGTTGAGATTAGGATTAGGTGTAGGTCTAGGTTTAGGGATTTAAGAATACATTTAGTTTTTAGGTTTAGGTTTAGGTTTAGGTTTTAGTTTATAGGTTTAGGTTATAGGTTTAGGTTTTGGTTTTAGGTTTAGGTTAAGGTTATAAGTTAAGGTTATAGGTTATAGGTTTTGGTTTAGGTTAAGGTTATAGGTTTTGGTTTAGGCTAAGGTTATAGGTGTAGGTTATAGGTTTAGGTTAGGTTTAGGTTTAGGTTATAGGTTATAGCTTTAGGGAATTGAGAATAGGTTAAGGTTAAGGTTTAGGTTTAGGAAATCGGGTTCGGGTTCGGGATCGGATTTAGGTTTGGGTTTTCAAGTTTAGGTTTAGGTTTAGGTTAGGGAGTTGAGATTAGGATTAGGTGTAGGGTTAGGTTTGGGGATTTGAGAATACATTTAGGTTTTAGGTTTAGGTTTAGGTTTTCGTTTATAGGTTTAGGTTATAGGTTTAGGTTTTGGTTTTAGGTTTATGTTTAGGTTTTCGTTTATAGGTTTAGATTATAGGTTTAGGTTTTGGTTTTAAGTTTAGGTTAAGGTTATAAGTTTAGGTTATGGGTTATAGGTTATAGGTTAAGGTTTAGGTTATAGGTTTTGGTTTAGGTTAAGGTTATAGGTTTTGGTTTAGGTTTAGGTTTAGGTTTTAGGTTTAGGTTAAGGTTATAGGTTTAGGTTTTAGGTTTAGGTTAAGGTTATAGGTTTAGGTTATAAGTTTAGGTTAGGTTTAGGTTTAGGTTATAGGTTATAGGTTATAGCTTTAGGGAATTGAGAATAGGTTAAGGTTTAGGTTTAGGAAATCGGTTTTAGGTTCGAGATTGGGTTTAGGTTTGGGTTTTCAAGTTTAGGTTTAGGTTAGGGAGTTGAGATTAGGATTAGATGTAGGTTTAGGTTTAAGGATTTGAGAATACATTTAGGTTTAGGTTTAGGTTTTAGTTTATAGGTTTATGTTATAGGTTTAGGTTTTGGTTTTAGGTTTAGGTTAGGTTATAGGTTATAAGTTTAGGTTATAAGTTATAGGTTAAGGTTTAGGTTATAGGTTTTGGTTAAGGTTTAGGTTTAGGTTATAGGTTATAGCTTTAGAGAATTGAGAATAGGTTAAGGTTTAGGTTTAGGAAATCGGGTTCGGGTTCGGGTTCGGGATCGGGTTTAGGTTTGGGTTTTCAAGTTTAGGTTTAGGTTTAGGTTAGGGAGTTGAGAATAAGTTTAGGTTAGGTTTATGTTTAGTTTTAGGTTTAGGTTTAGGGATTTGAGAATACATTTAGGTTATAGGTTTAGGTTTAGGTTATAGGTTATAAGTTTAGGTTATAGGTTATAGGTTATAGGTTATAGGTTAAGGTTAAGGTTTAGGTTATTGGTTAAGGTTTAGGTTATAGGTTTTGGTTTAGGTTAAGGTTATAGGTTTTGGTTTAGGTTTAGGTTTAGGTTATAGGTTTACGTTATAGGTTTAGGTTAGGTTTAGGTTTAGGTTATAGGTTATAGGTTATAGGTTATAGCTTTAGGGAATTGAGAATAGGTTAAGGTTTAGGTTTAGGAAATCGGGTTCGGGTTCGAGATCGGGTTTAGGCTTGGGTTTTCAAGTTTAGGTTTAGGTTAAGTAGTTGAGATTAGGATTAGGTGTAGGTTTAGGTTAAGGTTATAGGTTTAGGTTTAAGTTTAGGTTATAAGTTATAGCTTTAGGGAATTGAGAATAGGCTAAGGTTTAGGTTTAGGAAATCGGGTTCGGGTTCGGGATAGGGTTTAGGTTTGGGTTTTCAAGTTTAGGTTTAGGTTTAGGTTAGGGAGTTGAGATTAGGATTAGGTTTTAGGTTTAGGTTTAGGGATAAGGTTAAGGGTGTGGTCCCTGCAAATATAGATATAAACACGGCCTGTCCAAATAATTAGGCCCCTCCAATGCTGTCCATAGGAAATGGATAGCTTCATCATGGTCATAACAGCAATTCCCACCTTCTAGGGACCCCCGCTCATCGGGATAACTCCGACGCACATCCGGGTCTGCTCCATTAATTTCGAGCAAATACATAAACACGGCCTGTCAAAATGGTCAGGCCCCTCCAATGTTGTCCATAGGAAATGGACAGTTTCATCATGGTCATAACAGCGGTTCCCACCTTCTAGGGATCCCTGCTCATCCGGATAGCTCCGATGCACATCCGGGTCTGCTCCATCAGTTTCGAACAAATACATAAATATGGCCTGTCCAAATGGTCAGGTCACTCGAATGTCGTCCATAGGAAATGGACAGCTTCATCATGGTCAAAACAGCGGTTCCCACCTTCCAGGGACCCCCGCTCAACATCCGGATAACAACGGTTTCAATCAATTAAGAAGTAAGAAATCATAAGAAAATGCAAAATGATTTAAAGCTGAAGAGAATATCTATCATGTAATCTCTTGTAAAGAACAAAAAAAAGTAATTGACCTCTTCTAAACGATTCTTAAAGCCCCAACCAATTTAAAAACATAAAATGAAAGCCAACTAAAGCTTCAAATAGAAAAGAACAAGTTTAATTTGAATAGTAAATCATAGGATTCAAATCATAGAATCATAGGATTCATCTAAAAAGCGATTCTAGGTGGGATTCAAATCATCATGCTTAAGATTCAACTCAAATCGTAAATTATAAATTGTAGGATTTTGACCACATTTATATTTACTTATAAGAAGACGACCATAAGCTTAGAACCTTAATGAGAATCCAAGAGTGGTTGATTGTCCTGAATCAGGGCATCTCTCTCTCTTAACAAGGAAATTGAGAATGCTAATGGTACGGGTCACCCTTCGCAGAGGTTTGTATGAGGATTAGCCCCTCAAGGTTCCATATGAGTTTTCAGAATGCTGGTGACTTTTGTTGGCCACATGATGAAGAAATTCAAAGTTGCTCATGTTTTCATGCTAGCTAAAAAGGTTTGGACATGGGTCACATGGCTCTAATAAGAGGGGAACTTTGATTAGGTGAAGGGCTTGAAAAGAGGATGGGAGGAAGACTTAAAAGGACATGCAAGGTGGCGAGAAGGATTATGAAGGCTCGTTAACTTATTGAGATAGGGCCTTAGGAATTATTGGCCAAACAAGATTTGTAAAGCCAACCCAAACAACTTGGTGATGCAACCCAAGGGTGGATCCCATGATCTGTTTGATCACAGAACTAGGCCCCATGATCAGTTTGATCAGCGATCTAGGCCCCACAATATGTCCGGACAGTTTTCCAGGTCCCTGATGGTGGTCTGATTAGTCCGCAGGCCCCACATGAGTGGTCGATTAGTTGTTGGGGCACTTTTGTCATAAATATGTTGTTAGGAAGATGGTTAAATTGTACTTGAATGGTTAAGATTGAATTTGGATTTCTTCTTCTTCTTCTTCCTCTTTTTCTGTTCTTTCATTCTTTTTTCTTTTCTTTTCTTCTTTTCTTCTTCTTCTTTTTTGGCTTTAAGAAAAGTATATAAACAGGTTCGGGTCTATTCAAGACTTCTTGGCGGCATGGGACACAGGTGGAGTGGGTAAAGTTGGGAAGATGGTTTTGCAGTTGGTGGTGATGGCTGGCCTATGGACTATTTGGGACAAGAGGAACAATTGTTGTTTTGACAACTAGTCCGGGTCTGTGGGCAAGGTTTTAAGTGTGATTACCAATCAAATTGTTGGAACTAGCTTGACCAAAATTATTGAAACTCAAAATTATGTTTAGATAATTCAATTTGATTAGGCTGAACAAGTCCCTAATATGTGGGGAATATGTTTAGTAATTGAAGTTATTTTATAGAGCCGTTTGGTTTCTTCTATTGTGGTAACTTAGCAAAGAAATTTGGGAAGCATCTGGTGGACAGTGGTATGGATGGCTTTGTTGATTGCATGCACTCAATATCAGCTTACCCCCCAAATGACAAGGAAAATTCTCTGTGGGAATTGTTTAATTGCCACAAGTCAGATCAGTAGTATATTCTCATGCACCAAATGGTAGGATGTCTTAGAATTTCATGCTTTGATGCTGATGTCTTATGACATCAATGATTATTTCTTTTTTACTCTCTGAAGGGATTTTATGATGTCAGTCCATTGTTTTTTTATAGAACTAATCTTTGGTCATTGGTTCATTTGTAGGTGGGGTAGAGCTTTCTTGACAAGGGACTTCTTTCACAACATGGGATCAAAGATTTGCAACTTTCAAGAAGTTCAACACACAAAACATATCTTCTCCCTTTTGGCTAAAATCAAGTGTAGTATCTATTCTACAATAAGCCGAAATTCAACACTTTTATTTCCATTTCCATTTGGCTCGATAAAGGGACATCATTATGTTCTGGAACATGGAATCGGTGCAGTTGGGGCCAATAGATGACAAGTCTACGTGTCGGGAGATATCCCTGGAAAACTTGACTGTTGTGTTTTGCACTTGCAAGTAACAACAGAAGTTGCAAGGGATTTCAAGTCCATTCTCAGATAATGGACTGTTTGGGAGTGAAACCCATATGTTACTATTTGGGAGTGAAAATGGAAGTATGTTCCATTAAAGCGATTGAGTGCAGCTTAGCAAAACAAAGGAAACAGAAAAGGGAAAAAAAGACTTCCGAACAAGATATGAAGTTTATTGTTCTAGAACAATATCACCAACTAGCTAAAGAAGATATAGCTAAAAGGAGAGTTGACGTTAGGAGAGTTGATGTTAGGTGGATAGCCAGTGGTAAAACCTTTGCCAAGCAAATCATGAGAAACCGACCTCGAATAGCTGGGACAAGGTTATGATAAGGATGATGACGATGATGGCACCATAGATAAGTAAATGGTTAGAAGGTTTTATGTTCAAAGGAATATATTTCTAAATGGAAAACAGATGCAGGAAAAGAAACACAATCCATTAAGATAATGAATAAATGAATCTGGTAATCAAAAGAGGTCTAAGTTCCATCCCTTAGCTAACACATCAATGAGCATGCTGCCCTCTTATAGAGAACATCTGAGGGGCTAGTTCTCCCAAGCATACAAGATTTTAGAGATCATAGAAGAATTACAAAATAAAATATTAGAGGAATCCAAATAGTATGATAGACATTAGTTAAGCATTGTAATTCCACATGGTAGCAACAGGCCAACCATTCCCAAGGTAGGGTAAAGTGGGGTTGATGCTAGATTGGCAGCAAATAATCAAACTTGGTCAAACAAATCAAGGTAATCCAACAAACCTTGATTTTATGGAGAAGTTGTAGAGATTCTCGTATTTGTCTATTATAGTCCTCTCTATCTGGCTAACATAATTAGGAAAGAAGAAATTCAGACTATCTGTTTGTAATTAGAGAACTGGGTATACCCAATTAGGACTACAACTTGGGTTTGGGACAACCCGAGTTTGGGTCATTTTGGCTGAGGCTGTCAAGGTCCTTGAGTTGGTTCGGTTTGGAAAACAACAATCCAATTTGAATTCAGGTTGTGTTTGGGTTGAGCAAATGCAGGTTGAGTAAGGTTAGGTTGGGAATAATCCATGGAACCCGGGGCATTCAAACATTGGAAATCTCGAGTTCCATGGAATTCAATGAGAATAGTCCAGATTCCAGGTCCCAAAAGAAAATCCTCTAAATAATGAATAAATAGTTTCTCATACTCAAAGGTCGCAACAAAAGAAGATAGTTATGCAGTCGGACTAACAACATACCAATGTTTATATAAAACATTAAAAGAGATGTGAAAATAATACATATATGTATACATGTAGTTTCATAATGTATTTTTATTAATACCCCAGAAACATTCTTTTCCAGAACATTACCTATTTAAAGAAGCCATATACCAATGCAACTGTCCAGAGAGTATTCTTGAGGTTATTTCGAATTCCACGCGTCAAAAATATAATTACACATATTTGTTTCAGGAATTTCATCAAACACCTGACATGTTTGTTGCTCACTGGAATTTTATCAAAAAAAGCAACACAAGGAAAAGGATAACTAAGCTAAGGCCTAATATTACCAAGGTAGGAAGGTTCGAAGGCTTCCCTGATTGCTCGTCTTGGAGATATTCTGCTAGAGGATGGATTCCTGCGAGATGCCACATTCTCTCCAAGAAATCGTGCCACATCAGCAGGGCCATCAACAAACCAAACACCCAAAAGATCAAGAATGGGCCTTTCTGCCAAACATTTGTGTGCTTGCAACATCACAAGAAGAAAATAGAAAAAGCAATGACAGATGGAAGGGATTCTAGAATAAAAACAGCAAGAAGAGGAACAAACGGCGAGGAAAATAAGGGATTTCGAGAGAAGCTCACCTATTTGAGATGAATTTGCACGGCGTTTAGAAATCCCTCAGCAAGAAGAGGAAATTCTTCAAGGAATCAGAGCTCGGGGGAGGAAGCTTGCACTGTCTGGAAATCTCGTCTCAATTTCGAAAGAGTGAAGTGCCGTGCATTAGGAAATCCCTCATCTAAAATGAGAGGATACTTTCAAATCCAATAATTGTGTGTTTACCATCATTTATAACACACACCATATTAACAACCGTACATATAAGGGCCTATTTATTGAATGGTTAAGATATTTTTATATAAGAAAATATAAATATTACCCATCTACAACTAGAATCATTATTTGGTTGTTCTGGATAACCCTATATCATTACCACTATTTATATAAATGAGTCACCACAATTTTACAAAAAATACAACACTCACATACATTTACAGTAAAAAAAAAAAAAAAAAGGCTACCATGAGCGTTGGATCTGGTAGGGATCTATGGGCCCCACCATGATGTTTGTGTTATATCCCAGCCGTAAATCAATTTATAAACATTCTTTTAAGAATGATACTAAAAAATGAGATTGAAATAAATCTCGGGTGAACCACACCATAGGAAAACAATAGCATATAAAATCACTTGGTGGGGCCCACCTAAAATTTTGATACATATGAAGCTTGGTCTGACTCCTCATCCAAGTGGGACACAAATAATGGATGGGCTGGATTTGTGAACCACATCTCGGTGGGCCCAACAAATGATTATGAATATTTTAATGGAGGGTAACCGCTTTCAACTTTTGTATGTGGTGTGGCCCAAAAAAGTAACGGTTGACTTGATTTTTAAGCCCTAGGCCCACCATGGAATGGTGCATCTAAATGATTGGGTAGATGTTCGACACCCATTACGGTGGGGCCCACACAGCGCAAAAAATATGAGAAGTTCCCATGAGCTCGACCGTATGGAACCTTTTCCCATATATATATATATATATATATATATATATATAGGGAAAAGGTACTATGCGCTCGACCTCACGAGTCCGTCCCATGAGGTCGAGTTGTGTGGGCCCCACCGTGATGCGTTTCGAACATCTACCCCATCAGTCGGATGCACCATTCCATCGTGGGCCTAGGTCTCAAAAATCAAGTCAATCCGTGACTTGTGTGGGCCACACCACATACAGAAGTGGGGAGGGGCCGTGCACCATTAAAACATTCATAATCATTTTTTGGGCCCACCGAGATGTGGTTTGCAAATCCAGCCCATCCATTATGTGTGTCCCACTTGGATGAGGGTTCAGACCAAGTTTCATATGCAAATTTTCGGTGGGCCCCACCAAGTGCTTTTATATGTTTTAATGGTGTCTTCACATGATTTTAGATGGTATGGCCCACCTGAGTTCCTTATACGACTGATTTTTGGTATATCCCATAATTTAGAGGGAACCCATCAAATGCATAGTGTTGATGGTTGACACACATCATGGTGGGGCCCACACAGCTCGACCTCACGGGAGCTTATCGTGAGGTTGAGCGCATAGTACCTTTTCCCACACACACACACACGTATATTATATCCATCATTAAAATCCTCCTAAAGCCCATTGTACTGTTTATTTGGCATCCAATATGTTGATTAGGTCGTACAGGCCCAGATGAAGGGGAAAAACAAAAATCAGTTTAATCCAAAACTTTTATGACCCCAAAATGTTTTTTAATGGTTGGCGCTCATTCAACATTGTTTCCTGGAAAGTGTTCCATAAGGCCACATATACGTGTATAAAGAGTAAAAACACATTACTAAAAAAAATGAGTAAAGGATACAGAACATGTAGGATTTTACCAGACTAAACTCTGTGGGGTCCACCGTTATTTATTTATTTTATCCACTCTATTCATCCATGTTAACAGATAATTTGAGGTCTAAAGAACAAAAACAGAGCATATCCAAAGCTCAAGTGGACCACACCATAGGAAACAGTGTGATTGAACCTCTACCATTTAAAATTTCTTGGAGCTCATAGAAGTTTTGGATCAAGCTGATGTTTGTGTTTTCTATTCATTCATATATTTTTGATATTATGAACAACCTTTAACCATTTTTGGATATTTTGATCAGTTCAGATTGAAGAGTAAATAACTTCAGATGTTTAAATCAAAATTTACTCAAATTGTTGATTAATCTTGTTTGCCTAATATCTTTCTCATATGTAGCATGATCGGGGCGAGTAACTAATCAAATTGAGGGTAATGATCGGTAAAATAGAGTGAATGGACTAGACATGTAAAATAGGTCAAATATTCTGCTCAAAATTGTGACCCAAGTTATTGACTCCCTAAGAACCTAAGAATTAATGTTAATAAGTTTTGTGGGGCCCATCATGATGTGTGTCGAACATCAGCACCATGCATTTGATGTGTCCCCTTTAGCTTATGAGATATCTCAAAAATCATTCGTATGCGAAACTCAGGTGGGCCATACTATCTAAAACTATGTGAAGACATCTAAAAAAATGTAAAAGCACTTAGTGGGGCCCACATGAGTTTTGAATGTGGTTGAAATTGGGTCCGACCCCTCATCCAAGTGGGACACACATAATGAGTGGGTTAGATATGTGAATCATATTTAGGCACGCCCAAGATATGATTATGAAAGTTTTAAGGAAACCCTTCTCCATTATATTATGTGGTGTGGCCCACCCAAGTCATGGATTGACATTCTTCATACCATTCAATGCTTTTCTCGGATCAATTTAAGATATTAATTAAAAAATGGGGTGGGTCCAAGGCTTAAGTGGACTACAAAGTGGGGATTGAACATCCACCATTAAAAATAACATTCATAGAAGTTTTGAATCAAGCTTATGTTTGTGTTTTCCCTTCATTCATATCTTTTTAATATTATGAACATTTTGGATGACAAATAAACATTACTGTGGGCCAATTTTGGAAGATTTTTAAGGCAACCCTTGTAAACACTGGGACCAATCGGATCAACTCCTCAATCAAAGAACCTAGTCCCAAGGACATTACTAAAGGATGATCCGTCCCGAGAAGGATAAGGTGATGACTTTTGATTGATTTTACAGATTCCTTAACAAAATTTCAGATTTTTCAGCAACTGGCAAGTGAGAACTTAACTACTCCAGCTGCTCCTTCGTCAGTTAGAATAACAGGAAATCAGAGAACACCTATTGAAAAATTTGCCTTGAAACAAGGTCAAGAGATCCTTTAGCTATTGCAGGAGCCTTGATATTGGCATATCTATCAAATCTTAGAAAAGATTTGAAAGTTCTTCCCTCAGCACCCACCCCAAACAATGAGGATTTCCAACAAGAATTGGAAAGGGCTTCCTTGCCTTCCACACGTACAACATCAGAGAGCTATATGAAAGCATCACTCAAGGAAGACAGATTAGTATAATGAGTTCATTCTTTTAAAGATCTGTTAAATTTTTCTTCAGCAAATAGTACGATGGTTGATATTTGATTTGTCACTTAGTTTCTTCCCAAGTTCTTCAACATATCATTTTTAAGTAGATGATCATCATTTGCATTTTCAACGATTTATATATGCCTATATGTTTAATGCCATGTTGCATTTTAGTATTGAGATGAGATTCAATTGCTATCAAAAAAATGACTAAAGGTTATGGACTCTGTAGGTTTTTTCTACGGATTTAAACCGTAGCTATATTACTGGATTTAATCCATATCTGAATAGTTACTACACAACTAGAAATTCACGGTTTTGTAAGGGACTTTTTGAGGTCACCACAATATATGTATTCTATCTAATCCGTCCATCTATCTTTACATATAATTTTAGGATATTATCCAAAAAATTAAGTAGATCGAAGGCTCAATTGGACCACACGGTAGGAAATAGTAGAGATTAAATCATACATGATTACTATGGTGTGGTCCACTTGGACCTTCATTCTATCTCATTTTTTGGATCATGCACTAAAATCTCTTATAAAAATGAATGGACAGAATGGATATACTATATAAATCATGGTGAGCCCCACGGAGCCCCTTACAGGGCGCATCTGTACGCCGATCAGGTGGGTACCCAATCCACGCCCAAAATTAAGGGGCGCGCGCTAAAAAACATAGCCGCGCGCCCAAAACACTCTCCGGCCCTCTCTCTCTCTCTCTCTCTCTCCGCCGAAAACCCTCTCTCCCTTTTTGCGCACAAAGCTCTCTCCCTCCCTCTCTCTCCGCCGAAAACCCTCTCTCCCTTTTTGCGCACAAAGCTCTCTCCCTCCCTCTCTCTCTCAATCATCCTATCTCGGTATTTGAATCACAACGGAGAAATTTCAAAGCCCTAGCATTCTCTCTCTCTCTCTCTCTCTCTCTCTCTCTCTCTCTCTTTCTCTCTCTATCTCACTGGACTCGGAAAGGTGAGCGGTTTCTCCTTTTCTTTTCTCCGATTCCGGTCGAAACTATCGAATTCCTTAAGTTCTGCGAATCTTCTCCGATTCTTGACCGAGGATCTTGATTATCAGTGAAGAAATGGGATCTTTCTGTCATGATTTTGAAATTTATCGCCTCATTTGCTGCATTTCCTGCGTTTTTGCTCTCATTTCTCCATTTAGGGTTTTGTTTATGTGGTTAAAACTGTTTGATAAAATGCCTCAACGAGGATTGTTGTTATCGTATGCAAGCAGCCATATTAAAATCCCTTTATTCCCTTGCTTTACTGTTATAAACTTGCTACTGGTTGCAGGTGAGGAAGCATCTATGGTTGCTTCCAACTCAGATACAACACTGGACTCTTGGCGTGCTCTCGGTTCGGTTCACCCCGAACCAACTTCTCTCGATCAGCTCATGCACGCAAACAACACAAAAGTGTTTTTTTTTTCCTTTATTCCCTTCCATTCACACTTGATGCGTCTTCCATGGAATGTGAGCATGACGAGTGTTAGTTGTTTCTTCAAACACTCGTAACATCCTTAATGAAATATTAGACCTGCTTGTTTTTTACCTGTGAAGTTTCCCTGTGCAATCCAATGCATTTTTTATTTTTTATTTGCCTAGAACGCCATCAAAACTACATTTCTTATTGCTGTTAGTAATGCATTTCATGTGATTCCTTTCAGGGTACTTTTGTAACTCTGTTCCCAGATTTGGCAAGCAATCTTTAGGAATCACATTATGTTTTTGGAGTTATCACTGCCTAGGACTTTTCAATTATTTTTATTTTGTGGGGTAAATTTTCTTATGAAGATATTCTCATATCACTGTGATTTTTATTATCCTTCTTGTGTTCTATAACCCACAAAACTACTTTTGTATTCCATCTATGGGGCAGAACTGTCTAATCATTTTGATTTTTTTATTTTTTTCAGCTCTTTAATTGCAACAAAACCACTTGCTTGTCTAAAGGTTTGTTACTATAGTTATAGGCAGATATGATAAATCGAAGAGAATAGGAAACCTGGTATTGTTTGCTTCCCTTATAATATTATTCAATGCCCTTACACGATAACGATTGTAATGTTACAATTATGCAATATCGCTCTTACTCTAAAGGTTTGTTACTCCAGTATCAGTTTCCCCCCAAATTTCTCAGTTTTCATGCCTAATGCATGTCTTTTGCTCACCCCACACATTTAGAGCTGGATTCTACCTTTCAGTGATCCAGATGGTCCATATGGTGGGTTCTCTTAGATGGACCCTGTTGGAAAAAAAAAAAACTCCATTAGGTGATCATCGATGTTTGATTTGTGGCCTACAAATGGATGGTTTGCCCAATCATCTGTATTCGACTGCAAAATTCCACTGATCCTGTGGTAAGATTCTATGAGTGGGGAGTTTTTGGGGCATGATTCATTCATAATAGGGCCCACCAGATGAACGGCCTGGATCATGGAAGTGGGCCACCTTTAGGTTTCTGGCTCAACCAAAACCATTTTTGTTTACTTGGCCAAGCATTATATGTTTCCTCTTAGGTATTTCCAACAATTTTCACATATCTGATGATGATGGATGATATAGCAACCCTATAAAGTTGTAGCAGTCATGCCAAGTAGATTTTAGTCTGTTTCTCTCATTTGTTTTGAACTTACCGATATTCAAATGAATCTCAAAATTTGCAGTTATTATGGACATCTTGGTGGCTTGCTCTAATAAATCAAAGGGATTGTGAGTGATGAGAAGATGACGAGAAATTTTCCGATGGTTCTTGCCTCTAATCAGCTTTACATTTAGCTAACATGGGAACTAAAGACCACAGTCTGGCATTACTAACTTCCATGAACTTGTTTATTGTTGGAATCAAACTAACAAATGGTTATTCTTCTAGTACTTTGTCTTCAAATAATTCTAGGTTGTCTCTGGAAGTTTGCTTTTTCTAATTGAATCTTTAAAGAACTGTAAGGCTGAGAACTGGGCACATTAAGAACCTCATTTGTCTAGTAATAATTTGAATATATGCTACACAGTTGCGAACATCATAGATAGCTTTTTTTCCAAGTCAAAAGTTTGGAATCCGGATGATAGAGTGACTACTTTCTTTTTAAAAAAAATCTCAATTGGGACAAAGTACATACATTGATGTAAGTGGCGAACAGTCAGAAATGTTGATTGTGTGTTAGGCAATGATGTGATTGTCTTAGGCAATGAAAGATAAGTTATCCTCCTGTTGGTTATATTAAACTAAGTGTTGATTGTGTTTTAGGCAATGATGTGAAGTTGGTAGGAAGGAGAGGACTGGGAAGATAGGGAGAATCTCTTATAGCCTGTTTGAAGGCAGGTAGAGTTAACCTGTTATTTAAGTCCATGCATCTAGTAATCATGTATGGCATCATAGAAGTGAAATTCTACTAGCCGCCCAATGGAATTCTTGATCACTATAGGGTTTGATTTGTGCCCAATTGATTTATATTACAATGAATTCATTTATTTGGAAGTAAAGATGCAATATCCAATAAAGTAAAGTCAATCTTGGCTTAAAGCCTGTTGAAACTTGGTGGCTTATATACTTCATTAATGATATGGTTTTAATACAAAACTTATGGTCACTATGAAACACTCTTGTAGAAAGAGGAAGAAAGAAAAATTCTTACATGTGGATCTTATCATAATTCTTCGTAGTTCAGTGGTGCAATATATCGCTAAGATAAAGGAATCGCAATTGTTGCTTATCTGCTCACTGAAGGAAGATTGAGTTTGTCATGTCTTCGAGCTTTTCTTTATTGGAGCTCTTCTAAACTTTTAAGAGCTTCTGTTCTCAGTAATGTTAGCAACCTTATGAAGTTTTGCTGTTGTGAAAAACAAGCACTTATGTTATATACTTCATTAATGATATGGTTTCTAGTAACAACGGTATATCTTTTAAATTCCATTGGCTCCCATATCTATTGATCATGTTGATAGTACCACAGTCATATCAGAGTTTCTCATAGTCTCAACTTAAAAACAAAAGTTCTTTCTGTTGTAGAATGTTTGTATTGAACTTTTGCAGTGCAGGCATGTTGTTAATACAACTGACATTACCACCAAATAATGTAGAAGAACTTGTGTTTCACTGCTTTCATGTTCTATATTTTGAATGATATTCAATGGTTTTTTCTTTTCATTCAAGGAACATAAGTGTTGTAACTATGATGATCTCTATTTGCATATAGATTAACATTCAATTTCTTCAACTTATAGATAATTCCAAAGTTAATATGTATGGATAGTTTGAGGACAACTCAAGGTGAGAGTATATGCAAGGCTATGGTTGTGTTTGGACATGCTATCATCTAGAAATGCATTAATCATTTCAGTGAAGCTGAAATGACCAATTTGAAACTATCATAGTATTTGTATTATGTGATCATTACTCCAAGTTCAAGTAGAAAGGAATGTAATTGCAATTTGTACTCCATTATGAATAACACTAGCCGTTGATACAATTCGATCATTGCCACCTAATTGAACTAAACAATTGCAATCCAACTCAGGTGTGTTTCAAAATGCAGCGTAAAAGATGCATTTAGATCAATGGATTATTTCTAGCTTGGTGAACCTGTGATTAGCTCTGTTTTGAGCTTGTAGATTATCTTTGCATTAAGTCGATGAAATTCAATCAGTCCTTAAAAGATTTGAATTTTATTTTGTATTGTGATTTGAATAAAAGATATGATGTAATTGAGAAAACCCAAAAGCCACAACTCAGTTTTTCTTTTTTCTTTTTGCAGTGGCTATAAGTACATGCCTTATCAACTTTTGGCTTGCCACGTCACGATGGAGGTGAGTTTCTTGGCTGTTAACTGGTAGCTCTTTGTTAGAAAGTATTCTTTTTCATCATGGTTATCAAACAATTCCTGTTACAACAAAAGTGGCTGATGTGCCAGTCCGTGTTGGCATTGAGTAGTAGTTTGACCACCAAGTGTGTCAGGTTTTTGGGTATCACTCTGTGATTAGAGTTCATAGAGAACCCACATACATGTTATGGAGTCACAAATCATATGCCTGTTTCCAGTGACTGGTAGAAATGATGTCACATGATTTTCAGTTCATCTTTCCTTCCTCCAGTCATCCCTTTTTCTTAGTTTTGCTTACATTTATTTCCTAGTTTGTTATTCCTTCATCTTAAAGCTATTCTTTAATGTTAATAGCAGAAGAAGATGGACGGCCAGTGTTGTCTTAGGTCTGCCAAGCACGACGGCACCGGTGATGATGGACGCGACCATGACTTTGTATTATTTGTGGAACCTAATGTTGTGTAACAGTTTAATTGAGTTAAACTTTAAATAGACTTTTGTTAACTATTTTGTTGGTATTGTGGCTTTCATGATTGATTGTTTCATGAGTGGATTGAATGAATGGATTAGTAGTTTAAATAAATAAAAAAAAAAAAAAAACATTTTTAGCCTCAATTTGTAACTGAGGCTTGAATTTAGCCTCGGTTGTTGATAACCAAGGCTGAAATTCCCGTGGCTACAGGCTTTAGCCTCGGTTGTTGAGAACTGAGGTTAAAAATAGATTTAGCTTCAGTTGGAGGCAATTGAGGCTAAAATTCAGATTTAGTCTCAGTTGAAAACAATGGAGGCTAAAATTTTGATTTAGCCTCATTTTGAGAAAATTGAAGCTGAAGAGGTTTTTAGCCTCACTTGAAGAACCGAGGCTATAAAAGTCATTTTAGCCTCGGTTGCTAAAACTGAGGCTAAAGCCTTTAGCCACAGGGGTTTCAACCTCGGCTTGGATAACTGAGGCAAAACTGAGGCTAAAGGCTTTAGCCACAGTTTTTAATCTTTTTAGCCACCGTTTTGAACCGAGGCTAAAACTCCCTTTTCTTGTAGTGTGTCCATATGGTTCATCTAAATGATGAACTTGATTTTTCAGAATAATTCTTGGCCTCATGTTTCTAAAATATTCAATTGTCCAATTGGCAGGTGTATTACAATCCAGAAACACTCAGTGTGCCAGTGGAGATGATAGAAGGGAAGTGTGAAGCTAGAAAGAAGCATGATCTTCCATCTCTGGATGGCCCTGCAATCTTTGAACATATCTTCTTCAGTGAATACATGTATGATCCTTCCAAATACTGGGTGGTGTAGATAAAAGAGAAAGATGGCAATGATGTTAAGATGCAAGGACAAGGAAACAAGTGTACATGGCTATGGAACTTGACTAGAAAGTAGGTGGTAGGGAAGTCGTCGAAATAGGAAGAAGATGATGAAGATCAGGTTGGTATTAGTATTTCCACATTTCTATTCAAGCACTATCTAGTTAATCAAAAACCTATTTCCACTTGCAAGTACCTTGGTTTCTTGCTTCCTTTTTTTAATTTGTTGCATGCATCTGCCACTGTTGCTGATTGTAAAATAAGAGGTGTCCTGCTCTATTTTTCTTATTGCCTTTGGCACAGGTTTCAAACCAGGATAGCTTGAGACTTGGTGGCTTAAGTAGGCATATATATTCTTGATTAAGTTTGGATCTCTGATACAATACCATGTTGTTTACGTCAGAGGTCGGTGTCTTATGTCGATCTCTAATCCTCCCACCACCCCCCATTGGGCAGACGTGACAGATGATGTGCGGCAGCTCATCCGTCAGCGCCTTCAGGTAAATTTATATGTTATGTGTTTTTTTTTAAAAAAATGTGTTAACTCGAAATTGATGGAGCAGACCCAGATGTGCGTCGGAGCTACCCGGATGTTTAGCGGGGGTCCCTGGAAGGTGAGAACCGTTGTTATGACCATGATAAAGTTGTCCATTTTCTATGGACAGCATTGGAGGGGCCTGACTATTTGGACAGGCCGTGTTTATGTATTTGCTCGAAATTAATGGAGCAAACCCGGATGTGCGTCGAAGCTATCCGGATGAGCGGGGGTCCCTGGAAGGTGGGAACCGCTGTTATGACCATGATGAAACTGCCCATTTCCTATGGACAACATTGGAGGGGCCTGGCCATTTGGACAGGTCGTGTTTATATCTGTATTTGCAGGGACCACACCCTAAACCTATAACCTAAACTTTAACCTACAATCTATAACCTATAACCTATAACTTATAACCTAAACTCAATTCCCTAAATTCCCTAAACTTTAACCTATAACCTAACCTAAACATATACTTATAACCTAAACCTATTCTCAAATCCCTAAAGCTACACCTACACCTAATCCTAATCTTAACTCCCTAACCTAATCCTAAACCTAAACTTAAAACCCAAACCTAAACCCGATCTCGAACCTGAACCCGATTTCCTAAACGTAAACGTTAACCTATTCTCAATTCCCTATAGCTATAACTTATAACCTATAACCTAAACCTAAACCTAAACCTAAACCTAAAACCTAAATGTATTCTCAAATCCCTAAACCTAAACCTACACCTAATCCTAATCTCAACTCCCTAACCTAAACTTGAAAACCCAAACCTAAACCCGATCCCGAACCCGAACCCGAACCCGATTTCCTAAACCTAAAGCTTAACCTATTCTCAATTCCTTAAAGCTATAACTTATAACTTAAACCTTAACCTAAACCTATAACCTTAACCTAAACCAAAACCTATGACTTAAACCTTAACCTATAACCAACCCATAACCTAAACTTATAACCTATAACCTAACCTTAACCTTAACCTTAACCTAAAACCTAAAACCTAAACCTTAACCTAAAACCTAAAACCTAAAACCTAAACCTAAACCTAAACCTAAAACCTAAATGTATTCTCAAATCCCTAAACCTAAACCTACACCTAATCCTAATCTTAGCTCCCTAACCTAAACCTAAACTTGAAAACCTAAACCTAAACCCGATTCCGAACCCGAACCCGATTTCCTAAACCTAAATCTTAACCTATTCTCAATTCCCTAAAGCTATAATCTAAACCTAAACCTAAACTTAAACTTAAACCTATAACCTAAACCTATAAACTAAAACCTAAACCTAAACGTAAACCTATAACCTAAACCTATAAACTAAAACCTAAACCTAAACCTAAACCTAAAACCTAAATGTATTCTCAAATCCCTAAACCTAAACCTACATCCTAATCTCAACTCCCTGACCTAAACCTAAACCTAAGCTTGAAAACCCAAACCTAAACCCGAGCCCGAACCCGAACCCGATTTCTTAAACCTAAACCTTGACCTATTCTCAATTCCCTATAGCTATAACCTATAACCTAAACCTATAACCTTAACTTAAACCTAAAACCTAAACCTAAACCTAAAACCTAAATGTATTCTCAAATCCTTAAATCTAAACCTACACCTAATCCTAATCTCAACTACTTAACCTAAACCTAAACTTGAAAACCCAAACCTAAACCCGATCCCGAACCCGATCCCGAACCCGAACTCGATTTCCTAAACCTAAACCTTAACCTATTCTCAATTCCCTAAAGCTATAACCTATAGCCTAAACCAATAACCTAAACTTAAAACCTAAACCTAAACCTAAAACTTAAATGTATTCTCAAATCCCTAAACATAAACCTACACCTAATCCTAATATCAACTTCCTAACCTAAACCCAAACCTAAACTTGAAAACCCAAACCTAAACCCGATCCCGAACCCGAACCCGATTTTCTAAACCTAAACCTTAACCTATTCTCAATTCCCTAAAGCTATAACTTATAACCTAAACCTAAACCTTAACCTAAACCTATAACCTAAACCTTAACATAAACCTAAACCTATAACCTTAACCTAAAACAAAACCTATGACCTAAACCTAAACTTATAACCTATAACCTAACCTTAACCTAAACCTAAACCTAAAACTTAAACCTTAACCTATAACCTATAACCTAAACTTAAACCTAAAACCTAAATGTATTCTTAAATCCCTAAACCTAAACCTACACTTAATCCTAATCTCAACTCCCTAACCTAAACCTAAACCTAAACTTGATCCCGAACCCGAACCCGATTTCTTAAACCTAAACCTTAACCTATTCTCAATTCCCTAAAGCTATAACTTATAACCTTACTTAAACCTAAACCTATAACCTACACTTATAACCTAAAACCTAAATGTATTCTCAAATCTTAATTCTAATGTCAACTACTTAACCTAACTTAAACCTAAAGCTACACCTAATCCTAATCTCAACTACTTAACCTACACCTAAACTTGAAAACGCAAACCTAAACCTAAACCCGAATCCGAACCCGAACCCGATTTCTTAAACCTAAACCTTAACCTATTCTCAATTCCCTATATCTATAACCTATAACCTATAACATAAACCTAACCTAAACCTATAACCTTAACATAAACCTAAACCTAAAACCTAATTGTATTCTCAAATCCTTGAACCTAAACCTACACCTAATCCTAATCTCAACTACTTAACATAAACCTAAACTTGAAAACTCAAAGCTAAACCCGATCCCGAACCCGAACCCGATTTCCTAAACCTAAACCTTAACCTATTCTCAATTCCCTAAAGTTATAACCTAAACCTAAATCTTAACCTTAACCTAAACTTAAACCTATGCTTATAAATTTTAATTTATTTTATAAAAGTTCATTTACGGTTAAGTTATTTTCTTAATAAGTTTATTGCCTTAATCTATTATTTACGAAACTTCAGGATAAATTTGACATGGATTTGAGTGTTCCGCATATCTCCCATGCCGTCGACAACATGATTAAGTAGCGGTTCAAGGATTACTGCGGTAAGTTGTTTCAGGCTCTCGCTGCACGCTTACCCACCGATGCCCCACCACCTCCACCTTCATCTTTGTGATTTTTTGTATTTTTGTTTATGATGTTAAACTTATATGTATTTATGCGTGAATGAATGTGACGTGGATAAGATTGTTTGTGTTTGGATGAATGTATTTTTATATTTGTTTAGATTTTTTAGTTTGGGTTTATATGGATGTGAATGTGAATATGATGAAATATATTATATAATAGATGTATATCAGGAAGAATATGATGAAATATATTATAACAGATGTATTGTAACAGGTATATATTAAGAATTTTGTGAGAAATGCGTATTTGACTTTTACCTACGAAAATTTTTGTAGGTAAACGTTTCGTAAATATTTTAAAGTTTAACAGATAGTTTTTAGCGACGAAACTTTTCGTGGCCAAAAGTCTTCTAATTATAAAAATTGAAGGAATATTTTTTAGCAGCGAATACTTTCATTGCTAAAAGTTGAACGATATTTTTTAGCAGTGAATATTTTCGCTGCTAAAAGTCTTGTAATGTTTTTATAGCGACGAATATTTTCGTCGCGAAAAGTGGACGAATATTTTTTGTGGGTGTAAAGTGTTTTAGCAACGAAACTGTTCGTCGCTAAAAGTGGGGGATTATCAGCAAAAATTTTCACTGCTAAAAGTGTTGTAAAGTTTTTTTAGCGACGAAAATTTTCGTCGCTAAAAAGCTTACCTTTGCTCGCCCTTCAAAATTTTCGCCGATAAAACCCTTCTGCCTCCGTGCTTTAGTGTAGAATTTAGCGACGAAAATTTTCGTCACTAAAAGTCAGGTTGCCCATACCTTAGCTTTGTGGGGCTCATCATTATGGTTTTCTGCCATCTATTCCATTCATCTAATACATCTCATTCACCACGATGTAGGAACACTCTTTTGGTGGGCATAGCCCTTTGAATTTTGGGCCCAATTAAAAGTAGGTCGTTACTTGGATCCAGTCAATCTCAACCCATTGCCACCCTTTGAAAGTGTGACTTCAAGTATTTGTACATCTGAGGGGCAGCTGGACGGTGGTTCACTTCCCATGTATCGAGACATCTAACTAGTGTGATTTTATGGGAGCAGTTCATAGCGCAACTTGTTGCGTTCCACATATACAAGGATCATGCACCAAACAACCTTCCATTAAAGTTATCCAACCTCTTAAAATTGGAAATATATTTCATCCACATAGTGTCCAATTCGATCAACAGTCTTGATTGTTAGACAGTAATTAGTGAAATGCATACTGTGGGAACGTCATATAACTTTTAATGCAGTAAAATGCATATTAGTAGGGCTGTCAACTTATCAGGTTCTGGTTAGCTCTTATAGTACCCGTATGGTGGCCAACCAAGTTAGGATCTTCCGGGTCCAATTCCCTTCAAGTCTGGGTCTAGCTCCTAGAGAGGCCCAAGCTTAGATCCGATTGAGTTTGGTTTAGAGTTGAGTTTGGGACAAATAAGAGCATTTTGGCATGGTTAAGCCCATACGATGCATGGGTTAGATCATGGACATCCTGCTTTAACACGTGGGGTCTCTTACATATGAGTGGTTTAGGAAACATTATTTCTTTAACTATAATCAGAATGAGGCCTGATCTACTGCATAGCTTTGTAGGAAAAGCTAAAAGTGCACTGAGGTTACTTTCTTCTTTTTAAAGAAGAGTCATAAAGAGAGAGGAAAAAAAAAAAAACAAACTTCTTGCATCATGCAGTCTTCAGAGTCTCAATTAGAGCTAGGCATCGGACCGAGTTGGATTGGATTGGGTCCAACTCGACTCGGTCCGGATTCTACATGACATGATCCGAACTTAATCAGATGCGGACCGAATTCAGGTCATCTGACTCGATCCGATCCAATGTACTGATAACCTGGATGGAACCGAGTCCGACCCGGTTAGGAAATCAACTCGGATCGGGTTGGGTACTGTTCAGATCTTACTATGACGTATGTGTTATATCCAAACCGTCCATCCATTTGGAGAGCTTGTCTTAAGGCTTGAGCCAAAAAATACGACATATCTAAAGATCAGTTGGACCACACTGCAAAAATAGTTGAGGGTTGATTGTTTACCATTAAAACCCTTTTTCAGATCACAGAAGTTTCGGATCAATATGAAATTTGTTTTTCCACTTCATCCATTTATTTTTAACATTATTAAAAGATTAGATGGAAAAGAAACTTGATGGTGGGGCCCATGTAACTTTCATCTCATTTAAGCCATTTGTACAACTCGGAGCTCAAGGCGCGTATGCGCTCATCTTCGCACGACACATATCTACAACAGCTATTGTTAGCTACTGATTTTCACTCTGCGACCCTCGCTCAAATTTTTTTATCACAAACTTTAGCCCTGAAATTGGCAAGGACTTTGGAAGGTTGAAATGGGATCCACCTATATTAACTTTGTTGATCAATATTGTTCATCAATTTTCCATCTCCTTTTATATCATCGGACCAAAAATGAGGAAACTTTGATTGGTCGGTGGGCTGTTGAAAAACTAAAGTAGTGGAAACACTATGGACCATTAATTGGAATCCAAGACGGTGTGGACCACTTGATTATTTGATATGCCTCAATTTTTAGGCTCAGCACAATAATTTGTACATTCGAATGAATGGCATGGATCATCAATACAAAAATGGTGGGCCCATAATGCGGACCCATCTTAATGTGTGAGTACTTCCTGTTGAGACACAATAGTTAGGTAAGACCTCTAAAAACTTCTTAGTGCGCACGTAAATGCTTTCTTTTTGTTGATAAGGTCACATAAGCATGGTTGATAAGGTCATGTAAGCATGGATGAAGGGAAAAACAAAAATGAACTTCATCCATAACTTTTGTGGCACATTAATGGTCAATCACCACTTTCCTATGACGTGGCCCACCTTATAATTGGATATGCTTGACTTTTTATGGATAATGCTCTAAAATGAGCTAGAAAACTGGATGGCTGGCGTGGATACATAATGAATATATTAAGGTGTGGCCCATGGTAAAGTTTGCATAGTTGTTATTGAGTCTAGGGTTGCACCGTCTGTGGTGAGTCCATGGAGGGCACAAATTGCGTACGACGTAAACTATGTGGGGCGCACCTTAATTTATGCATTTTATTCACTTTTTCCATCCATTTTATAAGATAATTTCAGGTCTTTAGCTAAAAAATGGAGCATATCAAAAGCTCAAGTAAACCACACTATAAGAAAGAGTTCATTGAAGGTCTATTGCTAAAATTATTATTCTAATTGTTTCCTCTGGTATTTTCCTCTTGAGCTTTCAATATGCTTCAATTTTAGGCTACACCCATAAAAGAAGCTAAAAAAATGGATGGATGGCGTGGATAAACCTCATGCATTCATTGTAGGCTGGTGAGGAACTTCAACATAAGTTCAAAGGAGCTAGAGTAGAGGTAAGTGTGGATCGGTGTGTGTCGATGTATGATTTGAGTGTCTCCAGAGTCTTCGCACCCTAATACAATTCCTTCACAAGTGGGTACACACACACTCGTAGTTCAGTGAAAGCATTTGACTTGCGTTCAAAGGGGCTGCAGTGCAAGTTAGAGTGGATTAGTGCAATTTTAGGGTTTCGGTGTTAATCAGTGTTCATCCGTGTAGGGTTCGAGTGTTTATGGAGCCTCTGTACCCTAATGCAACGTCTTCTCACGTAGATACAAACTCACTCATAGTTCGGTGAAAACATCCGACATGCATTCAAAGGGGCTATCGTGCAAGTTGGAGTTTATCCATGCTATTTTAGGGGTTCAGTGTCAGTCGGAGTTCATTGGTATGGGGTTTGAGTGCTTTCGGAGTCTTGTACCATAATGCATCATCTTCTCAAGTAGATACGCACCCATTAGTAGTTCAGTGAAAGTGCTCGACATGGGTTTAAAGGAACTGCAGTGCGAGTCAGAGTGGATTGATGTTAGTTTAGGGGTACAGTGTGGGTCGATATTCATCGATGTGGGGTTCGATTGTTTTCGGAGTCTCCATACCTTGATGCAACATCTTCTTAAGTGGATACACACTCACCCGTAGTTCGTTGAAAGCGTTCGATGTGTATTCGAAGTACTGCAGTGCAAGTTAGAGTGGATCAATGCTATTTTAAGGGTTCGGTGTGGGTTGGTGTGGTGTGACATTTAACTTTTTCGGATTCTTCATACCATGATGTAATATTTTCTCAAGTGGATACGCACATATTCATAGTTCGGTGAAAGTGTTCGATGTATGTTCGAATGGGCTGTAGTGCTAGTTGGAGTGAATTGATGCTATTTTAGGGGTTCGATGTGTGGGGTTCGAGTGTATCCAGAGTCTTCGTACCTTAATGTAACATTTTCTTAATTAGATATGCACCAATTCCAACTTCGGAGAAAGGGTTTGACGTGTGTTCGAAGGGGCTACAGTACAAGTTAGAGTAGGTCGGTGTTATTGGAGTGGGTCAGTCGGTGGTCGTCGGTGTAGGATTTGAGTGTTTTTGGAGTCTCCATACCTTGGTGCACCGTCTTCTTGAGTGGATATGCACCCACTTGTAGTTCGGTGAAAGCGTTCGACGTACGCTCGAAGGGGCTGCAGTGCAAGTAGTGTCCATGCATTCCTTTATGTGTCATTTATGTATTAAAGTGAAACATGAGGTGTGTAGTAGATTAGTGCTATTTTAGAGGTTCAGTGTGGGTTAATGTATGTTGGTGTGGGGTTCAATTTATTTTTATTTTTATAGTATTTGTACACTGATGTAACATCTTCTCAAGTGGATACACACCTATTTGTAATTTGGTGAAAGCATTTAATGTACGTTCAAAGGGGTTGTAGTACAAGTCAAAGTGGATCGACGCTATTTTAGGGGTTTAGTGCGAGTTGGTGTAGATTTCGATTGTTCTGGAGTCTCTATATCCTAATGCAGTATCTTCTCAAGTAGATGCGCACCCACTTGTGGTTAGTGTGAAAGTGTCCAACGTGTGTTCGAAGGAGATGTAGTGCAACTCGAAATGGATCAATGTTATTTTAGGGGTTCAGTGTGGGTCAGTGTGCATTGCCGTGGGGTTTGATTATTTTTCGAGTCTTCATACCTTAATACAATTTATTCTTGGGTATCCACACATAATCTCATAGTTCGGTGAACCCATTTTGCCATACGTTCGAAGGGGCTGGAGTGCAAGTCAGAGTGGATTGGTGTTATTTTAGGGATCCAATGTCAGTCGGTGTTCGTCGATGTGGGGTTCAAGTGTTTCTGGAGTTTCCATACCTTAATGCAGTGTCTTCTCAGGTGGATACGCACCCACTCATAGTTCGGTGAAAGAGTTCAATGTGCGTTCAAAGGGGTTGCAGTGCAATTTAGAGTGGATCGATGTTATTATTAGAGGTTCGATGTCAGTTTATTTTAATCGGTGTAGGGTTTGAGTGTTTTCGGAGTCTCTATACCTTGTTGCGGTGTCTTCTCAAGTGGACACGCCCTACTTATAGTTTGGTGAAAGCATTCAATGTGCGTTCGAATGTGCTGCAGTGCAAGTCAGAGTGGATTGGTGCTATTTTAAGGGTTCGGTGTGGCTCAGTGTACGTCAGTATGGGGTTAGAGTATTTCTGGAGTGTTTGTACCATGATACAACGTCTTCATAAGTAGATATGCACCCACTCATAGTTTGGTAAAAGCATTCGATGTGCGTTCAAAGGGGTTGCAATGCAAGTCGAAGTGGATCGGTGCTATTTTAGGGATTCGATGTGAGTCAGTATTTGTCGTTGTGGGGTTCGATTATTTTCAGAGTCTCCCTACCCTGATGTAGCATATTCTCAAGTGGATATGCACCCACTCATATTTTAGTGAAAGCGTTTGACATGTGTTCGAAAAGGCTGCAATGTAAGTCGGAGTGGATCAATGTCATTTTAGGGGTTCAATTTGGGTCAGTGTGCGTCAGTTTTGATTATTTTTTGAGTCTTTGTAACCTGATACAATGTCTTCTTAGGTGGATACACACCCATTCGTAGTTTGGTGAAAATGTTCGACGTGGGTTCGAAGGGGCTGCAATGCAAGTCAGAGTGGATCAATGTTATTTTAGAGATTTGATGTGGGTCGGTGTTTGTGGGTGTGGCATTTGATTATTTCAAGAGTCTCTCTGCTCTAATGCAGTGTCTTCTCAAGTGGATATGCACTCACTCGTAGTTTGGTGAAAGCATTCGACGTGTGTTTGAAGGGGCTGTAGCCGGAGTGGATTGGTGTTATTTTAAGGGTTCAATGTGGGTCGGTGTTCGTTGGTATGGGCTTAGAGTGTTCTTGAAGTTTCTGTATCCTAATGCATTGTCTTCTTAAGTGGATATACACCCACTCATAGTTCGTTGAAATTGTTTGACATGAGTTCTAAGGGGTTGCATTGCAAGTCTAAGTGGATCGATGTTATTTTAACTGTTCGTTTTTGGTCGATGTGTATCGATGTTGGGTTTGATTATTTCTAGAGTCTTCGTACCCTGATGCAATATCTTTTCAAGTGGATACACACCCATTCATAATTCAATGAAAGCATTCTACGTGCGTTCGAAGGGGATGTAGTACAAGTCAGAGTGAATCGGGGATAGTTTTGAGGTTCGATGTGGTTCTTTGTTCGTCGGTGTGGTGTTCGATTCTTTCCGGACTTTCCGTACCCAAATTCATCGTCTTCTCAAGTGGATAGGCACTCACTCGTAATTTGGTGAAAGTGTTTGACGTGCATTCGAAGGGGTTGTAATGCAAGTCAGAGTGGAGCGATGTTATTTTAGAGGCTCGGAGTGGGTTAGTGTTCGTCAGTATGAGTTCAAGTGTTTTCAAAGTCTCCATATCCTGATACAACATCTTCTCAAGTGGATACACATCCACTAGTAGTTTGGTGAAATCGTTTGACGTGTGTTCGAAGGGGTTGCAGTGCAAGTCAGAGTGGATTGACGTTATTTTAGTGGTTCTTTGTGAGTCCGTGTGCATTGGTGTGATGTTCGATAGTTTTTGGAGTCCCCATACCTGATGCAGTGTCTTCTCAGGTAGATACACACCCATTCGTAGTTCAGTGAAAGTGTTTGGGTTACATTCGAAGGGGTTACAATGCAAGTCAAAGTGGAATGATATTATTTTAGGAGTTTGGTGTGCATCGGTGTGGGGTTTGATTTTTTCTGGAGTCTCTGTACCCTGATGCAGCACATTCTCAAGTGGATATACACCGACTCATACTTCAATGAAAGCATTCGACATGCTTTCGAAGGCGGTTATGCAACTCATAATGGATTGGTGCTATTTTAGGGGTTCGGTGTAGGTAAGTGTGCGTCAGTGTGGGGTTCAATTGTTTCTAGAGTCTCCATACCCTGATGCAGTGTCTTCTTAGGTGGATACGCACCCATTCATAGTTCGGTGAAAGCATTCAATGTGCGTTCAAAGGGGTTGCAGTGCAAGTCGAATCGACGTGCGTTAGATGGGGCATGCCTTGATGAACATTTTGCATATCTGTACTGCATTTTCGTTTTCAATAGGACATTCAAGTATGACATATTGACTTATAACCTTATTAAAATATCCAATGGACCACACTAATGAAAAAGATGATGAATGTCTATTAAGACCATTTTGTAAGAAACAAGCGAATCTTATGATGTGGTCCACTTATGATTTGGATCCGCCTCTTTTTTTTAGACTAATGTCCTAAATTGTTATGGAAAAAAAGATGAACTAGCTTGATCTCAAAATTGAATAACAACCAAAGCTCGAATAGACAACACTACAGGAAATTGTCCAAAAATGATGTATACTGTTGAAACCTCCCTAGGGCTCACGTTGTTGGTTTTTTTAATCATATCACATGTTCATAGGTACACACAAACATGGAAGAAGGGAAAACACAAATATCATATTATATCTATTTTATCTACGCCTCCCATCCATTTTTCCATATCGTTTCAGTTAATGAACCAAAAAATTCATAAGAGATAAATTCACGTGACCACACCATAGAAAGCATAGTGGTAATTCAACACTATCATTAATAACTTCAACTTGTCAGAGGCCAAAGTTTTAGATGGAAGCTTATCTTTTGTGTTTTCCCCTTCATCCATGTTTGGGTTTTACCTAATCAATAAGTAGGATAGAAAATAAACATTATAATGATCATAGGAAAATTTTAATAATGGCATTCATAATCACCACTTGCTTTTGTGATGTGGTCCACTTGACATCCGGACATGTCTCATTTTGGTATTAGGACCCTAGAATGACTTGATAAAATAGAATAAATGGTGTTGGATGCATGAAAGAAATACATCAAGGCTTTCAGCTTGAGATGCCTAGGTAGGGCCACCTCGGTGAGAAATCCATCGCGCTCCATCCGCTTAGCGAGCGTTTCGTATATGTGACCAAAATCGAGAATGGAGAAGAGAAATATAGATGGAAGAAAGTGGGGGCGAATCGGAATAGGTGCGGCTTCGCACCATGGTAGTCAGTCCTTCGAGGAAGGGAGGGTTTCACACCCAATCGAATCTTCACAACTCGGAAATTTAGAGGAGAGGAAAAACGCAGCAATTTTTGTTAATCTTCCTTGAATAAAAAAGATTACAAGGGGTGCCTATTTATAATAAAACCTTATACCCCAAAACTTGCGCCATGTGCGTAACCTATTATTTGGCGACGAAGTAATAAAAAATAACAACTAATCAAAGCAATCTAAACCATCCGTGATACTCCTAATAACAATAATAAGCGAAACCCAACATACTAAATTAATTGGAATAGTCGGCCACGATCATGAGAACCCATGGTGGAATTCACATGACTATCGGGTCCACTCCAACGAACCAAAACGCAGCCCTCTAACTAGGAGGCCCTCCCTGGATGTTGTCATCAATCCAGATCGTTGGTGGGGCCCTCCTCCTTGTGTACGCGGGGGGGGGTAGGGCATCATTACTTTTAGTGATATATGCTCTAAATATCATTGATGTCGTTTTCGGTGATACAACACGATAATGGTACTGCCTTTTAATTGTTCTTTGTGATGGATGTCTTCAAATGGAGGCTAATTTGAATGAACGAAATGTATGAAGAGATACATGAATATATCCATGAGGTCTACTAAAAATTCTAATAGGTGATGCAATATGTACAATGATAGTGCCTTTTTTATTGTTAATGGGGAAAAACCCTTTAACTACAACTCCTAACTTCATGAAATTATTATCATCAAAGAAATATCTTGGATAACCTTTATGGTAGATGACCTTAGATGGTGATTATGAGCCTCTACCTTGGAATAGGAATTCGTCAAAATTTATGTAAGATATTAAATGAAAAGGTGAGAATTTACCAATGAAGGGTTGTAAAATCAAAGAAACTATGGGAGAAATGATCATTTACCACGTCTATTCTTTTTGTATGGTCATACAATGCTCCACCAAGGATGGTGGCATTCGCTTGACTTGTAGAAAGAAAGAGGGTGCTGACAATCAATAATTTGCAAACAAGATCTCTTATCCTTCCTAACATGTGTATAATTTGTATGGGAGATGCAAAGTCAATTAATCACCTAATCATTCACTGCATGTTTGCTTGAAAGGTATGGGACTACTTTCTCAATGCTCTCCATACAAGGTTAGGTGAAACCGAATTCTATAGCAGGCCTTCTATGGTCCTGGCATTCGGTAGGGGTAGGAAAGTGGGGAAAGTTGTGGGGATTTTTTATTTTTTATTTTTAATTATTTTATAGGAGATATTTTCATAATAGGACCTCTTCGCATGTTATGGTCGTTAGCGAAATTAAATGTAATTTTTGGGTTGGGCTTCTTATGTAAAGGTAGTTAATCTTGCAAATCTCTCATCCGTTTTTCAATTGTAGAGGTGAGTTGTTTTCTTTTGCGCATTTTGTGTGCTTTTAATGAAGCTCTCTCTCAAAAAGTTAACAAAACAAAAGAATGCAAGTTGAAATGATCCATAGCTAAATTCTTTTGTTGGTTTTAAGTTTTACTTAGACAAAAAATACAAAATGAAAAACAAGAAGTAAGAAGGACATAAAGAAATAAAGAAAAAAAAAAAACTAAAAAGGTAAAAATGGAACTCTAAACAAAAGATGGTTATTGAGCAAGATTTCAAGTAGGTGAAAACTAAATAATGCCCCAATTTTTTTGTTGGAATGACCTTTTATCAATCAAAGAAACTCCATATATAGATTAACTTACGGATTTCTAAAAAATACATTATCTGAAATTACCACTTATGAATGATATTTTTGTTCGAGGCAAACCAATCTTCATGCTAAGGGTCTTTCTTGTTTTAAGATACTCTTGATCTTAGTAGGGTTTGACAGTTTACACATATAGCTAATTACACCCTAAACACAGAATACAAAACTTCACTAAATGTCGAATATCAATCACCTCCAATAAAAGGATAGTCAAATCCATACTCAAAGATGAGCCTAACCCAATCATTTTTTTTTCTCCTTTTACTTGGATCTTTGAAAGATGTAAGGTTTCACTTCCTAAAACCCGCCATGATTTTGAGCGAACAGCTTTGGTTGTGGGGGGTTGCGTTCATTATGAAGCCTGTGCCCATCCATTCCTTTCGGGCTTGATCTTGCCCCTATAGGCATAAACTCGTGACACTTAACAACTGAGTTTGATTCCCTCCCTGCGGATTACCTGATGCATGTGGTTGGCGGGTGGTTACGTGCATCCACAGGGAATGGTCTCACCTTAAAGGGGTATATATAAAAGTTCCCTAAATCCGTCACGAGTTTGGGCGAATGGCTTTGGTCTTGGGTTTGCTCCCCACAGATACGAGTAAGATTCCCCTCTCCGTGGATTGCCCAGTCACGAGTTTGGGAGCTTTGGTCATGGGTTTACTCCCCACAGACACGAGTTCGATTCCCCTCCTTGTTGATTACCCATCATGAGTTTGGGTGAACGACTTTGGTCTTGGGTTTGCTCCCCACAGATATAAGTTTGATTTCCCTCCTCGTGGATTACCTGTCACGAGATTGGGCAAACGCCTTTGGTTGTGGGTTTGCTCCCTACAGACATGAGTTCGATTCCCCTCCTTGTGGATTACCTGGCACGACTTTGGGTGTACGGCTTTGGTCGTGGGTTTGCTCCCCACAGACATGAGTTCAATTCCCCTCCCTATGGATTACCCGTCATGAGTTTAGGAAAACAACTTTTCTCATGGGTTTTCTCCCCACAGACATGAGTTCGATTCCCCTCCCTGTTGATTACCCGATGCACGTGGTTGACGGGTGATGCATGCATCCGCAGGGAAATAGTCTCACCTTAAAGGGGCAGGGACACCCTGTTGTTATATATAAAAAAATCCCAAAACCTTTCACGAGTTTTGGCGAACGGCTTTTGTCGTGGGTTTGCTCCCTATAGACACGATTTCGATTCCCCTCTTCATGAATTACCTATCATGAGTTTGGGCAAACACCTTTGGTCATGAGTTTACAACCCACAAACACGAGTTGGATTCCCCTCCGTGGATTACCTGTCACGAGTTTGGGTGTATGGCTTTGGTCGTGGGTTTGCTCCCAACAAACCCAGGTTCGATTCCCCTCCCCATGGATTACCTAATGCATGTGGTTGGCAGGTGATTGCGTGCATCCACAGGGAATAGTCTTGCCTTAAAGGGGCAGGGACACCATGCCGTTATTTAAAAAATTCTCAAATTTACAAGTATGGTGTTTGTCATCATTGCTATAACAAAATTATAAGGGTAAGAAAGAGTACAAAAGAAGGAAAAGAAAAGGCTTGAATGAGCTAAGAAAATGAAGAGAGCTTAACGGGATATTTTTAGATGTTGGACTTTACATAGAGCTTAACCTTGAAGTGAGCTTATAAATTGTCTTTGAAACTATGGAATCCAATGGTTTGTTGGTTATTTCCCATCATCATGATTGTTTTTTTGGCCAATTAACCTAAAGGACGTCTAGTTCTAATAGTAAGGGTGCTTTACTGAACTCCTTCGAAAGTTATCCTTTTTTATAAGACCTTAGGTTTCATTGGTAGTGAAAGACCTTAAGAGCGTCGCAGAAAGTTGTTTATCTCAACTGAAGACTCTTAAAATCTTAATGTCCATTTCGTCATCACTCCTCAGTCCTCACTAATGGTGCACTAAAATCATCCTACAACTTGTATCACTTAGTAATTGCTTCTACATAGTAAGAGTACTTTTCTGAACTCCTCACTAATGGTGCGTTAAAATCTCATCAAGAAATATTTCTGATTTCAAGGTCGAATCAAGACCGCAACCAATCTACTTCGATGGTGTCACTTTGCGGCGTAAACTATTTGTGCACATGGTGCCAATCATGCTCTTGTCAAGCAATTGTTTATTTTTTGAATGAAGGTCGTTTTCTCTTCCGTTTAAAATGTTTTTTTTTTTTTTTTTTTTCCGTGCACTCATGCTTTTGATGTTTCTGAAACAACTAAAACCCTATAACTTATCACTGAGCAATTGTTTCTATATCGACTATGCATGTGTATCATTTTTGCTTGTTTGACCCAAATATTGAGAAGAACCAACACCGTTAGAGCCTTTGATTCTTATAGGGTGTTTTCAAATGTTGGACTTTACATAGAGCTTAACTTTCAAGAGAGCTTAGAAAACATTTTACTTTCGAAACTATGGAATCCAATTGTTTGTTGGTTTTTTCACATTGCAATGATGTTTTTTTTTTCCAGCCAATTAACATGAGGGACATCTAGTTCAAATAATAAGGGCACTTCTCTAAACTCTTTTGAAAGTTATTCTCATTGTAAATTCGAGCATTTGAAAGTAAGACCATGACCAATCTAACTTCGATAGTGTCACCTTATTGCATAAACTTTTTATACGAATGGTGACACTCCTCTTCTTAAGCAATATCTTATTTTTTGAATCAGGATAATTTTCTTTTCCACTAATTTTTTTTTTTTTTTTTTCTGGGCCCCTTCATCCTCATAATGCTTGTGAAACTAACATCACGACTATGATCACCCATTCATGATCATATGTTATCTTCAACAATTGCTCATACTACAACTTATCACAAAGCAATTGATCTGTATGGACTTTGCTTGTCTGACACAAATCGAAGAAGAAACTACATTGTCTAGAGCTTTTAACACTAATGGAGTGTTTCCAAATGCTATAGCTTACATAGATCTTATCTCTCAAGATAGCTTAGAGAGTATCTTACTTTTGAAACTATGGAACTCGAATGGAGTTTTGGTTTTTTCACATTGTAATGTTGTTATTTTTATTATCCAATTAACCATAAGGATGTCTAGTTCTAAATGGGTACTTTTTCTAAACTCCTTTGGAAGTTTCTCTATGAGAAGTCCTTAAGCAAAAGGCATTGCATTCATTTTTATTCTTGAATCTTTATCCTATCAAGCGTCGAGGAGTGGTAATCCACGAAAGAATTGGTGTATATGAAAACACCACTAATAAACGCTCCATTTGTGGGAAATGGTTAAGTGGGCATGAAAATATTAAAATGCGTACCTTGGAATAGAGACCACTTGTGTTGGACGTGCACACCACAAAAAAAGTACTACAAGATATTAATTGAATTGATCCCTTTGGCCTTAGTTACTGTAAGGCACTGTTGGAAAACTTTTCTCTTAGTGACAACACTCAGATTTTGCATTGAGAATAATGGTGAAAAATGTAGCGAGTAACTTCATCTAAGAATTCGTCTTCAGACAACACGGTCAAAATGTCATCTTAATGTCTAGTTAACAACCTTTTTTTTTTTTTTCATTTTATATGTACTATTGATACATCTAACATATTTCTATTTATCACAATAGTTTTTCTACACCTTATTAATATGAAGAGGTGGTACTATTGATATCTCTAACATATTTTTGTTCATCACAATAGATTTTCCATACCTTATTAATGTGAAGAAATGGTTCAAGGGCTGGCCGTACCTATTTAAAGTTACCCAGCTAGCAGTTATTCCTACTCCAATATGCATTTTGCTGTATTGGTGCTCCTTTCTACTAGTTAAAACATAGAAAAGTAACAACTTAAAAAGCTTTTAAAAAAACTTATTTAGGTGAGTTTCTTTTAGCACATAAGTTACTTTTACAATGATGCTTGCCAAACTAACTCAAGTGAAAAAAGCTCTCTCTCTCTCTCAGAATAAGGAAAAAAAGCCAAACTTCTTTTATTAGAGAGCACTGCATTCTCCTATCTCATTTTTTTAAACTGGTAATGGTGGTAGTCTACTAGTTTTCGAGTGAGGATTTACACTATCAAGCCAGAGGAACAATTGTTTTCTGCAGTTTTTTTTTTTTTTTTTTCTTTCAGAAATTGATTAGAGCAAGAGACCTTTGTTATTCTAAGCATCCTATAATGAAGTTTGCTTCGATAATGGGTGAGGACATTGATATAGTAAGTACTACTTGATTTTTAGATCATTGCTGTATAGAATGGATTATTTTCATGCAGTTGTAGTTGTTTCTTTATGGCTCCCTTTTGATATCTCTTGAAATTTTTCATGTTGGAAAAAATTATCTCGAACACTACAATTGTCAGAGCATGTTTATGAAAACACTACATTTGCTACCAAGCATCCTATAATGAAGTTTGCTTCGATAATGGGAGAGGACATTGATATAGTAAGTACTGCTTGATTTTTAGATCATTGATGTCTAGAATGGATTATTTTCATGAAGTTGTAGTTGTTTCTTTGTGGCTCCCTTTGGATATCTCTTAAGATTTTTCATGTTGGAAAAAATAAAATTATCTTGAAAACTACAATTGTCAGATCATGTTTATGAAAACACGACATTTGCTACCAATGAATGGTATCTTTTCGAGTAAGAAGTATTGCATGGTTATCCAATATTATAATTTTACGGAATCTTGTATTCAAGTGGTCAAGTATGTGTTTAGATGCCTTGAATGGTGTTGGGTAGTTCTATCAAGGAAATATTGAGATCATTTACAGTAGAGTTGAATGGGTATGATTTAATAGTCTAGTTGAGCTGCTAACCTTGAAAGACCATGCCTATACTTGCTAACTCATTTATAATTTCCTTGTTGTTTGTAGATGTTGCATAGGAGGGTCCTTGCACTTGCTCCAGTGGTAGACTCTTAGGAGTTTCAACACCTGGTCAAGGGTTCGAGTACCTATAGGCGGTGAAATCCCACTACGGCGTGAGTGTGTGGTGGTGTGTGTGCGTGTTTTAAATTTTTATTTTTAATTTTTAAAAGAAGATTTTGCATAGGAAGAATGATGATATGAATCTGAACTCCTCTTGGAAAAGGAGTTAAAAAAAAGGAATTAGCTGAGTAAAAAAGAAGGAATTAGTTGCTCTCTCCCTCATAAATAAACAAGGGATCATGTATATATGGATGTGAGTGTGTGCACACGTGCGGGGGTGCGTATACACACATGCATATATACATGATCCCCTGTTTATTAGCTGGTGAACTTCCACAATAGTGATGCATTTTCTATTACTTGCATGCTTATGTGAAAGCATGAATCTAGAGCATTTGGCATCCGTTGAGTTCCAATAATTTGTTTCCAATTGGGTATTGAACTTTTAGAAATTGAATTACGTCATCTTTGTAAGATCAATAGCATGTAATATTGCTTGGATGAAGCAGTATGTTGTTATTATCATTTACTCTAAGCACTAAACACCATGGGATTTTGGTTTTGTTTGCACCTACTGAAGATTACCTTGTGCTTTTGCCACCTAAAGTGCAGAAAAAGGAGTAATGATTACTTCTTTTGCTGAAGAAGATGTTTATAAAATTCAAATGGATGGTGTGGGACCAAACACTTTCCTGTCAATATCAACGAGACTAGAACAAGATTCAAAGTCTAGTCTTGTCAATATTGACAGGAGATAATTAATGTGTGGGTTTTTGCATTTTGAGCTCCATGAACAGTCCTGACATTTGATTGGGTTGGGTTGAGCTTTCACAGATTCAGACGTTAGGACCCAACTGCACATGTGGGGTTAAGCAAATTCGGGTTGGCTTGGGATTAATCACATGTATTTTGGTCAAGGTTTCATTAGCTTGAAAATCTTTAACATGCTCTCTAGTTTCTATATAAGGCAATGATGCTTTCATAATGACTATTCTTGCTAAAACTTCGGTTTCTTTTTTGCTTTTTTTAATGTTTTTGATATCTTATATAGAAGTCCAAGCAATAGAAATGGTTGGCATATGACATGCTTCCTTGGTACTTGCTTTTATGGCCTTTATGTGGCCTTCCAATCTCACATGCTATTTGAACATAGATCTTCTTAGTGAAGGAAGCCACAAAGTCTCCTCCACAGCCCCAAAATCTTTACTTCACGTAGACCGGCAAAAGTTTTAAGATCGACTGTCCACCGGACATCAACCTCTCTTTCACCCCTGATTTTACGAGGCTTGTCATGGCAGAGGTTTGCATTCAAAAGACTCTCATGGCAACATTATCTCATTCCCATCTAATGCTAATATTGTCTCAAATTAACAGAGAAAGGGAGAGAGACTAAAAATGAATCATGATATTTTCTTTCGGCAAGGATTGGTGGCTGATACAAGTTTGTCTTTTCAAAAATACTCAATAAATAGTTTGCCTTTTCCAAAATAATCAAAAGATAGATTCAAAAGATAGACACAATGAAATTTATTAATAGTTGTATTACTTGGTTTCAACTGTATGGATCGTGATGATCTAATACGCTGATTATGTTTGATGTAAACCAAGTCTATAACATAGACTGACACAATAATGGTAACTAATGTATATTCTATTTTGGGTAAACAGATTTTATTTTCAGTTTTATGGTCAGTATGCTTGTTTGTAGATCAATCAATATAGGATTTTCTGGTTATGAAACTTTTATTGGTCCTGCAGATATTCATACTTCAATTGAAACTTTTAAGATTAACCTGCGTAGCTGATCTTCATGCAATTTTGATATGGATGTCCTGCCCTGGTGAGTAGTTTATTTTGTCCATAATGCACAGTGACAGTGAAGATGTTCTCTGGCAAGTAGATGTGGATTGGATGGTTTTTCTTTTTACGATTCTTCTTAACTACTTCAAACTTGAGAATGTGAACGTTATTTTCATCTTGAATTGCAAGCATGACACAAAAAAGAGCTTAATATGTTTATGCCTTTATGTGGCCTTCCAATCTCACATGCTATTTGAACATAGATCTTCTTAGTGAAGGAAGCCACAAAGTCCCCTCCACAGCCCCAAAATCTTTACTTCACGCAGACTGGCAAAAGTTTTAAGATCGACTGTCCACCAGACATCAACCTTTCTCTTTCACCCCTGATTTTACGAGGCTTGTCATGGCAGAGGTTTGCATTGAAAGCACTCTCATGGCAACATTATCCCATTCCCTTCTAATGCTAATATTGTCTCAAATTAACAGAGAAAGGGAGAGAGACTAAAAATGAATCATGATATTTTCTTTCGGCGAGGATTGGTGGCTGATACAAGTTTGTCTTTTCAAAAATACTCAATAAATAGTTTGCCTTTCCAAAATAATCAAAAGATAGATTCAAAAGATAAGACACAATGAAATTTATTAATAGTTGTATTACTTGGTTTCAACTTTATGGATTGTGATGATCTAATGCGCTGATTATGTTTGATGTAAACCAAGTCTATAACATAAACTGACACAATAATGGTAACTAATGTATATTCTATTTCGGGTAAACAGATTTTATTTTCAGTTTTATGGTCAGTATGCTTGTTTGTAGATCAATCAATATAGGCTTTTCTGGTTATGAAACTTTTATTGGTCCTGCAGATATTCATACTTCAATTGAAACTTTTAAGATTAACCTGCGTAGCTGATCTTCATGCAATTTTGATATGGATGTCCTGCCCTGGTGAGTAGTTTATTTTGTCCATAATGCACAGTGACAGTGAAGATGTTCTCTGGCAAGTAGATGTGGATTGGATGGTTTTTCTTTTTACGATTCTTCTTAACTACTTCGAACTTGAGAATGTGAACGATATTTTCATCTTGAATTGCAAGCATGACACAAAAAAGAGCTTAATATGTTTATGCCTTTATGTGGCCTTCCAATCTCACATGCTATTTGAACATAGATCTTCTTAGTGAAGGAAGCCACAAAGTCCCCTCCACAGCCCCAAAATCTTTACTTCACGTAGACTGGCAGAAGTTTTAAGATCGACTGTCCACCAGACATCAACCTTTCTCTTTCACCCCTGATTTTACGAGGCTTGTCATGGCAGAGGTTTGCATTGAAAGCACTCTCATGGCAACATTATCCCATTCCCTTCTAATGCTAATATTGTCTCAAATTAACAGAGAAAGGGAGAGAGACTAAAAATGAATCATGATATTTTCTTTCGGCGAGGATTGGTGGCTGATACAAGTTTGTCTTTTCAAAAATACTCAATAAATAGTTTGCCTTTCCAAAATAATCAAAAGATAGATTCAAAAGATAAGACACAATGAAATTTATTAATAGTTGTATTACTTGGTTTCAACTTTATGGATTGTGATGATCTAATGCGCTGACTATGTTTGATGTAAACCAAGTCTATAACATAAACTGACACAATAATGGTAACTAATGTATATTCTATTTTGGGTAAACAGATTTTATTTTCAGTTTTATGGTCAGTATGCTTGTTTGTAGATCAATCAATATAGGCTTTTCTGGTTATGAAACTTTTATTGGTCCTGCAGATATTCATACTTCAATTGAAACTTTTAAGATTAACCTGCGTAGCTGATCTTTATGCAATTTTGATATGGATGTCCTGCCCTGGTGAGTAGTTTATTTTGTCCATAATGCACAGTGACAGTGAAGATGTTCTCTGGCAAGTAGATGTGGATTGGATGGTTTTTCTTTTTACAATTCTTCTTAACTACTTCGAACTTGAGAATGTGAACGATATTTTCATCTTGAATTGCAAGCATGACACAAAAAAGAGCTTAATATGTTTATGCCTTTATGTGGCCTTCCAATCTCACATGCTATTTGAACATAGATCTTCTTAGTGAAGGAAGCCACAAAGTCCCCTCCACAGCCCCAAAATCTTTACTTCACGTAGACTGGCAAAAGTTTTAAGATCGACTGTCCACCAGACATCAACCTTTCTCTTTCACCCTGATTTTACGAGGCTTGTCATGGCAGAGGTTTGCATTGAAAGCACTCTCATGGCAACATTATCCCATTCCTATCTAATGCTAATATTGTCTCAAATTAACAGAGAAAGGGAGAGAGACTAAAAATGAATCATGATATTTTCTTTCGGCAAGGATTGGTGGCTGATACAAGTTTGTCTTTTCAAAAATACTCAATAAATAGTTTGCCTTTCCAAAATAATCAAAAGATAGATTCAAAAGATAGACACAATGAAATTTCTTAATAGTTGTATTACTTGGTTTCAACTGTATGGATTGTGATGATCTAATACGCTGGTTATGTTTGATGTAAACCAAGTCTATAACATAAACTGACACAATAATGGTAACTAATGTATATTCTATTTTGGGTAAACAGATTTTATTTTCAGTTTTATGGTCAGTATGCTTGTTTGTAGATCAATCAATACAGGCTTTTCTGGTTATGAAACTTTTATTGGTACTGCAGATATTCATACTTCAATTGAAACTTTTAAGATTAATCTGCGTAGCTGATCTTTTTGCAATTTTGATATGGATGTCCTGCCCTGGTGAGTAGTTTATTTTGTCCATAATGCACAGTGACAGTGAAGATATTCTCTGGCAAGTAGATGTGGATTGGATGGTTTTTCTTTTTACAATTCTTCTTAACTACTTCGAACTTTAGAATGTGAACGATATTTTCATCTTGAATTGCAAGCATGACACAAAAAAGAGCTTAATATGTTTACCGGTGAGTGCATGATTTTGTTTTCCGATCTTATCTAATAAGTTATTTTGATTTTTACAACCAATGTGGAATGGCTGTTTCCAGCACAATGAAATTGGCCTTTCAGTAATATTCTACAGATGCTATGGTATTCCCTTATCAACCTTGTTTTTAGCAGTGTTTCCAGTCTTCCTTTAGAGTCATAGATTCTGCTCAATTTTTATCCTTGGATTCAAGTCTTAGTGTGGGGAAGAAAATGTTGATCTTTTCTCCTTTGCTCTGGAACACTTCCTAACATTCATGTGCCGGAACATGCACAAGAGAGGAATGCACCACATTCAGTCACATGCATGCACATGCACATGCACATGCACAAAAGAGGTATGAACAACCACATTCAGTCACAGGCATGCATATGCCTACACATGCACAAGAGAGGCATGCGCAACCACATTCAGCCACAGGCATGCAAGTGCCGTGCCTGCAGCCACCCATTTTTTTAACCAATTTGGCTGTACACACACAACACATGCATAAACAGCAGTTAACCCCTCAAAAGTCATCCGAGTTCAGCCGTATTTTCCTTGAAAATGCTTGTATGTGGTGCGATGCATAGGGATTGCGTGGTGCAAGTGACAAACATGGTTTAATCAGGACTGTTGATCTAGTGGGCCATTGTGTGGATCAACTCTGCCAAAAATCTAGGTGATTCAAGACTTTGAGCATCCAATTGTTGTGAGTTTTAATCCATTGTTCTAACCATTCCTTCAGCAGGTCACTTGCCAGATGGATTCAACAGAGCACTCCCGTTGTGAAGGATCCATAAAAGGCAACCTCTAGGACTGAAAAGAAAATCCATATGCCAACCTCTTGTTAACTCCGAAACCTTAACAAAAAGGATCTGTATTTGTAACCATGATTGTCAACATGACTCTGGATACATTTGGTCGCAACAATGAGGAGGAAGGTTAGCTGCAATCTGCCATTTTTTTAAAATATAAAAATCTGTCCTTGTTGATCTATTAAGGTTTTGATTGGAAACTGGTATAATTTTCTAAAATTTGCCTCTCACCTCTCCTTTGAAAGGCCTATTTCATTGGAATTCCTCTTGAAGTTTTTTTTTTCCTGGTCTAATCACTCCTATCTAATGCATCATTATTTTCTATTTACCATCATCTAAGGCTACTCAGGCAATTGAACTGTTAATCTGAGCTGTGCAATTAATTACACACCAATAAATGTTCACTCTCTTCCACCTACATTTCTTTATAGGTCCATCCCTATCAGATCATGTCATTGGAATTCCTCTTGAAGTTTTTTTTTTTTCCTGGTCTAATCACTCCTATCTAATGCATCATTAGTTTCTATTTACCATCATCTAAGGCTACTCAGGCAATTGAACTGTTAATCTGAGCTGTGCAATTAATTACACACCAATAATTGTTCACTCTCTTCCACCTACATTTCTTTATAGGTCCATCCCTATCAGATCATGTGGGTTTTTGTATCTTTTTCTCTACATCACTAACATCTCTTTGTACAGGTGTTGCCATTGGATTTACATAAGCTCTAATATCGTTCTAATTTTTTTTTTTTTTTTTAAATCTTCGATGGCTGTTTCTAATTTATTTATTTTTGGCAGAGCTATACTGTTATTGGTTACTGCTTTAATTTTTGACATTGTCATTTTCTACATCCATTGATGTGGTTTTAATGGATGTCTTGTTTGCATGGTCATTTTGTGTGAATAACATGTAGTCCTCTCTTGATAGCTAGATATTAGGTTACACATGCAATGTGATACATTGCATATGATATTAGGACTCCTGTGTGACCAATGTGGGTTGTGGGTCACGTTGATTTTTTGTCTTGGGGCTTAAAGTTGAAGTGCACACCTAATGAACGCAGTGGATTGCACCCACATGACATGGTGGACCAAATGGAGCTCGATGCTCTACTTGCTTGGTGTTGTATTTGCTGCCTATTTGCCAACCACAGGTGGAGGACGTTGGAAAAAACTTGCCACATATTACAAGGTACAATTTGTGGTAGGAAATCAACCAAGACCCAATCTTAACAGGTTGGGCTTGGGCTTGTGATATAGATCCACTGACAGGCCTAGGTCTAGATCGGGCCAATCTGAGGGGTCAATTGGCCCAACCTGGCTTTAGCAATTACATTCATAAAAAAGATCTTAGCTAGACAAATTTCATTTCAAGGTTGTTATAGTGTGATATTTTCCATTTACAACACCATTGTATGAATCATGTAAAACAACTTAGCGTTGCGGGTGTTGGGATGTGAGGTTCCACTTTCTTTGGCCCCCTTTCTATATTATTTAAAAACCCAAGCAATACAACTCATAAAACATCTAAGCTTTGTGCGGTCACTATGTTGTATGTTTGACGTTTGATCCATCAATCATGTGGTAAGTTCACTGTACGTACAAAAGATCTCCCAACAAAACACTGAGATGGACACGCCATTGGGAACAATGAAGGTGGTATTGAGGTTCTATCTTTTAGAGAGGGTTGAGATTAGGCGATGTGGTTGATCGACGATCTCAATTGCCTAGTTTTTAACCATGTATGGGAGTTTAGGCTTTGAAGAACAAACCCAAGGTTCTCACCTTGTATGGTGGATAGATAACAAATAAAATCTTCACCTAGGATTGAATAGATTTTTACGTCATCCCACATTAGGGATGTCAATGGGATAGTTCTATCTAGATAGTTCGACATGCATGCTCCTAATAATTAGATAGAGGAAAGCTCCAGACTAAAACACTTTGATGGACACTTCCCAATCACACAAGTATCTTAGAATGGTTTAGGACTTTCTGGGATATTTGCTTTGAAAATTTCAAGTTTCCAGCCGCTGTCAAAGAACTGTGATTTTATCTTAGAGTGGTTTAGGACTTTCTGGGATATTTGCTTTGAAAATTTCGAGTTTCCAGCCGCTGTCAAAGAACTGTGATTTTATCTTAGAGTGGTTTAGGACTTTCTGGGATATTTGCTTTGAAAATTTCAAGTTTCCAGCCGCTGTCAAAGAACTGTGATTTAGACATAAATTGTCCTGGTAAATTTGCTTGGAACTTTCTTCTCTTGTTTCCTTTGAGGCAGGTGGTGGATCTCTATCCAAACAGAACTTACATCTGAATTCATCCTCTTTCCCTGAATTGGTGAAGCTTTAATATTTTTTTACAGGGTGCTAACTTTGGATAGTTCACGAACTTGTTTTTGAGGTCTCACATACTTGGATGAACGGAAAACACGGATATCAACTTGATTCTCAAATTCTGTGGGCCCAATTTTTGTTAGAAAACCATGGGATCTGGACATCCCCTGTCAGCCTGGGGGTCGGGTTCAAATCCATTCCATCCATCTGGTTTTAGGGCGGGACCCATATTATCCAATGTGGATAGTGGAGACACCACCTTATTGTTTGGGTATGTATGCGGTGGGCCCCATAGTGGTGAGGGCCCACCAATGACACAATCTCTCTCTCTCTCTGTGTGTGTTTTTTTTATCCCTGCCTCTCTCTCTCTCTGAAATATAGGGCCCACAAAGTGGGCCACGATGTGAGATAGCATGCACCCCATCTTGTGGGGTCCACTGTGATATTTTTATGTCATCTGACCTGTTCATAAGGTTACTCAGATCTGGAAGAAGTAAAAGTACATATGTCAGCATGATCCAGAATTGCTGTGGGCCCACGGCCACTATAGTAATGTTATTTTTTATCCAACTTGTTGACGAGGTCTCACATACCTAGATGAACGGAAAACACAGATATTAGCTTGATTCTTAAATTCTGTGGGCACCAATTCTTGTCAGAAAACTGTGAGATTTAGACATCCCTGTCAACCTGGGGGTCAGGTTCAAATCCACGCCATACATCAGGTTTTGGGGCAAAACCCATACTATCCAACGTGGAGAGTGGAGACACCCCCACCTTATTGTTAGTGTATGTATGTTGTAGGCCCCATAGTGGCTAGGGCCCCCCACTTACACGATCTCTCCCTCTCTCTCTCTTTATATCCCTACCCCTCTCTCTCTCTCTTTGAAATATAGGGGCTGCTAAAGTGGGCCACGATGTGAGACAGCGTACATCCCACCTTGTGGGGTCCACCATGATATTTTCATGTCATCTGACCTGTTCATTAGGTCACTCAGATCTGGAAGAAGGGAAAGTAATATGTCAGCATGATCCAGAACTTTTGCGGGCCGACGCCGTTGGGGCCCACCATAATGTTATTATTTATTCTGTGGGCCCATGCTGTGGGGGCCCATCGTACTATTATTTGTTAACGAACTTGTTTTTGAGGTCTCACATGCCTAGATTCTCAAATTTTGTGGGCCCAATTTTTGTCAGAAAACCATGGGATCTAGACATCCCCTGTCAGCGTGGGGGTCGGGTTCAAATCCATTCCATACATCAGGTTTTGGGGCGGGACCCATACTGTTTAATATGGACAGTGGGGACACCCCACCTTATTGTTAGGGTATGTATGCGGTGGGCCCCATAGTGGTGAGGGCCCACCAGTGACACGATCTCTCTCTCTCTCTCTCTCTCTCTCTCTCTCTCTCTCTCTGTGTGTGTGTGTGTGTAAAATATAGGGGCCCACTAAGTGAGCCACGATATGAGACAGCGTGCACACCACCTTGTGGGGTCCACTGTGATATTTTTATTCATCTGATCTATTCATAAGGTTACTCAGATCTGGAAAAAGGAAAAGTACATATGTCAGCATAATCAATTTCTATGGGCCCACTTTACTAATGTTATTTTTTATCCAACTTGTTGATGAGGTCTCACATACCTAGATGAATAGAAAACATAGATATCACAGTGGCCCTTACAAGGTGGTGTGCACGCTGTCTACATGGGCCCCAATTCTTGTCAGAAAACTATGTGATCTAGACATCCCTGTCTACCTGGGGGTCAGGTTCAAATTCACGTCATACATCAGGTTTTGTGGCGTGACCCATATTGTCCAACATGGAGAGTGGAGACACCCTCACCTTATTGTTAGTGTATGCATGCTTTGGGCCCCATAATGGCGAGGGCCCACCACTGACACGATCTCGATCTCTCTCTCTCTCTCTCTCTCTGAAATATAGGCGCCCCTAAAGTGGGCCACGATGTGAGATAACATAAACCCCACCTTGTGAGGTCCACTGTGATATTTTTCATCTCATGTAACTTGTTCATCAGGTCACTCAAACCTGGAAGAAGGTAAAGTACCTATGTCAACATGATCTAGAACTTCTGTGGGCCAATGCCGTTGGGGCCCACCATAATTATTATTTATTCTGTGGGCCCATGTCGTGGGGGGCCATCATACTATTATTTTTGTTAACGAACTTGTTTTTGAGGTCTCACATACTTGGATGAATGGAAAACATACATATCAACTTGATTCTCAAATTTTGTGGCCCAATTTTTGTCAAAAAAACCACGGGATCTGGACATCCCCTGTCAGCCGGGGGGTTGGGTTCAAATCTATTCCATACATTAGGTTTTGGGGCGGGACCTATACTGTCCAATGTGAACAGTGGGGACACCCCACTTTATTATTAGGGTATGTATGCGGTGGGCCCCATAGTGGTGAGGGCCCACCACTGACACGGTCTCTCTCTCTCTCTCTCTCTCTCTCTCTCTCTCTCTCTCTCTCTCTCCGTGAAATATAGGGGCCCACAAAGTGGGCCATGATGTGAGACAATGTGCACCCCACTTTGTGGGGTCCACTATGATATTTTTACTCTCTCTCTCTCTCTCCCCCTCTGTTTCCATCCTTGTCTCTCTCTATGAAATATAGGGGCCCACGATGCGAGACAACGTGCACCCCACCTTGTGGGGTCCATTGTGATATTTTTACGCCATCTGACCTGTTCATAAGGTTACTCAAATCTGGAAGAAGGAAAAGTACATGTCTTTTTATCCAACTTGTTGATGAGGTCTTACATACCTGGATGAACGGAAAACACAGATATTAGCTTCAGTCTCAAATTTTGTGGGCCCCATTTTCTGTTAAAAAACTATGGGATCTTCATGTCCCCCATACATCAGGTTTTGGGGCGGGACCCATACTGTCTAGGGCTGAAAGTGAGGCAGGTTCAACCCAACTGACCCGACATTGGGTTGGGCTTGGGCAGGATGTATCGGGTTCAGTTTTGGGTTTGGGCTATGCAAAATCAACCCAATAAAACTTGGGTTGGGCTCAAGTTGGCCAAAACCGATCTATATATAAGTTATAAATTATAACTGAATACAAGTCCAGGAAATTCCAGTGCCATTGGGTCTCATTGGTCCACGCATTTTCGTCGACTCAAGCTAACAAGATACACTGGATTTCTCTCCCAGATAGATTGTGTGCTACACCACATGACTTTCAAAGTAGTCCTATATTTTAGTTTGTTTGTTTAGAAAAAAATGAAGTTCTTTACGATAAATAATAGCTACATGTATAATTAATAAAATTATATGTAAAAAAATAAGACATGTATTGAAATATAATAAACTAATATAATAACAAAAAATATTAGCATGTATCCACCCATTGTAGTGTTAATGCAGGCTGCAGATTAGGTACTTACCGCCTCCTGTTCGGAGCTCCGTACAGGTGGAGGCTCTGAGGGGCCACCGTGATGTATGAATTTTATCCACACCATCCAACCATTTTTACATATCATTTTAAATTATGACCCCAAAAACAGTTAAGATTCAAGGCTCAAATGAACCACACATTGGGCATTAAATTCCTACTGTTGAAAACGACTTGGAGGCCACATGTTTTGTATCGAGATGATATTTGCTTTTTTTCTGATTCACCCAGGTTCATATGACCATATCAACAGGTTGGATGGCAAATAAAAAACACTGTACCCTAAGAAGCTTTCAATGGTGTGCGTCCTTAGCACCACTGATTCCTGTGGTGTGGTCCATTTGAGACTTGGATCTGCCTTATTTTTGATCCAGTATTCTAAAATGATATGATAAAAATGGATGGACGGTGTGGATAATATTCATACATCACAGTGGCCCTTCAGTAGCCCTCGGACCCTCCGCCAGTTCCAAGCTCCGTACATGCAGGGGTAGTACCTAATCCGGCATCCGTTAATGTGAAATCCACCTCAACAATCAGGTGTGTAACCTCATTTTCCATCTAGGACACAAAAATCAGCCCCATGCCTGGTTCAGGTGGAACATAAGATTGAAAACCGTGTACATAAAAAACACACCTTCCAAACTGTTTTCCATGGTGTGGCCCACATCAATCACGTATGGGATACATTTTGGGCCTCAGGACTAACTTTTGGTGTGCAATTTAATGGTTGATGTGGATTTCAAATGAAGGTCAGGTCTACGTCCAAAACTCAAAGTGGATTCTTAAATGGGTTGCGTGCAGGGTCCTCCTAAACCAAACCTAGGCCAACCCCAACCGTTGGGCATTTGAGCTTCTAAAATCTCAAGCCCCATTTTTAATCGGGCTTGATTTACTAGGTACAATATCCTATAAGCTTGGTCCGGTCGATTAGTGTTTGAAAGGGTAATTTTGTATGTGGTGTGGCCCACAAAAGTCATGGATTGACTTGATGTTTAAGCCCAAGGCCCACCATGGAATCAGACATCTGACTGTTGGGGTAGATGTTCAACACGCATCACGGTGGGGCCTACACAGCTCAAACCTCATGGGAAGTTCCCATGAGCTCGACCGCATAGAACCATTTCCCTACCTCATGGGAAATCCTATGAGGTCGAGCTGTGTGGGCCCCACCGTGATGCTTGTTGGACATCAACACCGTGCATTTGATGGTTCCCCTTTAAATTATGGGATATTCCAAAATCAGTCGTATATGGAACTCAAGTGGGCCATACCATCTAAAATCATGTGAAGATGTGCCTAAAACATATAAAAGCACTTGGTGGGGCCCACCTAAAATTTTGATGCATTTGAAACTTGATTTGACCCCTCATCCAAGTGGGACACATAATGGATGGGCTGGATTTGTGAACCACATCTCGGTGGGCCTAACAAATAATTATGAATGTTTCAATCGGAGGGTAACCCACTTTTGTATGTGGTGTGGCCCACACAAGTCATGGAATGACTTGATTTTTAAGCTCGAGGCCCACCATGGAATGGTGCATCTCTGATGTGGTAGATGTTCACACGTATCACGGTGTGGCCGCATAGAACCACACACACACACACACACACACACACATATATATATATATATATATAGGGAAAAGGTACTATGCGCTCGAGGTGACAAGACCGTCCCATGAGGTCGAGCTGTGTGGGCCCCACCGTGATGCATTTCGAACATCTACCCCATCAGTCAGATGCACCATTCCATCGTGGGCCTAGATCTCAAAAATCAAGTCAATCTGTGACTTGTGTGGGCCACACCACATACAGAAGTGGGGAGGGTCTGTGCACCATTAAAACATTCATAATCATTTTTTTGGGCCCACCGAGATGTGGTTTGCAAATCCAGCCCATCCATTATGTGTGTCCCACTTGGATGAGGGTTCAGACCAAGTTTCAGCAGCATTCAAAACTCAGGTGGGCCCCACCAAGTGCTTTTATATGTTTTAACGGTGTCTTCACATGATTTTAGATGTTATGGCCCACCTGAGTTCCGTATATGGCTGATTTTTGGGATATCCCATAATTTAGAGGGGACCCATCAAATGCACAGTGTTGATGGTCGACACGCATTACGGTGGGGCCCACACAATTCGACCTCATGGGAGCTTATCGTGAGAGCGCATAGTACCTTTGTTGGATAATGACACTCAACATTGAAAGCTTACTAGGACCCATCGTAATAGTATTTGCCATCCAACTTGCTGATGAGAGTTCACGGTCCTAGATGAAGGGAAAACACAAATATCAGCTTGCTCCAAAACTTGTGACGCATAAGAAGTTACAGTGGGTAATTCAATCGCTATGCTATACTATGTGGTCTACTTGAGCTTTGGATTTACATAATTTTTGGGAAATGCCCTAAAGCGGAGCTAGAAAAGCTGGACAGCATGGATATACAACACATACATCAAAGTGGGCCCACAATGCCACATCACCACACCACCCCTAGGTGGCGTGGGCTACGCCAACTGATATGCATAGAGTTTCTTTCTGAAAATTTACGAAAGTACTTCCTCATTTAAAAGTCTCAGCTTCATGGATGGGGATCCGGTGTAAGTGGGTGGGATCCCTGACCATGAGGACCACTTTTACGTATGTCTTATATCCACGTGGTCCATGCATTTTGAAAGCTCATTTTAAGGCATGATCCTAGAACCTGAGCATATCCAAATCTTAGGTGGATTATAATATAGGAATAGTGGTAATGGATCATTAAAAACATGAAATGGGCCACAAGGTTTTTTTCTTCTTTTTTTTTTTTTTAAAATCAAGCTGATATTTGTGCGATCTCTTCATCAGGGTATTTGTGACCTTATTGACAGGTTGGATGGCAGATACATTCTGATGGCCCGCATGGATTTTTTAATGGTGGGAATTCAATCACTATTGTTTCTGTGGTATGGTCCACCTAAGATTTGAATTTGCTTCATTTTTTAGTTCATGCCTTAATTATATTGAGCTTTCAAAATGGATTGAAGGTATGGATGCCAGGAACATACATCATAGTGAGCCCACAGTTAGAGATCCACCAACCTCGGATCCACCCAAACTGTCCCTAGTGTACATGTTTCTTTTTCAGAGAGGCTTTCAATAACCGGTTATTAGATTTGGCAAGGGTAGTTAGGGTTGGTTGTGCAAGGGGTGGGTGGCTTGGGTGGGTCATGAAATCCAACCCGAGCATGTCTGTCATCCCATGTTAGATTCAGGGCTCAAAACTCAGCCATATCCATAATTCAAGTACACCCCATGATTGAAAACAGGGTACAAGGCAATACTCACCCTTGAAAAACTATTTCCCTTGGTGGCACCATTTGAATCACATGTCTGATTTTTGGGCAATAAGCCTATCTATAATAGATTGGTGTGGCATCTAATGGAGTGCATTTTATTTAGCCATTATAGTGGGCCCTATAGAAATCAAGGGTGAATGTATCTTTTAATTGTTTTCTTTTGGTGTGGCTCATGTGAATGATAGATCAGCCTAATTTTTTGTCTGGATTCCTAACGTGGGATTACGTAAATATCTAATGGTTAGATTTCACATGTATATTGCAGTGGCCAATGGGCCCCTTAAAAATCAATAGTAGGCAACATCACCCAACTATTCCTAATTTTTTGGTGATATATTATTAAAAAAAAAAAAAAAAAAAAACAAAGACACCATGCAAGATCTACTCCAATCATGGCATGCATCACAAAACGGAACTAGCAACGGCCCTGATCTGTCGTGTTGTCGCAATATCGAAACGACGGATTCGATCCGTCGCAATTTAACGATGGTTTTCTAAAATTTAACGACGGTAGGGAGCGTACAGGAGAATATTAGCAAAAGTCTTGGTCCGTCGCTGTTTGCTGTCGCAAAAAAGAAACGACGGATTGGATCCGTCGCTTTTTAACGACGGTGTTCTAAATTTTATTGACGGTTATGGTTCATCGCTAGGCACTGGAGAATTAGCGACGGCCTTGTCCGTCGCAAAAAAATGACAGATCGGATCCTTCCCTAATTAACGACGGTGTTCTAAAATTTAGCGACGGGTATAGTCCGTCGCAAAAAATGGAACGACAATAGGCTCCTTCTCTAATGTGTTATAAAATTTAGTGACGGGTATGGTCCGTTACTACTCACTGGAGATGACTTCCCATTGCAAATTTCTAAAATTTTAGCAAATAAAAAAGGGTTGCCGTTACACAATAATCAATAATCATTTCATCATATCAAATGCATTACTAACCCAATCCTATATATTACAAAATCCATTATTTTTGTGTAAAGTCAATCTTATGTCAGCACATTATTGTAGGAGAAAACTACTTGTTCAAGCATATTGATTTTATTTGTCAAAAATAAATTATAGATAAAAAGTAAGAATCTTACCAACTTGTGACACCCAAATCGTATTCCTTGACTCTCTTTATCAAGGCCATTGCCAAGGTAAAATAAAATGTCACAAATCTCAAGAGATATATAGGTAGATTGATATTGTATCTATTTCTTTTAGAATTGTCCACTCCACTTGAACATTCCAGCACAAAAAAAAAAAAAAAAAAGAAGAAGAAGGATATTAAGTATGGTTGCTGAAAGAACCTTTTGTCTCTAGTGAAAACCAAAGATTCTAATAAAATTTCACTTATTTTCCCTGGTGAATCTCTTATTTTAATTTTTCCTAAAACCCATTTTAAGATCCCTTATGCTTAACTAATCGACAAAATTCCATGTTACTCCAATCAAAATTTCATGGCACACAACTGGAGTTGAAGAATGTAATATGAATCATGACGGAAAAAATGTCACGCCCCAAACTCGAAAATCGGGCTCACAAAATTCCCGATTGCTGAATCCAGTGCCGACAGCCTCCGTAGTACCCCATTCTCAGTTCCCAGTGTGCATACGCCAGATTCCGATCCTGGGATTCTATAAGGAGGATTTTCCAACGTACATTTGTCTAGTAATAAGCATAACCACAAGTTTACCCAAATCACAAAGGTAACATCATCATCACATATCCACTAATATAAACATTTGAATACAGTGTTAAAAGGGAATTACATATATCGAAATCAAAACTCCAGAAGACCGCTGCACACTCCACGCTCAATGCTACTGCAACCTAATGCCACCTGCACGCATCTATCGTGCATAAGTTTATAGAAAGCTTAGAGGGAGATGAAAGTGTGTGCACAAGATAAGTGCCAAGTATTCAATAAAGCCCATAAATCATACATCATCGGAATAAACGGAAATACTGACAAGATCATGAATCATATAATATCAGCGTAAGCGAAAATATATTGGTAAGTCTATGAGTCATATAATATCAGGTACGTAATGCAGATCATAATGAGTCAAATATCATATGCTGCGGATGGAATGCAATATATAAATCTTGCTAAGTCTGACCAAGCCATATAAGTGCAGAAACATAGCAGCCCAAAATGTCATATGCCTACGGATGAAATGCAATATATGATGCGAATGAAATGACCAAGCTGAAGTGAAGTCGGGATGATTGTAAGACCCGTATCCTAGTCTTTACCATTCCGTATGCTTCTGCAGTCCTTCCGATCGAATTCTGGCAACTCTCGACCCATATTCGACGTTTGCGCACCATCCTAAGCCAGGTTTCACATACCAAAGTCGGCTCGAACCGAAACTTGTACCTTAGCAACTGCGCCATCGTCGCAATTCTAACGCCGTGACTCGCGCACCGAACCGATACCTAGGTCAGAAGATGTGGGCCTAAGTTCATTCCGAAGAAACGCCACGCATTGCGAACTTCGAGGAAATATCTACGACATGTCACATCAAATCAAGTACACCACCTTACCCAACAATAAGTACAAGTGGCCTCTCTCTCTTTTTTCATAAGTCAACCCTCTCTCTCCCCTCACCACTCCTCTTTTACAAGTTTTCAAACAACCCCATCCCTCTTTACAAAATTTTAAACTAAACCCATGCTTCCTCATCACCCTTCCTTACAACCACCATTCCACCTATCCCTTTTATCCTTTATTTTCTCTTTATCTCAATTCTCAAACACTCTCCCAAGCTCCATACATCTAAGCCTTCCCAAGCATTTCCAAGAACAACATGTGTGGCCCATTTTCCCTACCCTCTTATCTCTCATCCCCACCATCAAAACCCCATCAACCTCCATCAAAAGTGAAGATAAGGGGCTAAGGAGGCTAAGGTATCAAGGAGGAGTGCAAGAGGTGGGTGATCGACCATTGAATTCCATTTTTAGGTCCCTCTTATTGTGGGGCCCACTTGATGTATGCATCGTATTTGGGAGGGACCAATAGTGGCGGGGTCCCTCCCCTTCACATGTATTTCTCTCTCTCTCTCTCTCTCTCTTTATATGATGATGATGATGAAGGGGTGTGTGGCCCATCTAGTGTGTGTGTCCCACCATGGAGTATATATTCTTAGTCCATTTACCTTCATGTGGGACCCGTCATTTAGATGTGTTGGATCTACACCATTTAGCCCATTAGTGGGCCTAGACGGAAGGAAAAATACAAGCATCAGGTGATCCAAACAGGTGGGCCACGTATATGTGGGACACACCATGATGCTTATATCCATGCCGTCCAGCGTGAAGGTGTTAATATGGAGTGCGTGTACTGACATGGGTGTGTACTTGCAAGCCAAAATTTTAAAAAAAGGGAGAGCTTTTGGGGTAGGCTACTATAACGTCTCGAAAAAATCCGTACAAAGACCCGAGTACCACCTCAGGCAGAAATCACACAGGACCAAATCCTTTAGAAATTATGCGGGAATTAACTAGTGCTAAACTAGTTTATCTGCGAAATTAGCACTAATTACTTTAAATATGATCTGCAAGACCCAAACCGTGCAGTATCATTGACGTTACATTACCTTGAAATCTAGAATCCATCCCTAAACCCGGTTGCTCTCGGGAGCACACCGAAACTCTGTATCGGACCTGGACCGCACGTCGAAAGTCCGATAACCGCAAAACTATACAGTTATAACCGCATTACTGGACTTGCAACTCCTTCAGAAATTAAGTCTAAATTGCATCTAGAAATGTACAACTTGAGCCCGGAGCAAAGTGTGTGAGAAACATGAATATCTTTAGAAATGAAATCTGAATTTAAGTAATCTGAGTCGTGTCGCTTGCGGGCCAAATACGAGGATTCAGACCATCAGAATTTGACCCAAATACACCCTCGGATCAAGGGAAATGTCCCATACAGGGCAATGTTCTTGTGGCCCTGATCGAGTGACTGTGACCGTTGAACTGAAACTGGTCCACCACGGTCGATCTGCAAATCCGATCAGAGCGAAAACTCAGCCTGACCTAAATCCAATGTCAGGGAACTTAAGTCTGACCGTACGCAGAAAAGGGGCCACTAGAAGTGCTCCGTTGGGCTAAAACAGACGCCCTTTGGATATAATCTAAGTATACCTTGGCCATGGGGCCATTTCCATCAAACCTGGGCCTATATAAGGGCCTTAAACCCTCTCCCTAATATTCCATACGAATTTTTTAAACCCTAAGGAAGAGAGAAAAGGAAAAGGGAAGGAGAGAGGGAGAAAGTGAGAGTAAGAGTTGGAGATTCATCTTGGGATTTGATCTTGTTGCTCCATGCACTTAGCCACCTTATCGGTATCGCTATACGGGCGATTCCAATTCCGTTCTTAGGTAAGAAAACCTAACCTTAACTTGTTATAGGGTTTCAAACATTGTAAGTAATGGAATAACTAACCTATTTCATACTGTAGGTTGCCAATCCGCCGTTAACAAAGGCTAAGTGTCTAAAACGAATCCGTTACGTGTTTACCGGCGTAAGGTGCAGACTATAAATGTTTAGGTTATAGTTTTCAAGGCTTTCAATGTTAGTTAATGATTTATGACTGACTTGAGTTGCTATCACATGCTTAGACACGATGTTTCCCGCACTTTACACATATATGTGAACTATGTTAAATATAGTGTATTTTTATGTTTGTTGATATGATTGAATGAGTATGGAATTTGGATTCGCGCTTGCCATGATTTTCCGTCGTGGATATATGGTTGTTGTATATGTGACAACTCCGTGGTGAAAGGGTTTGCCCTAACACTTGTTATAACCAACATACATCATGTATGTTGAAGGTGTAGACTAACTGTTTGTTGAAATGTCTGAATGAATATGAAATTATGATTAGTACTTGTTATGATGGATGTTTGGTAATACATGATCGTTGTATGTGTTGCAACTCCTATATGAAAGGATTTGCTATAATATACGTTTTAAGTAAATTAATCTATGTATGTGATATGTGTAGTGTAAGTGTTTGATAAAATGCCTGTATGAGGAAATGCTTGTTTAAATGTTTGAAATGAGAGTGTTGAGATAGGATTCTCAATCCCCTTCTCTTGAACTATAGTTTCCTTTATGTAACCTATCTTCCTACTATGTGATTTATGGAAGTAATGCCTAGGTAAGATAACATGTGTACAATGCGTTTCATGAAATGCTAAATATTTGAAATGGTTGAACTGTTGTGTAATGCTGCTATGCATATCATATGTGATATATAAACTGCAACTAAGTGCGATTGGGACTATGACTTAGTCTAGGAAATCAGTAACAGATCTCGATTAGGTGGCTGAGGTTGTTTTCGCCACATAAGACGCGTTCGATGAACCCGATTCATACTTTGGTTGTTGGCAGTGGTTAGGCCACACGGAGTGCTTACGCCCTTCATGTCGATTAACTCGAGGTGCGCTCGTACTAGTTGAGCTCGTCAAGTAACCCGATTGACCCGATACATGTTCACCATGTATGGATGCTACTTCTTGAATCTAACATACCAAACTCACCAGTGAAAATCCCTTTAACCTTGGTACCTCGATCCGGTTAAACTCATGAGCCAGGCATGGTGGTATGAGATACCGTAGTTGAGCTGTCAGCCTACGCTGGGGTGACGAGCCTCCTCGTAGTGTCTAATGAGCAATACAGCCTTGTGAGCCGAATATAGTGATATGGGTCACTGTATTCGAGCTGTCGGCCTACACTGATAAGGTGACGAGCCCTTTGTAATGACCTCGAGCGTACTCTAAGATTACGTAGAGGTGACGAGCCCTTGCGTAGCAATAAGAGTACATACTAGGCCTGCACTAATAAGGTGATGAACCCTTTACAGTGACCTAGAACCGTAACATTGTATGAGATTTACTAAGACTGACGACCTTAGAATGGATCATCGTTTGAGAATTGATATAAGGGAGGTACCTTAGCTTCCCAATCTTGATGTATGAAAAGGACTAATAAGAACTTGGTAATCACTCTCATGCACTACAATGCATGTGCCGTTTGGCAGTGAGTAGAGAGCATGAGGAAGTGACTGATATGCGCGACCGTTAGATAAGGATCGCAAAGGGAGTGCAGGCGAGGGCATGCATCATTTATACATACCATTCTTGCATTAATCAGAGTATTTAGGGATGTTTGATTATATTGTTTTATCATTACCGCTTGACTGAATTGAGAACATGTTAACCTTTGCTTTATTGTTCCACTGAGTTGATCACTCACTCCCACGTTACGGGACGGTGTTTTAAACACCAACCAAACTCTGTCTTAGTTGCAGATGGAGACCCGACTGGTGAGGTAGAGCCAGACTTCGAAGACAAGGAAGGTGCTTTCTCGTATATGCAGTATTCAGGCGGGTTCATATAGACCGTTCTGATCGACGGGGCTTCAGGGTTATACTTGTGGTGGACTCTTACATTTTTGACATTTTGTAATTTGAAACAGTACTTGTAATATTTCACCCGGGAGATGTTTATACTCTGGAGACGTACCACGACTTATATGTTTTATATTCATCTATTACAGTCTTCCGCTTGCATAAATTAACTGTCTCTGGAGTATGATATGCTGTTTTGGTATAATCCCACTCATGTTTAATGCACTAATACGGACAACATTTAATCATCATTTTTTATATTGCATAAGTGATGCGTTGGAACTCGGGAGTTGGACTTCTACTCGACTCCCGATTTTCAAGGCGTTACAGCTACTCATGTAGGCCCTACCTTGATGTAAAAATCAAATCCACACCGTCCATTTCATTTCTCAGGACACTTTAGGCGTTGATCCGAAAAATGAACCCAATCCGATTTTCTGGTGGTCCCTGGCATGGAAAACAATATTTTTCACCTTTAAAATCCATTAGGACCCACCTTAATGTCTCTACCCGCGAAAAACATACTGCATATTAGACTCGTTTGATCCGTCATGGGCCATAGAATCTGTGGTTGGGTTGGATTTTTTGTATGCGGGCCCCACCTAGGAAAAACCACAAGAAAACCCTTTTTTTAAAAATAAAATACATGAAACAGCATTAGCATCTGCTGTTGCTACTGACAGAGAACGGAAGAGGCAGAGACCCTGGGTCCCAGCCGTGGGCCCCACCATGTTGTGTGTGAACTGCCCATTTTTTAGGCCCCCTTTGGGGCAGTGGGCCACCTCAAAAATCAGATGTAGGTGGAGCTTAAGTGGCCCACGTCACATGAAACAGTAGGATTGGACGTCTGCCATTGAAACCCTTTTGGGTTTCCACGGAAGTTTTGTATCAATATGAAATTTGTTTTTCTGCTGTACCTGGGTCCGTGTGAGCTCGTGAATGGATTGGGTGGAAAATAAAAATTATGGTGGGCCCCAGGTCCACGTGACCTTATCAGCAGGTTGGGTGGAAAATAAACATTACGATGGGCCCTAGATCTGTGTGACCTTATCCACAGGTTGGGTGGAAAATAAACATTATGGTGGGCCCCACATGGGACCCACTGATGTATGTATGTATGGTAATCCACACCTTCCATTAGTGTGGACCCCACCATGAGTTATGTAATTCATCTATGCCGTCCATCCCTATGGGACCCACCGTGATGCATATGTTTCATCTAAACCGTCCAATCATTTTGGAGATTAATTTAAGGCCTGTGATGGAATAAAATTATATATATATATATATATATGTATAAGACAGATCTAGGATTAGGTGGACCATATTATAGAAAACAGTGGGTTTGAATGTCCACCATCAAACCCTTGGGAATTCTAATGGTGGAAATCCTTATCACCACGTATATTTGAGTGTGGCCCATTTGATATACATGTGGCCCATGTGGTGTGGCCCACTTACCATATTTATGGCCCATTGTTGAGGCCCACCTTGATTTGTATGAGGCCTGTTGTTGAGGCCGCCTTAATAAATATGAGGCCCATGTTATAAGGCCCATTGTGACGTATGCAAGGCTCATGTGATTAGGCCCATCTTAATGTATTTGTGTCCCGGTGTTGAGGCCCACCTGGATATATATGAGGCCCATGTAATGCGGCTCATTTGATGTATTTGGAACCCTTGGGTCAAAGCCCAACAGGATGTACATAAGGCCCATTTCAATGTATGATCCCTCCATGGTTTATGTAATGATGTTCATGACAGGCCGTGCTTTGAGAGCAATGATGGTTTTATGTCCACATTGTAAGGATGATGTTGGTTAATTGTCTACATTGTCACTTTCCCTAAGGCCCATTGATAGGCCCATACTTGTAGTGTATAGTCTGTCCAGGCCCATCATCGTTATGAACAGAGCCCATCATCACATAACTTGTTTAGTATAAATCCATGATTCATGCTCATATACATCATATGTATGCTTGATATGAGGAGTGACTGGTCATAGCATATGCCTTTGGGTAGATTGTTTATGGGCTCCCTGATAGGCAGAGTTGCCCTTCATGAGTGTGCGGTACGCGCAAGACTATTGCATGACTAGTAGTGTGATTTATGCACTTCACATTTGTATGACATGATTACTATACACCCTAATGACATCAGGGTTATAACCTCCACAGACACATCGTGGATGGTAGGATCGAATACCGAAAATATTGTTACTAAGCATCGGGGCGCCATAGATGTCCATATGTGAAAATCCCTAAACCCGATGGTACCAGAGGATAACTCCAACATCGAGACCAAGTGGATATATGAGCGCACGAGGGCCGAATACCAGGAGGCCGTGTCTCCCACTGTGTCGTGGTTAGTTGGAAAGGGGTGGGGCCTTACTCGCCAGAGAGTAGAGCAATACTAGGCTGAGTTTGACTAGCTCGTGAATGGGTCTACTATCGACGTGCCGGATAGGTATTAGTAGATTATTGGCCAAGTAGATAGTGAGGTTTCTTACGCTCACTTGGACTATGCGGCTAGGAGGGCGGTAGTGCCATTTGGAGTGTACTAAACCCCGGTGATTATCCAGAATGAGAACTGTATTGATATTTGATAAGGATTGGCATGCTTGAGTTGCATCTCGCATCGCATGGTCGTATTATGGCCGATAGCATTCATATCTTGCACCGCATAGCCTTGGTACGGCTGATTGCATTCATGTACTCATCACCATGATTCTACATTACTCTGATCTTACATTTTGAGCACGCTTATATTACGCGCATACTTACACCACCCTCTAAGCTTTTTACAAGCTCATGCACAATCGATACATGCAGGTGACGTCAGGACGCAGCTGTAGCCTCGTCAGAGTTGGAGCTTGTAGTCGAGCTTTTAGAGTTTCTGTTATTATCATTATCTTGTATTTTCCTTTCATTCGCATTGTACTCAAAAGTTTTTTATCATAGTGAATTTTGTGATGGTGTTCTTGTGGTTGTTGTTAGTGGGTTATGCTTATAGTTATGCTTATATAGAATCAAAATCATGTTTGAAATCCTTCTTGTAGGATCCTAGGATCGGAACTCAGTGTATGGGTGCCGAGAGCCGAGAATGGGGTACTATGGAGGCTGTCAGCGCCGGATTCGGTGATCGAGAATTTTGTGAGCCCGGTTTCTGAGTTTGGGGTATGACAATGATATTACATAGTATCGCAGGCCATGGGGTCCATCACAAGAGAATTCTATCTAAACCAGTCCTATTGTGAGACCCGTATCCTATCCTGTACCATTCTGTATGCCTCCGTGGTCCTCCGCGGTCGAATTTCGGTGACCCGCGATGTGAGACCCGTATCTTAGTTCGTATCGTTCCGTATGCTTCCGCGATCCTACCGGTCATATTCTGACAACCTTCGCACTGTATCCGACGATTGTGCGTGATCCTAAGCCGAGTCCCGCTTGCCAAAGTCGGCTTGAACCGAAACTTATATCTTAACAACCGCACCGTCGCCGCAGTTCCAAAGCCGCGACTCGCGCATCAACCCAATACCCAGGCTAGAAGATGTCGATTTGCGTTTATTCTAAAGAAACGCCGTGCGTTGTGAATCTCGAGGGAATCTCTATAATAAGTCCCATCAATCAACCATAAATGTATCCCTTATCCAAGTACAACCACCCCACTCCTCCTTTTCCCATAAGTTAAACTCTCTCTCCCTCACCATCCCTCTTTTACCCATTTTTCAAACTAACCCATACCTCATTAATTACATCCACCACCTCACCCATCCATATCACTCCCATCATCTCTCCCTCTCTCTCATTTCTCAAATCTCCCAAGTAACAAAAATTTCACACGTCCAACCCCTCTCTCCCAAACCACAAGTGTGGTCTACCTTCTCATCTTCCATCTACACCCTCTCCTCTTTCATCCACACCATCAAAAGTCCATCAACCTCTATTAAAAGGCAAGCTAAGGAGCATTGGAGTCTAAGGGACCAAGAAGAAGGAAGATAAGGTAGGTGATCTACCGTTGCTTTCAATTTTAAGGGCCACTTGTTGTGGGACCCACATGATGTATGTGTTGTATCAATGGAGGGCCCATAGTGGCGGGGTCCCTCCTCTCTATCACCGTGTATCTCTCTCTCTCTCTCTCTCTCTTTCTTTTCCCTCCCTAGAATGAAGTGGGCCCTACCAAATCATGTTAAATCCACTCCATTCATCAATGGTGAGGCCCACCACATTTTAGGCAAAAATCCACCATCCGGTGGGAATATATATATATATATATATATATATATATATATATGGTATATTATACTTATATTATACTAATATATAAATATACATATATAAATATACATATATATATATATATATATATATATATATATATATATATATATATATAATTGGTGGGCCACGTCCATGTGGGACTCACCACAATGCATGTGTTTATCCATACCGTCCAGCATCACTAGACGCTGGACGGACAAGGCTAACATGGAGTGTGTATACTGACATGGGTGTGTACTTGCAAAAGAAAAAGAAGAAAAGAGAAAGAAGAGGTGGGCCACTCATGCAGGCCCCACCTTGATGTATATATTTAATCCAAGCCATCTATTCCACTCTCGGAATTATTTTAGGCGTTGAGCCGAGGTATGAAATTAATCCGAGTATTTGGTGGGCCGTAGCATGGAAAATGGTGATCCTTACCGTTAAAAATTCACTTGATGACCCTATACATGAAAATACCTCGGATATTAGACCCGTTGGGCTTGTCTTGAGCTGTAGGAGCAAGTGGACAGAGTGGATTTTGTTGATATGGGCCCCACCTAAGAAAATCTGTGGAAAAAACAGATTTAAATATATATATATATATATATATATATAGATATATAAGCAGCAGCAGCAACTGCTGCCGACCGGCTGGGCCTCACAGCTCCAGCTGTTGGCCCCCATCGTGATGTGTTTCGAACATCAACACCATGCATTTGATGGGTCCCCTCGGTCCAGGTGACCACCCCAAAAATCAGCTGTATACAGAACTTCAGTGGGCCACACCATTTAAAATCATGTGAAGACATGCCTAAACATATAAAATCAGTTGGTGGGGCCTACCTGAAATTTGGATGTGACTAAAACTTGGTCTGGACCCTCAACCAGGTGGGACACGCATAATGGGTGGACTGGATTTGTGAACCACATCACGGTGGGCCCTAGTTCACGTGACCTCATGAATAGATTGGATGGCAATAAACATTACCATGGGCCCATGGTCCACATGACCCATCAACAGTTTGGATGGCAAACAAATATCACTGTGGGCCTTACCCCCCTGGTCCACGTGACCCGTGAACAGTTTGGATGGCAAATAAACATCACGGTGGGCCCTACCCTCCTCTGGTCCACGCGACCTTATGAATAGATTGAATGATAAATAAATATTACAGTGGGCCCTACCCTGGACCGCGTGACCTTATGAACAGCTGGTTGGAAAATAAACATTATGTTGGGCCCTAGATTGCTTGAAAGATAAACATTACTGTGGGCCCCAGGTCTGAGTGACCTTATCAATGGGTTGGATGGGACATAAACATTATGATAGGCCCAACATGGGACCCAATTATGTATGTATTGAAAACCACACCCTCCATTAGAGTGGGCTCCATCATGATGCATGTGTTTCATCCAACTGTCCAACCATTTTGGAGATAATTTAAGACCCATTGTTGAGGCATACCTTGACTTGTATAAGGCCCATATTATGAGGCCCATTGTGAAGTATGTAAGGCTCGTGTGATTAGGCTCACTTTGATGTATTTGTGGCCTGCCCACTAAGGCCCACTTGAGATATATGAGCCCATGGTTTGAGGCCCATTTGGTGTATTTGGGTCCTTGGGTCGAGGCCCAACAAGATCTATATAAGGCCCATTACAACGTGATTCTACCATGGTTCATGTGTTGACTATTGTAGTGGGCTATGCCTTGGGAATAATGTTGGTTTGACGTCCACATTGAATGGATAATGCTGGTTAAATGTCCGCATTATAACTCTCCCTAAGGCCCATTGATAGGCCCATACTTGTAGTAAGTAGGCCGTCTAGGCCCATCTCCGTTATACATAGAGCCCATCTCTTTATACATGTTTAGTATAGATCCATGATTCATGATCATTCGCATCATATGTATGCCTGATGTGAGGAGTGACCAATCATAGCATATGCCTTCGCGCGGACTGTTTATAAGCTCCCTGATAGGCGGAGTTGCCCCATATAAGTGCATGGTACACGCAGGACTGTTGCATGACTGATAGTGTGACTCATGCACTTGCATTTGTGTGATTGTAGTTACTGTATGCCCTAGCGACATCAGGGCCATAGCCTCCATAGACACATCGTGGATGGCAGGATTAGATACCGAAAATATTTGGTTCTGGCATATGGGCGCCATAGATGTCCCTGGGTGAAAATTTCTAAACCCGATGGTACCAGAGGATGACTCCAACGTCGAGACCGAGTGGATACACGAGCGCGTGAGGGCCGTATAATAGTAGGCCGCGTCTCCCACTATGTCGCGGTCGGTTGGAAAGGGGTGTGACCTTACCCGCCCGAGTGAGGGGGCAATTTCTATATTGAGTTTGACCAGCTTGAGGAATCGGTCCGCTATCGACGAGCCGGGCCCGATATTGGCAGGCGGATAGTGAGGTCTCTTCCACCCTCCAGTTGTGCGTCCAGATAGGGGCGACAAGCTGGCGTCGAGTGTACTTGACCCCGGTGATTATCCATACTAAGAACCGCACTGATTTGATGCTCTAGTGAGGAGCTGCATTGATATGTGGATGAGGATTGACATGCTTGACTTGCATTCTGCATCGCATGGCTTTGATGTGGCCGATCGCATTCATGTTTTACACCGTATGGCCTTGGTATGGCTGATTGCATACATGTGTTCATCCGCATGATCTCGCATTATTCTGACCTTGCATTCTGAGCATGCTTATATTACGCACACACTTACACCACCCTCTAAGCTTTCTATAAGCTTATATACGATTGATGCGTGTAAGTGACGCCAGGTCACAACCATAGCATAACAGTAGCAGGAGTGTGCGGTCAAGCCTTTGGAGATTTGTTATTCGCACTACCTTGTATTTTCCTTTTACACGCATTGTACTTAAAGTTTTTGATCATAGTGGATTTTGTGATGATATTCTTGTGTTTATTGTTCGTGGGTTATGCTTTTGGTTATGCTCATTACAATTAAACTGATGATTTGAAATCCTCCTTGTAGTATTCCAGGATCGGAACCTAGTGTATGGGTGCCGAGAGCCGAGAATGGGGTACTACGGAGGCTGTCGACGCCAGATTCGGCGATCGGGAATTTTGTGAGCCCGATTTCTGAGTTTAGGGCGTGACACGCGATCTGTCGCAGGCGTTTGCGTGTGATCCTGAGTCATGTCTCGTATTCCAAAGTTGGCTCGACCCGAGACTTGTACCCTTACGACCGCGTCATCGCTGCGATTCCAACGCCGCGTCTCGCGCGCCGAGATGATACCCGGACCAAGAGATGTGGGCCCGTGTTCAGTTTTAGGAAAACACTGCGTGTTGTAATCCCAAGAGAAATGTCTCATCAATCAAATCAATCAATCAAGTACCATATCACATTATGTCAAGTACCAACACCTATCCCTCTCTCACCTAAAGTTAACTCTCCCTTACAACCAAGTATACATCCATCACTCATCACCCATCTCTCACCTATTACACCCCATTCTGCACTTTCTACATCACCTCTCTTCTCATTTTCTCCCAAGCAACCCGAGCAACTCCAACGTCCATGGCTTCCATGGAGAAGCTTGGTGTGGCCCCCCTTCCTATCTCCCATCCCTACCCTCTAAAGCCCAGCTCAACCGTTAAAATCCACCCCTTGGAGTCCAGGGACGTGGACCCACCTTGAATTATACACACACACACACACACACACACACAGAGCAAGCAACAGTGCTGCTGACACCGTGAATGAAGAGAAAATACAAATATTAGCCTAGTCCAGAACTCTGGTGGGCCGCCATGTTGGCCCCACTTGTTGCACGTGTGCAACATCCACCCGTCATTCATGTGGGGCCTACCATGAAGGATGTGATTTATATCCAAGCCATGTGTATATGTATCTATATGTATATGTATATATATGTGTGTGTGTGTGTGTGTCTGTGTGTGTATAATATTATATTATAAATGTATGTATATTAGATATAATATATATTATTAAATAATATTATATTATGTGGGCCCCACGTGGGACCCACCCAGATGTATTTATCCTATATCCACACAGTCCATATGCATGACGGTCTTACCCACATTGTCCAAACGTGGACCCCACCAGATGATGTATCTGTGACATCCAAACCGTCTATCCATTTGACAAAAATGAAACAGATTCAACCCTCTGGTGGGCCACGTACGTGGACCCCACCCAATGTATGTACCATTCATCCAGGCTGTCCGTCTATGCACCTGGATGCTGGGTTTTTTCAATATTTTATTTTATTTTAATAAAATATTACGGTGGGCCCTGATGTACGTCCGACCCACCTCATATGAAAGCAAATTGGTTGCTGTGACTCACACCAACTATATGGCTGATGTTATGACGTCAGTAGGCCCATGGGACCCACCGTGATTTTGTGTTTCATCTACCCATCCACCTGGACAGTGTGTGACCCACTAGGATGTATGTATGGTCTCATACTCACCATCCAGCTACTGGACAGTGGGACCCCACCTCAATGCGTGTGATCTATAGCCACGATGTTCGTCCATTTGATGTGCGTGGGACCCACCCACATGTGCAGCATGTGTGGGATGGGGCCCACCTTGATGAAGTGTATTTTATCTATACCGTCCAAGCATGGTGGACGTGGGAGCCTACCATGATGTTTGCGTTTCATCCATGCTGCCACCGTGATGTATGCCATTATCCACACCGTTAATCCAGCAGATCTGGAAGCTGCACCCTGCACCCCCTGCATATATATAAAATGTGTATATATATATTATATTGTGTATATATGTGTGTGTGTGTGTGTGTGTGTGTGGTGGGCCCCATGTGGGACCCACCTGCTGGACGGAATGGCTGGGTACCTCACACTAGCTGCTGTCTTGACGTCCCAAGTCCCTTGGGACTCACTAACATATGGATTTAAATCCACAACCGTCCACTCATCTGTGAGGACTCCATCGTGATATATGTTTTGTAATCCATGCCGTCCATCTATTGAAAGACCCACTATGATGTATGTTTTGATCCCACACTGTCCATCTGGACGTGGGACGGTGGGACACCACCATGATGTATTTATTTCATTCACACCATCCAGATAGTGCTGGACAATGTTTGGATGGTGCTGATTTTCCTGGACAATGTTTGGACAGTGCTGATCATCATTAGTGGGCCATGTGCCCCATGGAATGATAGTGTACAGTGATACACGTGATACACCTACAACTATTGAAATGATTTTTGGTGTAATCCAAGCCCACTTGAGGCCCATTGGTGCGGTCTATCCATGAGGCCCATCATAATGTATATTTGAGGCTCATGTGAGAGGGCCCATGTCACGCCCCAAACTCAGAAACCGGGCTCATAAAATTCCCGATCGCCGAATCCGGTGCCGACAGCCTCCGTAGAACCCCATTCTCGACTCCTAGCGCCCATTCGCTAGGTTCCGATCCTGGGATGCTACGAGGAAGATTTTCAACATCAGTGTGATTCGTCATAAGCATAACCAAAGGCATAACCCACAAACAACAACCAAAAACTCCATCACATTTCCACTATGATCAAAAACTTTAAAAGTACAATGAGCATAAAGGGAAATACAATGATAATAAGTAAAAAAGCTCCAAAATGATCTACAAAGTGCTCCTGCCTGAGCGCTGCTGTGGTCCAACATCACCTGCACACAACGGTCGTGCATAAGCTTATGGAAAGCTTAGAGGGTGTTGTAAGTGTGTGCGCAAGATAGTAGTTATGCAGTATCAGAGTAATGCAGAATATGCTGATGAATCCATAAATGCCATGAGCCGTACCAAGGCTATGCAATGCGAGGCATGGATGATGTCGGCCATACCAAGGCCATGCGTTGTGGAATGCAACTTAAGCATGCGAATCCTCATCTAAGTCCACATATCAATACAACTCAACTTTGGAATATCACCGGGGTCTAGTACACTCCAACCAGATTGCCGCCCCATCGCGCGCAATAAGGTGAGTGGAAGAGACCTCACTATCCGCCTACTAATATTGGGCTCGGCTCGTCGATAGCGGACCCATTCCTTGAGTTGGTCAGACTCAGCCTAGCTTTGCCCCCTCCTCTCGGGCGGGTAAGGCCGCACCGCCTTCCAACTGACCACGACACAGTGGAAAGCGCAACCGTCTGGTAATCGGCACTCGACGCTCATGCACCCACTCGGTCTAGACGTTGAAGCAACCTCTTGGTACCATAAGGGTTTAGAGACTTTCACCTAGGGATATCTATAGCACCCCATGTAGAATAAGATTTTTGGTATCCAATCTTGCCAACCACGATACGCCTGTGGAGGCTACAGCCCTGATGTCGCTAGGGCGTACGGTAACCATGTCACACAATGTGAATGCATGAATCACACTATCCAGTCATGCAGAAATCCTGCGCGTGTCGTGCGCTTATGTAGGGCAACATCGCCTATCCAGGAGCCCTTAAACAATCTGTCCAAAGGCATATGCTATGATCAGTCACTTCTCATATCAACCATACATATGATGCATATGATCATGAGTTATGGAGCTATACTACACATGTTATAAAGTAATGCACTATCCTTACAACGCAAATGGCCTAGACGGCCTACACACAACAAGTACGGGCCAAACAATGGGCCCTAGGGAGAGTTGTAATGTGGACATTTAACCAACATTATACTTGTAATGTGGATGTCAAACCATCATTGCTCCCAAGGCATAGTCCATTATAAACATCATCACATAAACTATGTTGCGATCACACATTGCAATGGACCTTAGGTACATCCCATTGGGCCTTAAATACATCAAATGGGCTATATCATATGGGCCTTATATTCATCAAGTGGGCCACATCAATGGGCCGCACCAATGGGCCTTATGTACATTGCAATGGGCCATAACCCATGGGCCTTATATATATATATATATATATATATATATATATATATATATATATATATATATATATATATATATATATCAAAGTGGGCCTCAACCACGGGCCACAAATACATTAAGATGGCCTCAACTAATGGCCTTATACAAATCTCCAAAATGGTTGGACAGTTTGGATGAAACTCATGTATCATGGTAGGTCCCATAGGGATGGAAGGCATAGATTAATCACATACTCCATGGTGGAGGTCCATACTGATGAAAGGTGTGGACACAATACATACATAAGTGGGTCCTAAGTAGGACCCACCAAAATGTTTGTTTTCCACCCGACCTAGGCCTAACATAATGTTTATTTTCCATCCAAACTATTCATAAGGTCACATGGGCCTAGGGCCCACTGTAATATTTATTTGCAATCCAATCTATTCATAAGGTCACGTGGACCTTGGAGGGCCCACTGTAATATTTATTTGCCACCCAACCTATTTTTTAAGGTCACACGGTCAGGGTGGGGGACCCACAGTAATATTTATTTACCATTCAACTTGTTTATAAGGTCACGTGGACTTGGAGGTGGGCTTGGGGCCCACTGTAATGTTTATTTCCCATCCAAACTGTTCATGAGGTCACGTGGACCTGAGTGAAAGGAAAAACACAAATTTCATCTTGATCCAAACTTCTGTGGCCCATAAAAGGGGGGTTTCAATGGCAGAGGTTCAATCCCACTGTTTCCTGCAGTGTGGGCCACCTGATCTGTGGATGGAGCTGAAATTTGGAGGGGGCCCACTCCTGGGAGTGGCCCACCTCGTGAACGGTGTGGATGTAAAATATACATCATGGTGAGGTCCACATGTAGAGCCGTGGGCTGCTGCCCTTCCGCTGGTGCGCAGGCAGCACCTTCTGCCTTCTGATAGCAGCAGCGCAGCTGCCGCATCTATTCTTTTTTTTTATTTTTTTATTTTCCCATGGTTTTTCACATGTGGGGCCCTCGTCTAAGAATCCACTCCATTCAATGGCCCTCCATGGCTCGAGCCAAGCAAAACAAGCCCAATATTGAGCATATTTCGGTGTATAGAAACATTGGAGGGTGTTTCAATGATAAATACATTGTTTACTATGCTATGGCCCACCTGAAAGTCAGATTGGCCCCCTTTTTGGGCTCAATGCCTAAAATAATCTGGAGAATGGGATGGACGGCTTGGATTAGAACTATTCATCAAGGTGGGGCCTACACTCGTGGTCCACTCAAAAGCATTGTTGAATCAACCTTATCTTTGGTTTAGTCTACATCCAGCGTCTCTGGACGCTGGACGACTTGGCCATGCCACAAGCTTTCAAGGTGGGCCTTGCTCAGGTGGGCCAACAATGCACAATGGTGTGAATACAACACATATAAGTGGCCCCCCACCTATGGATCACTTGGATCAAACACATGCCTTATGGTGGGGTTTATTCGGATGGGCCACACGGCCACATCATCACATGAAAAGAAATGAAAAAGAAAGGGAGAGAGAGAAGAAAGAGTGGGACACGCGTGATTGAGGGCTCCGCCACTATGAGCCCTCCCTTGCACTAATTTATACATCAAGTGGGTCCCATTACACATGGGCCCATTAAATCAAAATCCAACGGTGGAGATCCCTTCTCCACTAAAATAGATGGTCTAAATGACCCTAGGTATACGAGAAAAATAAACATCATAATGGAGTCCATGGAGAATGGCTCCATCATGGAATGATCATGATGATCAAAGTGGGCCATCGGCCACATCTTAGGGTCCCAAGTGAGATCCAAACCATTGATCGGTTGGCCTCACTTGGCCTATCTTAAAAACATTAAAACTACTCTCTCAAAGCACCCACCGCTTGATCTTCTTGCTCCCTTGGCTTCCTTAGCTCCTTAGCTTCGATTCCAACGGAGGGGATGAGGTTTGGATGGTTGAGATGGGAGATGAAGGGGTAGGAAAATGGGTCACCTTTGTTGCTTGGGAAAGCTTGAAGGGGCTCATACGTATGGTGCTCTCTTGCTTAGGAAAGTGAATTGCAAAATGAAGGGGAGAGAAAGTTGTAAAGGGAGAGAGAGCGATGGGTGATGGAGTGATGGATGTGGTGAGTGATGGGTGTAAGGGACTTTTTGACTTTTGTGGCTAATGGTGTAAGAAAAGTATGAGCTTTGTAAAAACTTTTTGACTTTTGTGGTTGCTTGGGAATGGGTGAAAGGTGATGTGTACTTGACATGTTGAGATTGATGGATTGATGGATTGATGTGACAAATCGTAGAGATTCTCTCAGAATTTGCACGCATGGCGTTTTCCTCGCACCGAACGCTGGCCCACATCTCCTAACCAAGGTATCGCCTTGGTGCGTGAGTCACGCCATCGGAACCGTGGTGACGGCGTGGTCGCTATGGTACAAGTCTTGGGTTGAGTCGACTCGGGTTGACAGCGTATGAATCAGGTTCACGCGCAAATACCGGTTAAGGGTCGAAGGTTGTTGAAATTTGACCGGGAAGACCGCAGAAGTCTATGGAACGGTATGGTCTAGGATACGGGGCTTACAGCCCATCTGCGTTGTATTTGAGGCCCAAGTGATAGGGCCCACCTGCCTTATATTTAAGGCCCATATGATGGGGTCCACCTGGGCATAGATATAAGGCCCATTATAATGTATTTGTGGCCCATTTGGTGAGGCCCGCATTGATGTATATATGGCCTACATGAGGAGGCCCACTATGATGTGTTCGTGACCTTTGGTGAGGCCCGACGTGATGTATATGAGGGGATAGTGTGATGTATATGAGGCCCAGGTGCAAGGCCCACCTGTTGTATATTTAAGGCCCGTTGAGATATATGATTTTGCCATGATGTATGTAATGATGTTTATATGGGCACTCCTTGGGAGCAGTGTTAGTTAAATGTCCACATTGATGGGCAATGATGGTTAAATGTCCATATTGTGACCTTCCATTAGGCCTTTTTAGGCCCATTCTCATCGATTCTGATTATCGAGGCCGGTTGTTAAGGCCGATTTTGATTGTCGAGGCCGATTATCAAGACCGATTGCCGATTTCGATTAGCATGGCTGATTTATCGATTCCGATTATCGAGGCTGATTATTGATCGATTCCGATTGTCGTGGCTGATTGTCGATTAGCGATCGAGGCCAATTATCATGACCGATTGACATGGCCGATTTGCCGATTCTGATTATTGAGGCCGATTATCGATCGATTCCGATTGTTGTGGCTGATTGTCGATTAGTGATCAAGGCCGATTATCATGATCGATTGACGATTTTGATTAACATGACCGATTTGCCGATTCCAATTATCAAGGCCGATTATCAATTGATTCTGATTGTCGTGGCTGATTGTCGATTAGCAATCGAGGCCGATTATCACGACCGATTGACGATTCTGATTAACATGGCTGATTTGTCGATTCCGATTATCGAGGCCGATTATCGATCGATTCTGATTGTCGTGGTCAATTGGCGATTAGCGATCGAGCCCAATTATCATGACTGATTGACGATTCTGATTGAAATGGCCAATTTGCCGATTCTGATTATTGATCGATTCTGATTATCGTGGCCGATTGTCGATTAGTGATCGAGGCCGGTTACCGTAACCGATTGTCGATTCCATTTGACGTGGCCCATTTGTCGATTCTGATTATCGAGGCCGATTATTAAACGATTCAGATTGTCATGACCGATTGTCAATTAGCAATCGAGGTCGATTATCATGATCAATTGTCTATTCCAATTGACGTAGCTGATTTGTCGATTCCGATTATTAAGGGTGATTATCGAGGCTGATTCCGATTGTCGAGGCCTAATGTGATGTATATGCGGCCGTATTTAAGGCCCATTGTGATTTGCATTCGGCCCGTGTTTGAGGCCTAATGTGATGTATATGCGGATGATGTGATGAGGCCCATTGTAATGCATTTGAGGGCTAGGTGATGGAGCCTATTTTGATATATGTTAGGCCCATGTGAAAGGCACATCGTGATGTGTATTAAGCTCTTGAGTGAGGCCCATGGTGTTGTATATTTGGCCCTTGTGTGACGCCATGGGTCCACGATATGTTAGGCTTTATGTGGGTCAATCCTTGGGGGCAATGTTGGTTAAATGTTTGCATTGTCGAGGCTGATTGTTGATGCCGGTTATTGATATCGATTATGAGTATGAGATAACATAGCATCATGATACATGCCCATACGCATTATCTGCATGTTTATTATGAGATGTGATTGACTATTGCATATGTCATAGTACAGATGGTTTATGGGACTCCCTGATAGGCAGAGTTATCTCACATGAGCGCACGGTATGCGCAGGATTGATGCATGATTGGACTACATGACTCATGCATCTTGCATTATGTGATTGTGATTACTGTATGCCCTAGCGACATCAGGGCTGTTACCCCCACAGGCATGTCGTGGATGGCTAGATAGGACCTTAGAAATGTTTGGTTTGAGCATCTGGGCACTTTGGATGTCCATGGGTGAAAGTCCTTAAACCTCCGAGGTCAGGAGACGCCCCAATGTTGAGACCAAGTGAATACATGAGTGCACGAGTGCCGAATATCAGGATGTCGCGTCTCCCACTGTGTCATGGTCGGTTGGGAGGGAGTGTGGCCTTACCCGCCTAAGCGTAGAGGACATAGCTAGGCTAAGTTTGACCAGCTCGTGATGGGTCCGCTATCGACGTGCCGGATAGATATTAGCTGACTACTAGACAGGCGGATAGTGAGGTCTCTTCCACTTGCATGGTTGTGCGCTAGTGGACGGTGATTTGCATATAGTGTATTAGAACCCGGTGATGATCCCATAGATGAACAATATTGATATGTGGACTTACTGGGCAGGAGTTGCATACTTATTCATTCATTCATTCACTATCCACTCGGGCTGGTAGTGCGTAACTATTTGTTACATATGCCTTCCCAATGGGTAGGATTAGGAGTCTACTACATTGAGTCTGGCTATCCAAATTTAGGTATGAGATTGGTTTGGATAGAAGTCCCTTGTGATAGACCCCATAGCATGCGATACTACGTACTATCATCTCGACTTCACACTCCAGCTTGGTCATTTCATTCGCATCGCATATTGCATTACATCCGCAGGCATGTGGTATTTTGGGTTGCTATGTTTCTACACTTATATGGCTTAGACGGACTTAGCAGGATTTACATATTGCATTGTATCCTCTGCATCTGATATTTGGCTCTCTATGGCTCCTCATTTGCATAGCTGATTTGTATTGTGTACTCTGATATTGTATGATTTATAGAATTGCAGTATTTCCGCTTACTCTGATATCATATGATTCATGATCTTGCAATATTTTCGCTTACTCTGATATCGTATAATTCATGATCTTGCAGTATTTCCGCTTACTCTGATATCGTATGATTCATGATCTTGTCAGTATTTTCGCTTATTTCGATATTCTATGATTTATGGCATTGTATTACATATTTGGCACTTACCTTGTACACACACTTACACCACCCTCTAAGCTTTCTATAAGCTTATGCACGATAGATGCGTGCAGGTGATGTTAGGTTGCAGTAGCATTAAGCTTGGACGTGTAGCGGACTTTTGGAGCCTTGATTTTTGATTTTATGTATTTCTCTTTTAGCATTGTATTCAAAGTTTATATTAGTGGATATATGATGATGATGTTGCCTTTGTGATTTGGGTATACTTGTGGTTATGCTTATTACAAGTGAAATGTACATTGGAAAATCCTCCTTATAGTATCCCAGGATCGGAATCTAACGTATGGATGCTAGGAGCCGAGAATAGGGTATTACGGAGGCTGTCAGCATTGGATTCGGTAATCGAGAATTTTGTGAGCCCGATTTCCTAGTTTGAAGCGTGACACCCATACCTAAATTTGGATAGTCAAACACAATGTGGTAAACTCCTAATCTTAGGTTAGTCACGCGCCCCAACCGAAATCCTCGTCATTGCGAAGATACACATAACAAATAATTGTGCACCACCGGCCCGAGTGGATAGTAATAGATGAATAACCTGCTAGCACAGTAGCCTGCTAACCACTGGTAGCTCGCCACGTGTGGTAGCTCGCCCAGACCTCAGCCCCGCCCACATCAGTGTTCGCCCACGTGTGCCCGCCCACATGTGCAACAGTGACGGGGTGTTATAATATCATGTCAGTCCTCATATCAAGTCCACATATCAGTACTGTTCCTCTCTAAAAAATCACCGGGGTCTATTACACTCCACACTGATTGCCGCCTCCTTAGCCGCACAGCCCGATGAGTGGAATAGACCACACTATTCGCCTGATTAGTAGTCTACCAATACCATTTGGCTCGTCAATAGCGGACCCATTTGTGAGCTAGTCAAACTCAGCTTAGCTTACAGCCCCCTCACATGGGCGGATAAGGCTACACCCCCTCCCAACCGACCACAACATAGTGGGAGATACGACCTACTGGTATTCAGTACTCGGGCGCTCGTGTTCCACTCGGTCTAGACATTGGGGCGTCTCCTAGCCTCAGAGGTTCTGAGACTTTCACCTAAGGATATCCTAAGTGCCCATAGTACTAAAACCAAGTATTTTCGATGTCCCATCTGGCCATCCACGATGTGCCTGTGTAGGCCACGATCTTGATGTCGTTATGGCATACAATGATCATGTCACACATATACGAGATGCATGAGTCACACCGTCTAGTCATGCAGCAATCCTGTGCGTACCGCGCAATAATGTGGGGCACTCCGTCTCATAAGGAGTCCCGTGAATGGTCTGCCCAATGACATATGCTATGATCAGTCACTATTCATATCAAGCATACATATGATGCGTATGGGCATGAGTCATGGAATTATACTAAGCATGTTATAAGGTGATGAACTATCCTCACAATGAAGATATTCCTAGATGGCTACACACAACAAGTATGGGCCTATCAATGGGCCCTAGAGAGAGTTATAATGCGAACATTTAACCAACATTATTCTTACAATGTGGACATCAAACCATCATTGCTCCTAAGTCACGACCTATTATAAACATCATTATATACACTATGGTAAAATCACACATTGCAATGGACCTATATACATCCCATTGGGCCTTAAATACATCAAATGGGCCATATCACATGGCCTTGTATTCATCAAGTGGGCCGCATTAATGAGCCTTACCAATGGGCCTTATGTACATTGCAATGAGCCATAATCCATGGGCCTTGAACACATCACAATGGGCCTTACATATATCAAGGTGGGCCTCATATACATGGGCCTCATACATTCCCAAAAAGAATCATATTAAAGGATCTGGACCATTCCATAAATAACAATGGAGATAATGATTTTCACCGTTTACAATTCCAAGGCCCACCATCAAGTTTATTTCCCATCTAGTCTGTTAGTAAAGTCACGAAGACTTGGTTGGGAGGAAAAACAAATATCAATTTAATCCAAGTCTACTATGGTCCAAAAAAGGACTTCAATGGTAGGCGTTCTCTCTCCACTGTTTTCTATGGTGTAGTCCACCTAATAAATCAGCCTCATTCTTAGTCTTAAGCCTAAGATGGCTTGCCAATTGGATGGATGGTTTGGATGCAACACATGCGTCAAAGAGGGTCCCACACATGGGGTGCACACGTCACTAAGGTGGGCTCCATGGAACGTGCTGCTTCAACAACACCTATAGGCTAGTGTGTGGTACACCTGCCAATCTAACCCCCTCACAGGTTGGTCCCAAGTGGGCCCCACCATAACATTTACATACCATCCAATCCGTTGGTAAGGTCACACAGACCCGGATTGAAGAAGAAAGACAAATTTCAAAATGATCCAAAACTTCTGTGACAACCCTAAAGGGTTTCAATGGCAGACGTTCAATCCCACTGTTTCCTACGACGTGGGCCATCTGAGTTATGTACACGACTGATTTTTGGGGTGGCCTGCTGCCCTAAGGGGGCCCACCCAATGCAAGTTGTTGATGTTCCACACACATCACAGTGGGGCTCATGGCTGGGACCCACATCCCTGGCCCGTTCACGCGGCCAAAGTGCAGGACGCTGCTGCGTCCTCTCACGGTTAGTAGCAGTAGGCGCTGCTGTTGTTCCCTCTCTCTCATATATATATATATATATTTTACTTTTTTATGTTTTCTTGAGGTTTTTCATAGGTGGGACCCGCATCAGGAGAATCCAACCCAGCCATTGGTTTCCATGGCTCAAAACAGACCCATCAAGCTCAATATTCGAGGTATTTTGGCATGTAGAAACATCAGGTGGATTTCAATGGTAGAAAATATTATTTTCTATGCTATGGCCCGCCAGATAGTCAGATTGGCTTCATTTTTCAGCTCAACGCCTAGAATGATTTGGGAAATGGGATGGATGGCGTGGATTGAATTCATACATCAAGGTGGGGCTTGCATGAGCAGCCCACCCAAAAAGGCTTGTTGTTAGTACACCACATCGTCAGTTAAACTTAACTGTGTAGCCACGTCCAGCGTCCTTGGACGCTAAACGGTTTGGGTAACACATATATAGGGTGGGTCCCACATGGACGTGGCCCACTTGATTGGATCAACCTGAACTTGTGTTTTCCCATCACTAAAGGGTAGGGCTCACATGGCTTGGACGGTTGGATAAGACATACATCAATGTGGGGTACATCCGGGTGGGCCACACAGCCACATCATCACAGAAAAATGAAAAGGAGAGGAAGAGAGAGAGAGAGAGAGGGACACGTGTGATGGAGGGACCCCAACACTATGGGCCCTCCCTTCCATGCATTCAATCATATATTAAGTAGGTCTCAATATATGTGGGCCCACCAAATCAAAAATCAATGAAATGGAAGGTCTACATGACCTCTTTCAAACTTAGAAAGTAAACATCATGATGGGGTCCATGGAGATTGGCCCCATCATGGAATGATCATGTGAATCATAGTGGGCCATCGGCCACATCTAGGGTCCAAAGTGAGATCTATACCATCAATCGGTAGGCCTCACTTGGCCCATCATAAAAATATGAAATCTAGGCCTATAGAAGCACCCACCGTTCGATCTTCTTGGTCCAATGGAACGCCAATCTCCTTGTGTCTCACTTTGATGGAAGGTGATGAGAGATGAAGGGCTAGGATGATAGATTTTGTGATAGGGAGTGGGCCACACAACACACTTTTCTCTCTTAGAATTGCTTGGACGTCCACTCTTCTTTTCGTCTTTGTTGCTTGGAAAATGTGAAGAGAGAGAGAGAGAATGGGTGGTTGTAAGGGAGAGGTGATGGATATGAGTTGATAGGTGTACTTGACATGTATGGGTGTGTAAAAGAGAGAGAGGGAAAGAGTTGACTTTGGGGTTGTTCTTGTACTTGACATGAGGTGATTGATTGATTGATTGATTGATGTGATATGTTGTAGATATTCTCTTGGGATTGCAAACACGAGGTGTTTTTTCCTCACACTGAACGTGGGCCCACATCTCCTGGCGTGGGTATCAGATCAGCGCATAATACGCGGCGTCGGAACCACGGCGATGGCGCGGTCGTTAGGATACAAGTCTTGGATTGAACGGACTCAGATCTACGGGATACGACTTAGGGTCATGCGTAAACATTGATTATAGGTCGCGGGTTGTTGAAATTTGACTGGGAAGACCGCGGACGCCTACGGAACAGTACGGGCTAAGATATGGGCCTCAAAAAAAAGATCTTAAAATGTATATTTGTTGCATTTTGAATTCCTTGCACCTGATAAACAAGCAGTTATTATAAAAAGAAGTAAATGCATATAACATACGAGTAATAAATAGGACAAGCTGAAGTTAACACCATGAAGAGTATGGTTAAGGTTTTAAGTAGCATATCCACGCAAAGGAATTGAAACAAGAGCCAAAACACGGTGGCTATGGACAACATTCAACTGTTGAAACTTGAAAACCATGAAATTCAGTTAGAACATTAAAGAATAGCAAGTAATAAGGCATACAAACCTTGTTTGAAGTTGTAACAACAAATGCTACATTGTCTCTATAAAAAATTTATAGCCTATATCTATTAGTAGTGGGCCAATGGAAATGGTATTTATTAGTAAGGGCCATTTTTCACATTTGGCAGCTCAGAAACGGCTGGAAATAGATTCCTTCAGGAACTCATTTCATGTATTAAAAAAAAAACATTCTTAGAAGTTGATTATTAGATTCCACAGAGAAAATACAACTTTTCTAGAGGGTATTGACTCTCTCTTGTTGTAGATCTGATCTAAGACTAATCAGATCTAAACTTTATTAACACCAAGGGCTCAACTTTAGTTTTGATCAAATCTAGTGTAAAACCAATCAGATAAAGTTCATACATCGAAATTATTTGAAAAAAAGGTCTTAGAAGAATCTCGAAGGAAGTTTCCTTTTGAAGAAGGTTACATAAAGAACAAGAGATGGGATTAAAGTCCTTTATGAACCTCTGTAAGACCCGTATCCTAGTCCGTACTGTCTTGTAGATTTTCGCGATCCTCCCTGTCGAGTTCCGGCAACCGGCGACCTATAATCGGCATTTGCGCGCGACCGTAAGTTGAATCCTATAGATTTGAGTCAGCTTAATCTAAGACTTGTACCATTGCGACCGCACCGTCGCCGTGGTTCTAACACCGTGACTCGCACATTGACCCGATACCTAGGTCAAAAGATATGGGCCCACATTTATTTTGAAAAAAACACCATGTGTTTGCAATCTTAAGAGAATCTCTACAACATGTCCCATCAATCAATCACTCAAATTAATCAATCAATCACCTCATGTCAAGTACAAGAGCACCCATACTTCCTTTCTCCATAAGTCAAGCAACCACCAAGTCAACCAACCTCTCACCTCATCCATCGCTCACCTCACATCCATCACCCATCACTCTCTCTCATTTCTCAAATTTTCAAGCAACACAAAAGAAGAGAAACGTGGTGGACGTCCATGTTATTCCAAGAGAGCAAAGAGTGTTGTGTGGCCCACTTTCCATCCCAAAAATCCATCATCCTAGCCCTTCATTTCTCATCCTCTCCATCAGAGTGAAGCACAAAGAGATTGGCTTTCCATCAGACCAAGAAAATCAAACGGTGGGTGCTTTTATAGGCTTAGATTTCATTTTTTATAGATGAAGGGCCAATGAAGGCCTACCGATTTATGGTATGGATCTTACTTTGGACCCTAGGTGTGGCCGATGGCCCACCTTGGTCCTCATGATCATTCCATGATGGGGCCATTTTCCATGGACCCCATCATGATGTTTACTTTCTTTATATGGATAGGGTCATCTAGACCTTACATTTGGTGGAGAAAGGATCTCCACCGTTGATTTTCAATTTGATGGGCCCACGTGTAATGGGACCCACTTGATGTATGAATGCTTGCAAGGGAGGGCTCATAGTGGCGGAGCCCTCCATCACGCGCATCCCACTCCCTTTCTCTCTCTCTCTCTCCCTCTCTTTTTCATTTCTTCTTGTGTGATAACGTGGCCGTGTGGTCCACCTGGATGGACCCCACCATGAAGCATGTATTTGTTCCAAGCCATTTGTGGGTGGGGCCCACTTTACATGTGTTGTGTCCACACCATCCATCATTTGGTGGCCCACCTGAGCAGGGCCCACCTTGTAAAGCCATTTGCCCAAAACCATCGAGTGTCCAGGGACGCTGGACGTTGGCTGAACAAAACAAAAAGAAAAAAAAAGAGAGATTTTTGGGTTTTGGGGTGGACCACCCGTGCAGGCCCCACCTTGATGTATGTATTCAATCCAAGCCGTCTATTCCATTCCTCGGCCGGTATTAGGCGTTGAGCCAAAAAATGAAGCTGATTTGACTAACTGGTGGGCCATACCTTAGCACATACTGATTTTCACCATTTAAATTCACTCAAAATTTTCTATACACCGAAAGATGCCCAATATTGGGTTTGATGGATTTGTTATGGGCTGTAGAAACCAGTGGGCGGGGTGGATTCTTCCGATGTGGGCCCCATGTACGAAAAACCTGGAAAAAACAAGATTTCTAAAAAAAATAAAAAAAATACAACAGCAGCATTGCTACTGCTGTTGTCAGAGGTGCAGGCAGCGCCTGCTGCTGACGGGCGGACGAGCAGGGACCCACGGTCCCAGCCGTGGGCCCCATAATGATGTGTGTATGTCATCCAAACCGTTCATTATGTGGGCCCCCTCCAAAAATCAACCACATCCAAAGCTTAGGTGGCCCACATCAGAGGAAACAGTGTGATTGAACGTCTACCCTTGAAACCCTTTCTTGGCCACAGAAGTTTTGGATCAAGATGAAATTTGTTTTTCCTATTTAGCCAAGTCCGTGCGACCTTATTAACAGGTTGGATTGCATATAAACATAATGGTGGGCCCCACGTGGGACCCACAGTGATGTATATGTTTCATTCACACCGTCCACTGACCGTGGATGGTGGAACTCACCATGATTTGTGTTCTATCCACACCGTCCATGGTACTGGACGGTGGGACCCACCCCACATGTGGGGCCTGCACCTGGTGTGCTGTGTGTGTGTATATATATTATTGTATATATTATATATTATATATAATATTTACCTGATGGTGGGCCCTTCGTGGAACCTACCTGTTTCATCCATGCTATCCGTCTATATGGGACCCACCATGATGCATGTGTTGCATCCAAGCCATCCAACCTTTTGGGCAAGCTCATTTTAAGGCTTGAAACGAAATAAGACAGATCTATTTATCAAGTGGACCACACGACAATGTGAGCATTGAAACTCTACCACTGAAATCACCTTGGTATATGTATGAGGCCCATCTTGATTTATTTGTGTCTGTCCATTGAAGCCCACCTTGATATGTATACGAGGCCCATGTGATTAGGCCCGTTATTGGGGCCCACCGTGATGTGTATGAGGACCATATGATGAGGCCCCTTTGATGTATTTGAGGCCCATGGTGATGTATTTAGAGTCCATGGGTTAAGGCCCATTGTGATGTATTAGGGCCCATGGGTTGAGGCCCATTGTGATGTATAGGGCCCATGGGTTGAGGCCCATTGTGATGTAATTGGGGCCCATGGGTTGAGACCCATTGTGATGTATTCAAGGCTCGTTATTGAGGCCCACCTTGATGTGTATGAGGCCCGTTATTAGGCCCACCGTGATGTGTATGAGGCTTGTTGTTGAGGCCCACCTTGACATATATAAGGACCATATGATGAGGCTCATTTGATGTATTTGAGGCCCATGGGTCGAGGCCCAATGAGATGTATACAAGGTCTATTGCAATGTGTAATTCCACCATGGGTTATGTAATGACATTTATGGCGGGCCGTGCCTTGGGAGTAATGTTGGTTTGACGTCCACATTGTAAGAATAATGTTGGTTAAATGTCCGCATTATAACTCGCCCTAGGGCCCATTGATAGGCCCATACTTGTTGTGCGTAGGCCATCAAGGCCTATCTTCATTGTGAGGATAGTTCATCACCATATAAAATGCTTAGTATAACTCCATGATTCATGCCCATACGCATCATATATATGCCTGATATGAGGAATGTTTGATCATAGTATACGCCATTAGGCAGACTATTTATGGGACTCCTTATGAGACGGAATGCCCACATTATCGCGCCGTATGCACAGGATTGTTGTATGATCGAATAGTGTGACTCATGCATCTCACATATATGTGACTTAATCATTGTACACCCTAGCGACATCAGGGCCGTAGCCTCCACAGACACATCGTGGATGGCTAGATGGGACACCGAAAATACTTTGTTCTAGCACTGTGGCCACGTAGGATGTCCTTAGGTGAAAACTCCAGAACCTCCTTGGTACCAGGAGATTCTCCAACGTCTAGACTGAGTGAAATATGAGCGCCGGTGCCTATACCATGAGGTCGTGTCTCCCACTGTGTCGTGGTTAGTTGGAATGGGGTGTGGCCTTATCCGCCCGAGTGAGGGGGCTATAAGCTAGGCTGAGTATGACCAGCTCATAAATGGGTCTGCTATAAATGAGCCAAGCCTGATATTGGCAAGCAGATAGTGAGGTCTCTTCCACTCACTGGGCTGTGCAGCTAGTGTCATGCCCTAGACTCGGTAACCGGAATCACAAGGAACCCGATGACCGGTTCTAACCGTAACAGCCTCTATAGTACCCCATTCTCGGCTCTTGAAGTAGGTTCCGATCCTGGGATCCTACAAGGAGGATTTTCATAATAGTATAATCATTTCCAATACGAGCATACCCAGGATCACAGCAAGTACATCTGAGAATAACAAAGGCACACATCGCAAAATCCACTATAAATTTAAACTTTTACATCATCCATAAGGTCCAAAAGGACATACGTGAGAATAAAAGGAAAAGAGAGAGAAATCAACAACACTGGAGTCCTCACTGCTCAACTCTACTCCAAGCTTTGCTGCTACGGCGCCTACCTAGAGTCTCCTGCATGCATCAATCATGCATAAGCTTATAGAAGCTTAGAGGGTGGTGCAAGTGTGTGACAATGGTGCACAGAAGAATAGTAGGAGGTATAAGGAGAGAAGCATGATCAATGAGCGTATCACTAGCCTTACCAAGGCTTACCATGAATGCGATGCAATGAGTAATGGGTGTCATACCAGGGCAATGCATGAAGGGGGGCTTATACAACCAATGCTAATGCGATGCAAGTAATGTCAGTGCTCATATCCAAACCATAAGTTAAGTACATTTCCAATCATAAGGAAGTCACTGGGGTCCATTACACTGCTGAATGACTACCGCTCTGCAGACCTTGCACAGTCAAACGAGCGTAAGAGACCTCACTACCCGCCTGTGGACAACCAATCACCAACAAGGCCTGAAGGTAGCGGACCCATTTACGAGCTGGTCAGACTCAGCATAGCAATGCCTCCTCACACCAAGGAGGTAAGGCCACACCCCTATCCAACCGACTACACGACAGTGGGAGTCGCAGCCTAATGGTATAAGGCCCTCGTGCGCTCATGTATTCCACCCGGTCACGGCGTTGGAGTAGATCCTTAGTACCATGAAAGTTTTAGAAATTTCATCCACGGGCATCCTATGCACCCGGTATGCTCAACTAATATTTTCGGTGTCCAGACATACGGCCATCTACGAATACCCCTGTGGAGGTAAGGCCCTGATAAAGTAAGGGCGGATATCCATAAGCTATGCAATGCCAGATGCATGAATCACACAATCACCTATGCATCAATCCCAAGTATCCATCTCTCGGGGAGATACCAACATGTCCTACACAATGGCACAACCATGGCCAATCACACCTCAACTAAGCATGCATATGATGCGTATGAGAGTGGACCATGAAGATGAATATGGGTGCCAATGAGGTGAAGATGAACTCTCTACCTAACCATGAAGGGTCTAGGTACTTAACTAATTCCTCATAAGGAATACAACCTCTAGTGGGGGCCCATATACCTGGGGTAGCTCATGAGACTAAGGAGAATAATGGTATGAGCCTAAATAGATAAAACGGGCCTAGCAAGGGTCTATGATGGGCCTTTAACCACCCATAGAAGCCTATGGGCCTACCTTAGGGCCACCAATGTAGGCATCTAACCACAATTGGTCCTTAAGAGGTAGCCCATCTCTAATTAATCATGGATCAAGGCCCAAGGCCCACGCAACATCAAAAATAAGAAATGGGCAGCCATAATCATACCACAAACACTTATGTTGGGCTTCAGAAATGCGGCTCAAGGCTTATCCAAAACATGGGTCCAAGGGAAACACACATAGTCCAACCTATATATACCACTATGGGCCCATAGGGGAAAGGTTAGGGCCCAACATAAAGGCCACTAATCCCATATATTGTGGTGGCCTATTGGGCAGCCCATTGCTCAAACCACATGGGCAAATGTCATGCTCTTAGTCAAGTAAGTTAGGCCTACAACCCGCCCAAGTATTAAAGTTGATTTGATGGGCAACCAAGGGCCCATCTACTTGTGTAATCCGGCCCACTAACCCAACACAATAGTATGGTAAAATGGCCTAAGAGTTCAATGGGCCTATCTGGAAAGTTCCAGCTCAATTAGGCCTAAAGAGTTCAACAACTAGCTACATTCGTGGACCCAAATAAATTCACCTGTGGTGGGCCTCAAAAGTGCATTTATTAAGCGCAACATTTAAAGAATTAAAGGTATAAATTATTTCCTCTAAGATCTTCACAATGTGGTGGGCCTCACTCCTCAAAATTTCAGCCCAAAGGCCAAGCATAGTTATAACATGTTGCTGTCCTAAATTTGGGCACTCCATTGGAGTGGGTTCAGGGCCTCTAAAACTCTGAAAATTGAGGGCTAAGGCCCCTCATCATGCATACAATAAAATAAAACTCAAAAAGGTGGCCCACCATCAGATGAAATATTTTTGAATTATGGTTTTATCAAGGCATATTGCTGGACTGCACAGCAGAAAATCTGGCAGTCCAACTATCTTGGCCCATTCTTTTGGATACCCAAATGAGGTTAGTTGGGACTGAAATTTTACAGAGTGATACTCCCATAGGTGGGCCACACCCTCACAAAATTTTAAAATTTTTGGATATCTATAAATATTTTAATTTATTTAAAGAAATCAATCTGTCCTGAAAATCGGACTGATCTGGACACCATGTTGTAATGGGCCGGTCCAGCCACCACTATGGTGTGTACGGGTGTCCATTGGCCCCAAAATTTTGTAGTTGGGTCCCACCATGGGTGGTCCACCTTCCTATAATTTTTTTTATAATTTTTACACACCTAAAACTATTTTAATAAATTTTGGAATTCTAACCTGTCCAGGGTGGATTGCTGCTGGAACAGTGCAGAAAATCCAGACTGTCCACCTCACTTGGACCACACCTTTGGGACCCCAATGAATGTCAGATGGGGCTGAAATTTGGAAGACATCAAGATGAGATCCCCACATTTCAGAAAATTATATTTGGTGGTTATGAATAGTCCCGCAAACAGTCCTAAAATCTGGTCCAAAATCAACCAGAAACTGTCCAGAAAATTCTGGACAGCAACATGTACTTGGATAAAATTAATTATATAAGTTAAATAAAAAGGGGAAATACTCCAAGAACTAGGTGATATGGCCCTCCCTAGTGGGCCCCACAAATGTCCAAAACAAATCCTAAAGTTACCACACTTGCATGCATCAATAAAGGTCAGCAAATGGGACACCCAACCATAATGTAGGTGGGTATGGATGTCCCACCCTAGCTAGACTTTTCTGGACTATCCAGGCCCACTAAGTGAACCACACACATCATCAGCAATCATAGGAAAGGTGAAAGAAGAGAAAAAAATATTCTGGCCATTGGGAGAAGGCTCAGTCACTAATGAGCCTTCCCCAAAACAATCACACCCATACGTTACATTTCCATCTATATTTCACCATGAATCTTCATCATGCATGATCTACACTTGAGATGAATGGATGAGATACCATCCCAACCATGATGCAAGGGTCTAGATGACCCATCATGCTGTAGAATGTGGAGAACCCTCCATGATGGGGTCCATCAAGAGGAAACCCCATGCATGGGACATGCATGCAAAAGATTGACCATTTGGCCACATCCAAGGAATTGTGTAGGATCTCCACCATTGATTGGTGGGTTCTACACTTTTCAAATGAAAGAAGAAGAAGATCTACACTATGGAAAGGAGATTGCATGGAATAAAGAAGCACCCACCTAAATATCTTCACCAAAACTTGGATCACCAAGCTCCAAATGCTCCAAGGAATCAAGATAGATGGATGAGATAGGTTTTCAATGGATGGATTAAGAGGAAAAAGGAGGAGAAGGGGCTGGAGAATTTGGAAAATTTTGGAGGAAGGTTGCTAGGGAAGAAGAGAAGAGAGAGAAATGAGAGGGAAAGAGCTAAATAATCATGAGTTTCTTACCTTGGATAGAGAAGAGAAATCATGGCAATAGGGAGTTAGAAACAATGTTGTAGGGTTAGTAGGCTTTTTTAGGTTAGTGCGTGGTATTTTAGAGATGGGTGGTGTAGGGATAGGGCCTAGGTAGTGTGTGTGTGTGGTGAGTGTTGGAAATAGTGTAGTGTGTGTTGAAAATAGTTTCAAGAGATGGGACCTACCTAGAAATTTGTGCACACCACCCCTAGGTGGGCCACATGATCATGATCAAGGGCTTAGAAAATGAAATGCACCCAACTTACGATCTACACATCGGATGGACGCACAAGACGCGACGTTGGAACTGCGGCGACGATGCAGTCGCAATGGCATATGTCTTAACTCGATCCGAGTCGGGTTTACATGACCGAACTCAAGGGTAACTGCAAACACTATCCAAAGGTCGTGGGTCACCGAAATTTGATCGGTAAGACCGCGGTACCAAAATGAACGAAATGTATACTCACATACATATACACATGCGAACTTGGGTCAGGTCTCACAGGTAGGGAGGAGGCAGTCGGAGTGGAGTGTAATAGACCTCGGTGGTTTTTCTAGAGAGCAACCGAACTGATATGTGAACATATTGAGCAAGAATTGTATATCCATTCATTCATTCACTATCCACTCAGGCTGGTGGTGTGTAACTATTTGTTACGTGTACTTTTGCATGATCAGGATTTCAGTTGGGCGCGCGACTAATCTGAAATCAGGAGTTTACCACATTAAGTCGAACTATCCAAATTTAGGTATGGGACTGGTTTGGATAGAAGTCCCTTGTGGTGGACCCCATAGCCTGTGATACTACGTATTATCATCCTGACTTCATGTTCTTGCATGGTCATTTCATTTGCACCGCATATTACATTGCATCCACAATACTTAGCATTTTGGGTTATTATGTTTTTGCACTTATATGGCCTAGATGAGGTTGTTAGTATTTGTGGCTCGTCAGGATTTGCATATTGCATTGCATCCTCAGCTCTGTTATTGTCTTATTATGTTTTACATCGCATAGCCTTGATACGGCCGATAGCACTCATGGACTTACCAGTATATTTTCGCTTATTCCGATGATGTATGATTTATGAGCTTTATAGTATAATTGACACTTATCTTATGCACACACTTTCACCACCCCTAAGCTTTCTATAAGCTTATGCACGATAGATGCGTGCAAGTGGTGTTAGGTTGCAGCAGCGTTGAGCTTGGAGCGTGCAGCTGTCTACTAGAGCTTTGATATATGTATTTTCCTTTCAGCACTGTATTCAATTGATTATGTTAGTGGATATGTGATGATGTTGCCTTTGTGAATTGGGTATACTTGTGGTTATGATCCATTACAATTTTTTTTCTGAAAATCCTCCTTGTAGTATCCTAAGATCAGAATCTGGCGCATGCTGCTTTGAGAGCCGAGAATGGGGTACTACGGAGGCTGTCAGCACCGGATTTGGCGATCAAGAATTTTGTGAGCCCGGTTTTCAACTTTGGGGCGTAACAACCTCCGATAGAATCCATCGTATCTTAAGAAGGATCGCACATCACATATGCTCTTGAGTGGTGGTAGGTTAGAGATTAGGTTGATTTTCGCTTTATCTACCTCAATTCCACTGGATGATATGATGTGTCCAATGACTATTCTCTTCTAAACATGAAGTGATATTTCTCCCAATTCAGCACAAAGTTCTTTTGTTCACATTTCTTCAGCACCAATTTTAAGTACTCAAGGTACTCTCTGAAGGAAGAACCAAAGATAGAGAAGTTGTCCATGAAGACCTCTAAAAACTACCCTACCATGTCAGAAATAATACTTAACATGCATAACTAAAATGTGGCAGGAGAATACACAATCCAAATGGCATCCTTCGATAAGTGAAAGTGCCAAAAAGACATGTGAATGTAGTCTTTTCCTGGTCCTTTAGGGCGATCTCTATCTGATTATAGCCCAAATACCCGTCAAAGAAGCAGATTAATATGAATATCTCATTAGCCTTTTTAAAATCTGATCAACAAAGGGCAAAGGAAAGTCGTCCTTTCTCATGACGGTGTTCAATTTCTGGTAGTTAATGCACATTCTCCAACCAATAGTGACTCGAGTTGGCAAGAGTTCATTATCCGCATTGGGTACGATGGTAATCTCGAACTTCTTGGGTACCACCCGAGTTGGACTCACTTATTAGCTATTAGATATTGGATATATGCAGTGTTCGAGTTGTCGGTATCGCTACAAGTTTCGCTGGACAGAGATAAAGATATAATATCGTTATCGCCGATAATCGGAAATGCGGAGAAAAATGCGAAAACTTGGAGATAGCGGTGAAATTTTTTAATGAAACTTCAGGACATGCCTAAATGCACATATTTGTATATTTAGAAATTAAAAATTTGTAATAAAAATGCATTAAATAATAAGTTTTCATTTAATGAGGCCCAAAAAAGCATACGTTTCCATAAAAAATTACTCTAATAATAACCAAAATAAATTTATCTAAGTTTCAAGTTGACCACACCATATGAAACTGTGGGAGTAATGATTTCCACCATTGAAATCTTCATAGGGCCCAGTGAAGTTTATTTGTCATCCAAACTGTTCATAAGATCACAGGGACATGGATGAATAAAAAATAGAAATATCAGGTTGATACAAAACTTTTGTGGCCCCAAGAAGTTTTCAATGGTAAACATTCAATTCACACAGTTTCATGTGGTGTGGTCCACCTAAGCTTTGGATATGCTTCATTTTTTGGCTTGTGCCTTAAAATCATCTAATAAAATGGATGGATGGAGTGGATCAAATATGTAAATTAAGATGGGCCCACGGAGTTTACTTAGTACACAATCCACTTCCATTAATTAACCAAGGTCGGTGGATCGGGAAGCGGATTGGCTGGTGTACCTCACACCAGCTATTGACGGCAGCAAGTTCTGTGGGTTTGATCATGAGGTATGTGTTATATCCAAACCGTTCATCCATTTAAAGAGCTCGTCTTAAGGCTTTTGACGAAAAATAAGATAGATATAACTATCAGGTGGACCACCCTACAAAAACCAGTGGGGGATTGAACGTCTACCATTGAAACCCTTAAACCCTTTTTGGGGCCACAGAAGTTTTGGATCAATATGAAAATTATTTTTCCTCTTCATTCAGATATTTTTGTTTTTATGAACAGATTGGATGCAAAATAAACGTTATGGTGGGCCCTAAAATTTGTTTAACGGTGAAAATCATTATCTCTGTTGCTATCTATGGTGTAGTCCATATAATCTTTGGATATGATTCATTTTTTGGATAATGCTCTAAAACGAACTCTAAAAACAGATGAATGGTGCAGATATAATAAATACATCACTATGGGGCCAATGTAACTTTGATCTCCTTTGAAGCGTTCGTACAATTTGGAGCTCGAGGAGCATTAGTGCTCGTCTTCACACGACACGTACCTGCAGCAGCTATATAGCTGGTGTGAGGTACACCAGCCAATCTGCTTCCGGTGGATCCCTAACTGTGGGACCCATTATGAAGTATGTACCTTACATTTGCACCGTCCATCGAATATGACGGCTTATTTTAGTACATGATCCGAAAAATGAACCAGATTCAAATCTTCAATGGACCACACCTGTAAGACCCGTATCTTAGTCTGTACCATTCCGTAGGTTCTATGGTCCTCCTGATCGAATTTCCGCAACCCTCGACCTGTATCTAACATTTGCGCGCGATCCTAAGCTGAGTCCTACAAACCAGATTCAGCTCAACCCAAAATTTGTACCCTAGCAACCACGCAGTCACCGCGGTTCCAATGCCACGTCTGGCGCGCCGAGGCAATACCCAGGCCAGGAGACATGGGCCCGCGTTCAGATCAAGAAAACACTGCGCATTGCCAAACCCAAGAGAATCTCTATCCAATGTGACATCCATCAATCAATTAATCCCATCAAGGGTCAAGTGTATGTCAAGTATACCATCACCTCACACCCATCCCCAAGCAACCCCATAAGTCAACAAAGTTCGTACACACTCCATACCCTTCTTACACCATCCACCCCTAAAGTCAAAAAGTTCTTACACACCCATCACTCACCACATCCATCACTCCTTTTCTCTCTCTCTCTCTCTCTCTCTCTCTCTCTCTTTACAACCCTCTCTCTCTCTCATTTTCAAACCATTTTCCAAGCAACCCAAAAGATCACACGTCCAAGCTCTTTCAAACCTCTAAGAGAGCTTTGTGTGTGGCCCACTTCCTACCCTTTCATCTCCTATCTCAACCATCAAAACTCCATTTCTTCCATTAGGATCGAAGCTAAGGAGCAAAGGAAGCCAAGAGAGCAAGAAGAAGTGGACGGTGGGTGATCTTGGACCCACATTTTTATTCTTTTGTATTTGTCTTTTGTGATGTAAGGGCCCACATATGGTGGGACCCACTTTAATGTATGCTTGTATCCAAGAGGGGCCCATAGTGGCGGGGCCCCTCCATTATCTCCGATCTCTCTCTCTCTCTCTCTCTCTCTCTCTCTCTCTCTTTCTATGATTATGACCCACCATGAAGTCTATATTTTATCCATGCCATCCACCTTCATGGGACCCACCCTATGTATGAGTTAGATCTACACCATCTAGCCCATTACCGGGCCTGGACGGAAGGAAAAAAATAAATATTAGATTGATCCAATCAGGTGGGCCACGTCCATGTGGGACCCACCATGATGCCCGTGTTGTATCCACACTGTCGACGTTGGACGTGGGCAAACCGTGAAGTGTGAACTGACGTGGGGTGGGGCTAATAGTGAAGTATGGACTGACAGTGGGTGTACTAACAGTGAACTGTGGGCTGACAGTGGGGTCCATGGGACCCATCCACGCCCTCCATCCCTTTCGATGGGCCACACCATAGTGTATGTTTTTATATCCAAACCACCCACCGCCCCTGGACGGTGGGACCCACGTCCGTGTGGGGCCCTCCTTGATATGTTTATCCACACCCAAATCCATAGCCCAAGAGGTAAACTGGGTGAAAGATACCTCGTTTCAACGCTGAGGTCTTGGCATTGACTCCCTAGTACGAGTGGCTAACAGTGAGGTAAGGACTGACGGTGGGGTCTATGGGACCCACCCACATAGTCCATCCATTCTGATGGGCCACACCATAGTGTATGTGTTTTATCCAAACCGTCCACCATCCCTGGATGGTGGGGCCCACCCAATGTGTGGGCTACCATGATGTATGTGTATGTCCAGGCCGTCCAAGGCCTGGATGTTGATTCTATATTAAATGTAATATTATTATATTATATTATATTATATTAATATATATAATATATTATATTATATTAAAATATATATGTATATTATATATATCTATGAGGGTGGGCCCTACATGGGACCCACTTCTGGCCCCTTTTAATGCATAAAGCTACACAGCAGCAGCTATATTTAATATATATATATATATATATTATTGTATATATATACATAAGGGTGGGTCCTACGTGAGACCCACCTCTGCTGTTCTTTAAGCAGCATTAGTTGCATGTACAACAGCTATGTAGTTGCCCTGTGTCGTGTAGATCTGCTGCTGCACACGGCCGCAAGTCCGTGGGTCACACCTATTCCATCCATACCGTCTATCTATGGGACCCACCATGATACATGTGTTATATCCAAACCGTCCAACCATTTGTGAGATCATATTTTTTGGCATGGGGTAAATGAGTGAGATCCAAAGTTCAAGTGGACCCCACCATTCGTAATAATAATAGGGCACAGTGACATCCACTGTTTAAAACTTCTTAGGAGCCACAGTGGCTCCCACCCAAGCTGATATTTGGTTTTCACTTCATCTATCTCTATGCTAATTATTAATAGGTCAGATCTCAAAATACATGAGAGTGGGCCCGATTTGATATATATTTGGCCCATTGATTCAGCCCATTTGACTTGGCCCATTCGATTCGGCCCATTTGAATTAGCCCATTGATTCGACCCATTCGATTTGGTGCATTGATTTGGCCCATTTGGTTCAGCCCATTAAAATTGGCCCATTTGATTGAGATTCCACCATGATGTGTTTGTGATGATGTTTTTGGCGGTCATGCCTTGGGAGCGATGATGGTTTGACGTCCACATTGATGGGCAATGATGGTTAGATGTCATCATTGTGACCTTCCCTTAGGCCTTGTTAGGCCCATTCTCTTCGTGGGTTAACCCAAATAAGTGGGCCCCATTTGCCACAGATGGACAGTTTCATGCTATCGAATTTGATATAACCGTGATTGAGGGCCGATGTTTATATTATGGTTTAATCGGTTGTTCATATATGGACCCCGCCTTGCTTATAGACTGATTTTCGATTTCGATTATCGATTTCGATTATCAATTTCGATTATGAGTATGTGACAACATAGCATCATGATACATGCCCATACGCATCATCTGCATGCTAGTGATGAGGTGAGTGATTGATCGTGACACAGATTATTATGAGACTCCCTGGTAAAGGGAGATACCCACATGAGCGCGCAGTACGGGCATGCTTGCTGTATGAGTAGATTGCGTGATTCATGCATCTCGCATTGTGTGCCATGTATACTGTACGCCCTAGCGACATCAGAGACATAGCCTCCACAAGCATATTGTGGTTGGCAGGATTGGATACCAAAAATCTTATTTTACATAGGGTGCTATAGATATCCCTGAGTGAAAGTCTCTAAACTCTTATGGTAGTAGGAGGTTGTTCCAACGTTTAGACCGAGTGGGTGCATGAGCGTCGAGTGCCGATTACCAGAAGGTCGCGCTTTCTACTGTATCATGGTCGGTTAGAAGAGGGTGTAGCCTTACCCACCCGAGAGAAGGGGGCAAAGCTAGGCTGAGTTTGACCAGCTTGAGGAATGGGTCCGCTATTGACAAGTCGGGCTTGATATTGGCAGACAAATAGTGAGGTCTCTTCCACTCACCTTGTTGCATGTAATGGGGCGACAGTCTGGCTTGGAGTGTATTAGACCCCGATGATATTCCAGAGTTGAGTTGTATTGATATGTGGACTTAGATAAGGATTCGTATGCTTGAATTGCATCTCGTATCGCATGGCCTTGGTATGAAAGACATCATTCATGCCTTGCATCGCATAGCCTTGGTACGACTAATAGTATTTATGAAATCATTAGTACATTCCACATTACTCTGATACTTCATAATTGTATTACTACCTTGCGCACACACTTTCACCACCCTCTAAGCTTTCCATAAGCTTATGCATGACTGTTGCGTGCAGGTGACGTTGGACTGCAGCAACGCTAAAGCAGGAGCGCTTAGCAGATCATCTTGAAGCTTTTTGTTCATCATTATTGTATTTTCCTTTATGCACTTTGTACTTATAATTTTTTTATCATAGTGAAAATGTGATAGAGTTTTTGGTTGTTCTTTATGGGTTATGTCTTTGGTTATGCTTATTACGAATCAAACTAATGTTGAAAATCCTCCTCGTAGCATCCCAGGATCGAAACCTAGCGAATGGGTGCTAGGAGCCGAGAATGGGGTACTACGGAGGCTGTCGATGCCGGATTCGACAATCGGGAATTTGTAACCTCAGTTTCCAAGTTTAGGGCATGACAGAAGTTGGTATTAGAGCATAACTTGGAAATAACTGAGAATAACGTTACATGTCTGTTATGAGTTTAGAATGACTAAGTCCTGAAGTTCGGATAGCTTAGCGATCTTCCATTATAGGCCTTTAACATGCGTGCATTCGAGAGTTTTCAAAGTTGATAGGTGCCTTCGCTCTTTTCTATAGGACATACCGCGCAGAAGAGTGACCCGATCGACTCCTGCTCCACCACCCGAGACTCCCACTCTACCACCTGTGACTCCCGCCCTACCACCTACGATCCCTACTGCACCACCAGAGATTCTTACTGCCCAGCCTAAGGATGTCACTCCTCTACCAGAGACCGGTGTGGATCCGACCGTACCTGTGAGTGCCTCCCAATTGCAGCAGATGTTGCAGGCTGTGACGGCCACACTTTAGAGGCAGGGCAGGTACCCCGTTGTTTCATCGGCCCAGGCAAAGCAGGAGCGAACGAGCTCCCTTCTTCAAGAGTTCCGACAGCTCAATCCCCTGTGTTTCCAGGGCAAGCCAAACCTGATAACAGCTGAGAGATTGAGTGCCGATGTGGAGAAGATATTTGATACGATGGGATGTACAACCCAGCGGTAAGTCTGATTAGCTGTATTTCTTCTCCAGGGTGAGGCTAAGCATTGGTGGGCATCAGTCTCCCGAGCGGCAGGCGTAAATTTTAAGTGGACCTAGGAGGAATTTGTTAATCGGTTTGACTGACAGTATTTTCTCGATCACATCTGACGACAGCAAGCGTTAGAGTTCAAGGCCCTGGTGTAGGGTGATATGAAAGTGGCTCAGTATGTGGCTCGTTTTGTAGCACTGTCCAGATTTGTACCATATCTGGGTGATGATGAGGAGTGGAGAGCCCGTCGCTTCGAGGATAGCTTGCGTTACGGTCTTCGAGGTCATGTTATTGGGCATGAGCTCCTGACTTTGAGAGGGTGGTACGGAAGGCCCAGATTTTTTAGGCTGAGTGGGCTAGTTCTCAGTCTGATCACGGTTAGAGGAGAGATCGGAAGAGGTAGGCTCCTTTCAGAGACTCCCAACAGCGTCGACTATAACAGAGGCGCACAGGTCGCCTAGCCTTCCGAGCGCCAGTAGCACCTCTAGCACCACCTCAGAGGCAATTCACCGACACCTGTTTTAGGTGCAGTGCGATGGGGCACCGTAGGTGAGAGTGTCCACGCCCCTAGCAGTAGCAACAGTCGAGAGGTCCACAGCAGCCTCCACCACAGTAGCAGCAAAGACCCCCACAGCAACAGCGACAACAGCCCTCACCACCGAGGCCACCTCAAAAGCAGCATCAGCACCAACCTCCGAAGCAACGGTTTCGACCGCCTCAGTGACAACAGCAGTAGTAGCATGCTCAGATGGGACAGGCACCTCTCCAGCTGGCTCAGGCTAGGTTTTATATCGCTCAGTAGGACCCGTAGTCCTTCGGAGGAGTCGTCGAGGGTATACTTTTAGTCTCTGCATGCATTGCACGTGTGTTGTTTGATTTTGGTGCATCACATTCCTTTGTGGCCGAGAGTTTTTACCGATCGACTAGTTTGCCGTTGGAGTCTGCTCGTGAGGGCTTGTTAATATCGACTCCCTTAGAGAAGACTGTAGTGTTGAGCTGATTTTGCTTGTCTTACCCCATTCTAGTTGGAGGTATATTTTTACCGGCCGATCTGTTTGCATTACCGATGTCCGAGTTCGTTGTCATCCTGGGCATGGATTGGCTTACCGAGTACCACGCCATATTGGACTATTCCGCAAGGACAGTCATGTTCTGTATACCCTGCTTACCGTAGTTCCACTTCATTGCCGAGCCTAGAGGAGAGCTGTTGTCTTGTATGATGTCATATGTCATAGAGGAGCCCATAGCGGTGAGCATCGATCAGTTGCCTGTGGTTTACGATTTTCCCGATGTGTTCTAGGAGATTTTGGGATTACCACCTCCCTGATACACTGAGTTTCAGATTGATCTCGTGCCTATTACCACGCCTATTTCGAAGGCCCCGTATCGTATGACCTCGTTAGAGTTATGGGAACTGCAGAAGCAGTTGGACGAGTTGCGCGAGTTGGGCTTTATCCGTCCGAGCAGTTCGCCATGGGGAGCACCGGTACTCTTCGTGAAGAAGAAGGATGGCTCGTTGAGGCTCTACATAGATTACCGCAAGCTCAACAAAATCACGATCAAGAATAAGTACCTGCTCCCGAGGATTGATGATTTGTTTGATCAGCTGCAGGGTGCACAGTTCTTTTCAAAGATCGACTTGGGTTCCGGTTATCATCAGATTCAAGTCCGAGAGGAGGATATTCTGAAGACAACTTTTAAGATACGCTATGGTCATTTTGAGTTCCAGGTCATGTCCTTCAGACTGACCAATGCACCCACGGTATTTATGCAGTTGATGAATTAATTCTTTCACCCATATCTCGATCAGTTTGTTGTGGTGTTCATTGACGACATCCTGATTTATTTGAGGACCCATGAGGAGCATGTTCAGCATCTGGAGGTTACCTTGCAGACCCTTTGCGCATACCAGCTCTATGCGAAGCTGGAGAAGTGCGAGTTCTGACAGGAGTAGGTGAAGTTCCTTGGTCACGTGGTGATGAGGGAGGACGTCATAGTGGACCCCTCGAAGGTTGAGGCAATGGTCAGTGGGTCCAGCCCATGAACACATCCGAGATCTATAGTTTCCTTGGTTTAGCTGGCTAATATTGGCGTTTCATTGAGGGCTTCTCTCATATTGTAGCCCTGCTGACAAGGTTGACTCGGAAGGGCGCAGAGTTTATTTAGAACGACGCCTGCGAGTGAGCATTTATGGAGTTGAAGGACCGCCTCATGTCCACTCCTGTCCTCACTCTTGGAGTGATAGATTTATGGTATTTACCGATGCCTCACATATTGGTTTGGGTGCTGTCCTGATGCAGCATGGGAGGCCAGTAGCCTTCGTGTCTCGTCAGCTCAAGGTCCATGAGCAGAACTACCCCACGCATGATTTGGAGCTGGCAGTAGTTGTCTTCGTACTGAAGGTGTGGAGGCACTACCTCTATGGGGTCAAGTTCAAGTTCTTTTCTGACCAGAAGAGCTTGAAGTACCTATTCTCTCAGTTTGAGCTGAACATGAGGCAGAAACACGGATGGAGCTCTTGAAAGACTATAATTTCGATCTTTAGTACCACTCGGGCAAGGCGAACGTAGTGGCAGACGCCCTCAGCTGTCAGCCATGAGACCTGGTGGTGCATATGATGATTCAAGAGTGATGGATGCTTGAGGATAAAACAGACTATGATTTTGAGTTTGACCTGCAGTCTTCTATCGTTCAACTATCGAGCCTGTAGATTCAACCTTCTCTTGTCGTAAGGGTAATTAAGGCTCAGCAGACAGATGAGTCGTTATATGATTATTGAGCTGAGACAGCATCTGAGAGTCAGACAGATTGGCAAATTGGTTCTGATGGTGGATTCGCTTTAGAGGCTGATTGTGTGTCCCGAAAATTCCTAAGTTGCATAGAGATCTTATGACCGAGGCACATCGATCACGATTTTCTATCCACCCTGGCTCGACGAAGATGTACTGTGATATGAGGCGACAGTATTTTTTAGTAGGGATGAAGCGTTAGATTGCTAGTTTTGTGGCCGAGTGTGACACGTGCCAACGTGTCAAGGCCGATCATTAAGGACCCCCTGGTCTATTGCAGCAGTTGAGTGTCCCGATGTGGAAGTGAGAGCATGTGTCGACAGATTTCATTATGGGCTTGCTGAGGACTCAGCGCGATCATGATGTCATCTGGGTTATTGTGGATCGTCTGACGAAGTCAGCACATTTTCTTGCGATGCGTGTGATTTGGTCTATGGACCAGCTTGCGAGGTTATTTATCGAGGAGATTGTGAGACTGGATGGTGTTCTAGTCTCGATCGTTTCTGACCAGACCCGAGGTTCACGTCTCAGTTTTGGGAGAGCTTTTAGAGAGCGATGGGGATTGATTTGTAGCTTAGCACTGTGTACCATCTACAGACTGATGGCCAGACCGAGAGGGTCAACTAGATCCTTGAGGATATGCTTCAGGCCTACGCGATTGATTTCGGGGGTAGCTGGGTTGAGCATCTACGATTGGTTAAGTTTGCATACAACAACAGCTATCAGGCGACAATTGACATGACTCCTTTTGAGGCACCATATGGTAGACCATGCAGATCACTGAGTTGTTGGACCGAGATTGGAGAGCATTGTCTCCTAGGTCCCAAGCTTGTGCAATAGACGTCAGAGGCTATCGATATCATCAGGTAGAGGATGCGCACAGCTCAGAGTCAGCAGAAGAGTTTTGCTGATCGCTGGGGTCATCCCTTAGAGTTTGCTATTGGGGGATCATGTGTATCTCAAGGTCTCGCCCATGAAGGGCGTAGTTCGATTTGGAGTGAAGGGCAAGCTTGCCCCGAGATTCATAGGACCTTTTGAGATCACTGGACACGTTGGCGCAGTGGCCTATCAGCTTGCCTTGTCATCTTAGTTGTCTGGCGTCCACAACATTTTTCATGTCTCTATATTGAGGAAGTGTGGGTCAGAAATCGTTCTGGTTATTGATTGGCAGCCGTTAGAGGTTCGTGAGGACCCTTCCTATATTGAGCAGTCGGTTCGCATCCTTGATCGGATGGAGTAGGTCCTCCAGACCAAGTTCATTCCGTTGGTGAAGGTTCAGTGGGGTCACCATTCTATTGAGGAGGCTTCTTGGGAGCGCAAGACTGAGATTCGAGAGCGTTATCCCCATCTCTTTGATGATTAATTATGTATTGTACTATGTATGATGTCTCTGATTTTATATGATGATGTTATGTTTCTTATTCCTCATGAGTTATGTCTAGTTGTGATGATTGTGTAAATTTCAAAGACAATTTTTATTAGGAGGAGAGAGCTGTAATACCCATATCTTAGTCCGTACCATTCCATAGGTTCCCATGGTCCTCCTGATCGAATTCCGACAACCCTCGACCTATATCCAACATTTACGCGCGATCCTAAGCCGAGTCATACAAACCAAAGTCGTCTCAACCTAAAATTTGTACCCTAGTGACGGCGCCATCACCGCGGTTCCGATGCAGAGTCTCGCGCACCGAGGCGATACCCAAGCCAGGAAATATGGGCCCGTGTTCAGTTCGAGAAAACACAGCGCGTTGCTAGACCGAAGAGAATCTCTACCCAATGTAACATCCATCAATCAATCAATCCTATTAAGGGTCAAGTACATGTCAAGTACACCATCACCTCACACCCATTCCCAAGCAACCCCATAAGTCAACAAAGTTCTTATACACTCCATACCCTTCTTACACCATTCACCCCTAAAGTCAAAAAGTTCTTACACACCCATCACTCACCACATCCGTCACTCCTTTTCTCTTTCTCTCTCTCTCTCTCATTCTCAAACCATTTTCCAAGCAACCCAAAAGATCACACGTCCAAGCTCTTTCAAACCTCTAAGAGAGCTTTATGTGTGGCCCACTTCCTACCCTCTCATCTCCCATCTCAACCATCAAAACTCCATCTCTTCCGTTAGAATCGAAGCTAAGGAGCAAAGGAAGCCAACGAAGCAAGAAGAAGTGGACGGTGGGTGATCTTGGACCCACATTTTTATTCTTTTGTATTTATCTTTTGTAATGTAAGGGCCCACATAAGGTGGGACCCACTTTGATGTATGCTTATATCCAAGAGGAGCCCATAGTGGCGGGGCCCCTCCGTTATCTCTGATCTCTTTCTCTCCTTTTCCCCCCCTCTCTCTCTCTATGATTATGACCCACCATGAAGTCTATATTTTATCCATGCCATCCACCTTCATGGGACCCACCCGATGGATGAGTTGGATCTACACCGTCCATCCTGATACTGAGCCTGGACGGAAGGAAAAAAAATAAATATTAGATTGATCCAATCAGGTGGGCCACGTCCATGTGGGACCCACCATGATGCCTGTGTTGTATCCACACTGTCCAGCGTCGAGGGACGCTGGACATGGGGTGGGGCTAACAGTGAAGTGTGGACTGATAGTGGGTGTACTAACAGTGAAGTGTGGGCTGACAGTGGGGTCCATGGGACCCATCCACTCCCTCCATCCCTTTCGATGGGCCACACCATAGTGTATGTGTTTTATATCCAAACCGCCCACCGCCCCTGGACGGTGGGACCCACGTCCACGTGGGGCCCAACTTGATATGTTTATCCACACCCAAATCCATAGCCCAAGAGGTAAACTGGGTGAAAGATACATCATTTCAACGCTGAGGTCTTGGCATTGATTCCCTAGTATGGGTGGCTAATAGTGAGGTGAGGACTGACAGTGGGGTCCATAGGACCCACCCACGTTGTCCATCCATTCTGATGGGCCACACCATAGTGTATGTGTTTTATCCAAACCGTCCACTGTACTTGGACGGTGGGACCCACCCCACGTGTGGGCTACAATGATGTATGTGTATGTCTAGGCCTTCCAGGGCCTGGACGTTGATTCTATATTAAATATAATATTAATATATTATATTATATTATATTAATATATATAATATAATATATTATATATTATATTATAATATATATGTTATATATATATTAATGTGTGTGTGTATTATATACATCTATGAGGGTGGGCCCTACGTGGGACCCACTCTGCTGTTCTTTAAGCAGCATTAACTGCATGTACAGCAGCCATGTCGCTGCCCTGTGGCGTGTAGACTTGCTGCTGCACACGGCCATAAGTTCCATGGGACCCACCTATTCTATCCATGTCGTCTATCTATGGGACCCACCATGATACATGTGTTGTATCCAAACCGTCTAACCATTTGTGAGATCATTTTTTTTGGCATGGGGTAAATGAGTGAGATCCAAAGTTTAAGTGGACCCCACCATTCACAATAATAATGGGGTACAGTGACATCCACTGTTTAAAACTTCTTAGGAGCCATAGTGATTCCCACCTAAGCTGATATTTAGTTTTCACTTCATCTATCTTTATGCTAACTTATGAGTAGGTCGGATCTCAAAATACATGAGGGTGGGCCTGATTTGATATACATTTGGCCCATTGGTGCGGCCCGATTTGATATAGATTTGGCCCATTTTTGTGGCCCGATTTGATATACATTTGGCCCATTGGTGTGGCCCAATTTGATAAACATTTGGCCCATTGATTCAGCCCATTTGATTCGATCCATTTGATTCGGCCCATTTGAATCGACCCATTGATTCGGCCCATTTGATTCGACTCATTGATTTGGCCCATTTGGTTCGGCCCATTAGAATCGACCCATTTGATTGAGATTCCACCATGATGTATGTGATGATGTTTTTGACGGTCATCCCTTGGGAGCGATGACGGTTTAACGTCCACATTGATGGGCAATAATGATTAGATGTCCTCATTGTGACCTTCCCTTAGGCCTCATTAGGACCATTCTCTTCATGGGTTAACCCAAATAAGTGGGCCCCATTCGCCGCAGATAGACGGTTTCGTGCTATCGAATTTGATATAACCGCGGCCGAGGGCCGATCTTTATATTATGGTTTGATCGGCTGTTCATATATGGACCCCGCCTTGCTTAAAGATCAATTTTTGATTCCGATTATCAATTCCGATTATGAGTATGTGACAACATAGCATCATGATACATGCTCATATGCATCATCTACATGCTTGTAATGAGATGAGTGATTGATCATAGCCCATGCCATTGGGCATATTGTTATGGGACTCCCTGGTAAAGGAAGATGCCCACATGAGCCCGTGGTACGCGCATGATTGCTGTATAACTGGATTGTGTGATTCATGCATCTCGCATTGTGTGCCATGTATATTATACGCCCTAGCGACATCAGGGCTATAACCTCCACAGGCATATAGTGGTTGGTAGGATTGGATACCGAAAATCTTATTCTACAAAGGGTCTTATAGATATCCCTAGGTAAAAGTTCCTAAACCCTTATGGTACTAGAAGGTTACTCCAACGTCTAGACCGAGTGAGTGCATGAGCGCCAAGTGTCGATTACCAGAAGGCCACGCTTTTCACTGTGTCGTGGTCGGTTGGAAGGGGGTGCAGGCTTACCCGCCTGAGATGAGAGGGAAAAGCTAGGCTGAGTTTGACCAGCTCGAAAAATGGGTCCGCTATCGACAAGTCGGGTCCGATATTGGCAGATGGATAGTGAGGTCTCTTCCACTCACCTTATTGCGGGTGATGGGGCGGCAGTCTGGCTTGGAGTGTACTAGACCCCGGTAATATTCCAAAGTTGAGCTATATTGATATGTGGACTTAGATGAGGATTCATCTACTTGAGTTGCATCTCACATCGCATGACCTTGGTATGACCAACATTATTCATGCCTTGCATCGCATAGCCTTGGTACGGCTAATAGTATTCATGGATTCATCAGCATATTCCGCATTACTCTAATACTGTATAATTGTATTACTACCTTGTGCACACACTTTCACCACCCTCTAAGCTTTCCATAAGCTTATTCACGACCGTTAAATGCAGGTGACGTTGGACCGCAGCAGCGCTG